>NC_133203.1:30735068-30777568 GCF_958299795.1 Porites lutea | reverse complement strand
TCAAATAGCTCGCCCAGTTCTTTAATTTATCGTAAGCAAACTCAATTTAGTACAACAATATGTCGCCCTTGATTTGTAATAAATGCCAAATGATTCATTCGCTTATTTGTAATCAATTACATTTATTTAGTTATTTTTATTTGAATTAAAAGCAAGCCGACTAGCCCCCTTAGCTTCTTGGGGTAGATCTGTTTGTACGACACTTAAAGTCACCAATGCGCAATTTGGCTATGTGCACACTAACTGATTCGAATAGACAAATCGTCAAACTTATCAAGAATTGTCTTGATGGACAAGCTCCAAGTTATTTCTCAGATTATTTTCGACGGCGAACTTATGATATTCATGACTATGACACTAGAGTCTAAGGATAGGCTATCTATTGATAAAGTCAATCTCGAGTTGACTAAGAGGGCCTTTTTTTATAAGGGGGCTACACTTTTTAATGATTGTATGTAGTTTTGTTCGTAAGGAGGCTACCTTCTTTTATTGATTATAATTATGTAATGTATCCCAGTTTCGTATATAATTAAGTTTTTATCTATTTATTCATTTATTTTTATACAGGACCCACATTGATAGCAGTTTTTATAACTGAAATGGTCATCCTGGTTAAATCGAAAACGAATTTCATGGATTATCTGGGGAAATCTATTCTCGTGAGCGGTCGGGTTTTCTTTTCGATAATTATGCGTGCGCGTGCAAGGCCGCTGTTCTTAAGGACTGTTTTTCAAATCCTTTTTCGGATTTCCCAAGAAAGAAAAAAACGGAAAGAAAGGGAATCCAAGAACAGATATTTTAGCGTTGAAATCCTTTTTCGGATTTCGCGTTCGATTGCAAATCCGAAATACAGTGGAAGTTCTCGTAACGGACACTCTCGTAACCGGAAAGCTCTACTTTCGTCCACCTTCACAAAACGCCGTTCAGTTTTCTCAAATCCCATACAAACTCTGTATTTTTACATTTCCTTAAGCGGCCAGTCCCTGTTACGGACACTTCAGTTCGCGTTCCGAGGCTGTGTCTGCTTAAGAGAGCTTCCACAATGCGGAGTTTTTAAAAATCTAAATCCAGATTTCCCAATCGAAGGCAGCCTTAGCTTTTCAGGACGCCACGAAAAGGTATCCTGTATAGCGTAAACATAGCCAGTATGATAGTTAGCGGACGTCAATTTTTTCCCAACAAAATCAATGCATTATCGAGACAAAACGTTATGAGAATTAAATGGCCACCTATAATGGCCTTCAAACTCTTTTAGCTAATTTTTTTTTAAGGAAATGAATGGAGGCCAGTCTTGAGATTTTGTATGTGGATATTAGAGCTTATAATAAGAAGTTAGGTTTTTTTTCGGCTGCCTGCATTTTAATGAGGCATTACTTAGTATTGTTATTTCATTTTTTTCTACAACCCCGGACAAAACTGTTGAGACAATTCCATCTATTTTCTAACTTTTGCGCCCTACTCCCGTCTCCCCTAAAGACAAAAAGTAAACCCCCTCCCCACCCCCTATTCAAAGTTGTCTTGGTCTAAAAACCAACGTGTATAATTGCCATGCTATCCTAAACAACTTTGGATAAGGGGAGGGGGGAAATCGGGCATTCATTTAGCGGAGGTTTCAGTTTTTGCCAGGATGACAGGAAAAAATAGGCATTTTCGCGATTTGTCTCAACAGGTTTTGTCCGGGGTTGTAGCACTTCAACCAGTAAAAGTTGTCATAGATATCTTGCTTCTTAAAACAAGAATTCCAGTTTATATTAGTGGGTCAGGGAAGACCCAATGAATGAGAAGACTAGCCGGCCAACAAAGGTCTAGCCACAACAGTTGATTCAAAAAGAGAACGCCTTTTTAATCTCAACAACAAAGACGACATACTGCAATACCTGACATAACCGGGAAATTTAAATTTCATAGCTAATAAATGATTTAAGACGAAAAGACAAGAAAAGTTGTTCTGGCTATTTTTTCAATATAAGTAAATATTTCAATTTATAAGAAAGAGCTAGTCAATAGCCAATTCAAACCAACAGAATCTATTGATTATATAAATTAAATATTCTACTACACCTGTTGAGACATAAATCTATTTTTCCGTGGTGAGTCTTGGGGACCACGTGAGGCTGGACCAGAAAGGATTTGAGCTGATCCTATCGAACGTGATTTCAAGGTGGGAAAGTATCGAATATGAGGAAGGGCTGTTTTATATCTTCAAGAATAACCATTGAAAATGCCTGGTTAAACTACGAAATTCCTTAATCAAAGTCGCCCAGTTCCTCGAAAAGAGGTTAATTTTGTCTCTTACACTAAAATACTATTGAGCCTTCACTCTAAAATACTGAAATGACAACAAAAAATGTCACTCTAAGCAATACATAAGGGTCAAGGTAGATAAAAAAGCAAAGATAATTTTAATCCTAGGTTAGCGCTAATCGGCCCTTCCGGAACCCGGCCCTGTATTGAAAACCCTTGGGATAAATGACCAGATCTACTCTTTTAAGAGTCACATTCTGTTCGTGTTTAAAAGTCAATAAAACACTCTCGCTTGTATTAAATGAAATTTATAAATGAAAAGAAAAGAGGGCAATGTGTGGAAAGTGAATTATTGGGTCCACAGTTCTCGCCCATTTCTATAGCTTTTTATTTTTCTTTGCCAAGTATTATGTTTTACCCGCGCTTGATAAGGGGCTTTTTTCTGTCCTTGCAGATTGACATCGATCTCGCAATTTCCTGACCGGCGTTACTCTCCATCCGCAAGATGAAGCTTTACACGTAATTGTTGCTTTCACGTTAATGGTTTTATGCGCAGGATGCTCATGTACTACAGCACCCGGGACTTCTATGGAACCCGCGGAAGCTACTCTGCAGCCAGCAAATCCTGCCAAACGCATTCAGCCTTTAGATCTGTTGAAGAGAATTCACAAGAGGGGAATAAATTGTCCTGACGGCAGGTCATCGTGTCCATCTGGTGACACATGCTGTCTCTTGTCTTCTAATGGGTACGGGTGCTGTCCACTTACTAACGCCGTTTGTTGCAATGACGGGGTCCATTGCTGTCCGGAGGATTACAGCTGTGGTTTAGGCGGCGACTGTTACAAATAAAGAACCAGTAATCAATCTGGTCACAGATTTATAGGAATAAGTTGTGGTTTTTGTTTTTATTAAATCAGAGGGTTTGTTTTCGACTCGAAGACGACCTAAGTGGGGTTATTTAAACTTTGCAATTGTTTAACCATCATTCACGCGCACAAATAAAAATTGGATGATTGTATAGGTCATGGAAATAAAACAAATGTTTCTCAGTTTAGGTTATTAATTTTCTTACAGAAATATTGACCCACAAGTGCGAACTCCTTCCCACTTGTTATGAAAATAGGAAAATGAGACAAAAAGCCAATAAATACGACATGTATGACTAAAAAGCGTCGGTAGTCTTAAAGGGGCTATGTCATTATGACTGACTGTGGTTTAACCCTTTAAACACTAATATCGAAACTGAGATTCTCATTTACCCTCCCTATACTTTTAATAGAAGAAGTGGGGAAAATTTGTTGCAATATCAATTAGATTTATCTTCCCTGATTATGTACTCAATTCTCATGACCAATCTGTTTTCTAAAGCATTGATATTTTAAGGAGAAATTTCATGTTGATCACTCTTGGTGCTTAAAGGGTTAAGAAGGAATCCACTAGGAAATTGAGTAATTTTAATTTTAAGTGGACAAAAACGTACCAGAATAATGTAAATGATATCGCATTTTTTTACATTTTTCAAGGGCTATAGATGTAATTAAGTATCTGTAACAACACCAAAGATAATTTCTTATGAGAGCCCTAGAAAATAAATGTAATAAATGTATAAATTCACAAAATGACATCTTACACATGAAATTATTTTCAGAATTTTACCTGTGTTTTCACAATTCTTGTGAAATTTGACATTGATTTTCTCGGTCTTCTATGAAATAGTCTTTGTTGTTATTACAGATAACTAATTATATTTATAGCCCTTGAAAAATTGTTTAAATTATTCTGGGACAAGGTTTTTGTCCATTGAGAATTGAAATTACTCAATTTCCTGATGGATTCTGTCTTAAAGTCAATTCTTTGCTTTAGTCTCTTCGTGGTGCCTTTGTACATACACAAAATGCTCTGGTAGTTATGAAAAAGATAAATAAAAGTTTAAGCAGGGGGCACTAACCATAATAAATGTTTTGATGATATTTGCAAGCATGTCATTAATGGCCAAACTTTTCCAAGTTTCAATCCATATCCATCCTTGCCCGTAAAGGAAACAGCTTCAATGCAAAAATAGTCTTTTAAAAATAACAACTGAAACTGGACCATTATTTTCGGAATTCAGTTGATGAAGACATATTCTAGCTATTTAATTAGCCCGACATATCCCCTTCAATAAAAGCAAACTTGAAAACCCCTCAAGGTTTTTGGCGCCAAAACCGTTGCTGTTTTGATCATTTATAGACGTTATCAAGTAAAATTCAAACTAAAGTTAAATTTCTATTGAATAGTTTGAGCTTATCTCGACAATTACAGTTTGCTGGTAAAAATAGTAACAAAAAAGTAGCAACTAAAATAGCCAGAATGAGGTCTTAATTTTTCTTCTGGCTCTGAAAGTTCTTTTGCCCATTTCGCCTTTGAGTTGTAATGCCAAATTATCCATTCATTATTAGTTACTTTTTATTAAAGGCAAACCACGAAGACTCCTAGTTTATAGCTTCGGAATTCGTAATTTACTTTGGGCATGTGTTAACCTTTTAAGTCCAAAAGTGACTAAATTCATTTTTCGCACTAGTCAGCAAGGCCTCTTTTTGCGGAAAACTAATGGATACAAAACCCTACGATTGATCGAAAAGCACATGAAGTTTAAAAGTCTAAAAAAGCAATATCGCCTTTGATTTCTAATCAACTCCAAGTAATCCATTCGTATAAATTCATTTATCCATTTATACGGTCATTTGTTATTGAAATGCAAGCTGAAAAATCCCTCAGTATTTGTGGAGATCTGTTTGTACGAATCCAGCACCTTGAAGGGTTGTTCTATATATAACCAGGCTCAAATAACCAGGCTCAAGAATTAAGTTGCCACGTCAATAACTTTTTCGTCTTTGAAATTAATCCGCTTTATGAGTAATTTCTTAGATAAAGATTTTAATCATCGCTAAAAATTTATCATCAAAAATAACCATTAAAAATTCTTGGCTAAACTACGAATGATTAATCAAAGTCGCCCAGTTCCTCGAAAAGAGGTTAATTTTGTCATAGGATTATGCCAAATTATTTTCAGCAAGGTTTGTTTCTAGCAACATAAATCCGAGCTTACACTGAAATACTATTGAGCCTTTACTGTAAAATACTGAAATGATAACAACAAATGTCACTCTAAGCAATACATAAGGGTCAAGGTAGATAAAAAAGGAAACATAATTTTAATCCCGGATTAGCACTAATTGGCGCGCCCTTCAATTCGGGGAACCGGACCCTGGACTGAGTCACGACAGAAGTTTGCTTCCACTAAAGTTGTTTGCGAAAAGACAACCCTTCGGATAAATGACCCGCGTCACATTCTGTACGTGTTTTAATTAATCTATTAAACACTCTCGCTTGTATTAAATGAAATTTTTAATGAAAAGAAAAGAGGGCAATTTGCGGACAGTGACTCATTGGGTCCACAGTTCTCGCCGATTTCTTTAGCTTTATATTTTTGTTTGCAAAAGATTCTGTTTTGCTTGCGCTTAGTAAGAGCTTTTTTCTGACTTAGAAGACTGGCATCGATCTCGCAGTTTTCTGAACGTCGTTGCTCTCCACCATCCACAAGATGAATTTCCATTTTTGCTTTCACGTTATTGTTTTTATGCGCTTGGTGCTCATGTAAAGTACCCGAGACTACTAAAGAACAGGAAACTACTCTGCAGCCAGAAAATCCTCTCAAACGCATTCAGCTTAATATAGAACTGAACCCGCGGAGCATTCCATGGAAGCTACTCTACAGTCAGCAATCCCTGCCAAACGCATTCTGCACAATAGACAACCCCCGGAGCATTCCATGCCGGAGACTACTCTGCAGCCAGCAAATCCTGCCAAACGCATTCAGCTTCTAGATTGGTTGAAGAGTGGGATACACAAGAGCGAAAAAAATTGTCCTCAACGCGTATCATTGTGTTCAACTAGTCAAACATGCTGTCGCATTTTTAATGTGTTTTTTTTTTCTCTGACATATATGTCGTGAACAGAAAAAACTAAAAGTTGTCAAGACCATTTTTCCATCTTATAAAAGCAGACATTCCTTTCCCCCTCTAGTCTCCCCTCGTTTTTTTTCTTCGTGAATTGTTCTCCGGCACTCTATCATCTGAACGCCTGGAACAGGCTGTGAATTTACCCGTGAGAGTGGTGAGAAGGCTTTTTGTCTAAAAATGTAAATTAAGTCTTGTGTAACTTTATTTAGCTGACATGCCCATAAATGAGCTTAAAACTAAATTTAATAGTTTTTTTACAGAGTGGTTTCAAATACAAGAAGAGATAAACAAATGCCTTCAAAAGTTTTATTTTTCGGCAGGTAATAAACGCAACCGCCGTTCGGTCATTTGCGCGCCAAAATTATTGTAATCGTTTGCAGCAATAAAGATTTCAAAAATCATCATATTTTTGCTCAGTTGTCTCACTGTTTTATTATATACTAAAACAACTATTCACCTCAGTCAATATTTACCTCCGCGACGCGGCCAGGGATTTTTCTATCCAGCACAAGCCAATGATCGACAATAACAATGACTGAAAAACTGCGTTCAATTCACCTCCCCTTTGGGGGATAGTTGTATAGTATAATATATTATTTTCTTAAAGAATAGTGAC
The DNA here is from genome assembly GCF_958299795.1 of Porites lutea. Taxonomy (NCBI): domain Eukaryota; kingdom Metazoa; phylum Cnidaria; class Anthozoa; order Scleractinia; family Poritidae; genus Porites; species Porites lutea. The sequence continues at coordinate 30,770,707 of NC_133203.1, read as the reverse complement.
CCTCCCGTTTCAACTACCTCTCTCCGTTTAGTTATCCCGTGCCCGTGAAAGAGTGATTTTGTCTAAACACAGCCCTCCTCTCACATTCTACCCGATTTTATCACACACAGAGTCACACACACACCTTATTGGCCTGATGGATGATTTCGTGCAAAAATCTGGGTTGTCATTGCCACCCGATAGCTACCTTGAAGAAAAGTTATTAACCCCTGCCTCTTTCTGGGTAATTAACTTGACATCTCTTCCGAGAAATGCTCAAAACTAGCAGTTTCCTGTCCTATTAAGCTCTCTCACCTGTAAGTGTTTACTTGTAGGTTCAAGTTGTTCAGAGCGTCCCAGCCCTTTTTCACATAGAGTGAAATAACTTATTCGTGGCATTAGAAATTCAGTTTGTAGAGCATGCGCGAATTTAAAAAAGCGTTCATTCATAGTTATATGACTCTGCAACTGTCAGATGTCATTAAAAACTGAGTCATTGGATAATGCTGATTATAGAGCTTTGATTGGCTTAGCCATCATGGTATATGAGCCATTAGTAAAATCAGAAACTCATAAGGGGTTGAAACGTGTAACTCGCGTTCAATGCTCGTGAATATTCGTTTTGACCATATTTGGAAACCTTAGTGACGGCTATCCATTTTCAACAAAATGGCTGCTGCGCGATCACCATGAACACAAGATGTTTTAAGACAAGAGTTCTGCATTTCAAGGTTAAAAATACGCCGTTAAAAGACAAAAAATGGAAAGAGAAAGTTCAAAAGACTGCTCAGCTTTCTTTTTGTGGAGAAAGGGAAGCTTTTCATCAAGAAATCGTCCTTCGAGGAATTCAACCTTGTTTTCTTCACGGCGGAACCCATGGTCTGTTTTGAAATGCAACCAAGTCAGCGAAGTTTTTGCAGAATTTTCAGGTACATTTTGCACTCTATGGCCAAGACAATTATGTTTTTGAAAGGGAATTTATTTATTTCTAAATGTTTAATGTGCCCTGATTTGAGATGGATTTTGTGTTGAATTTTGCCATATGCTTAGCCGATTTCACTTGCGTGAACAGATCCACGATCCAGATAGTGTTTTCCGAATTGCTTTAGATGATTAACTTTTTGGACTTTGAATAAAAATTTTCAAGAAACGGCTTCTCTGTCTATTGTTTTGAGCGTGTTCATTCATAAAATTAGCTCAAAACACGATCGTGACTACAACATCTAAGTTTAATTTAAGCTTTTAGAATGCTTCTCACATTTATTACAAGCATCACTTTTTGCGAGATGTCAGGTTCAGGTTTTGGACACTTTTCGACACGCAGCTAATGAATTTTATTCGAAAATATTTTTCACTGTTTTTTCTAGACTTTTAACATAAGAATTTTAAAAGCCTATTTGCAGTATAAGTTTACTGTGCAGAGGGTCAACGAGGCATCGTTTTTTGAAGCGACAACTTCAAGAACTTGCGAGGCCGTCAATGGGTTTCATAATGGTAAGGCAATAATATCCTGCTCAGTGTTTCGGTAATATTCCTGGTTTCAACCTTTGAAAGCTTTCTCGGCTTTCGTTTGTCGGCCATTTTTCTAAGCGGGCGAGGGGAACCGGAAGGAAAATTACGTCACGTTGTTTACGAAATTTGATTGGTCAGTTATCTCTTCTTCTCGTTCCAAATATGGTACTTTCGAAAATGAATAATCACGAGCATCGGACAAAGCAAACATATGAGAGTTACACGTTTCAACCCCTTATGGGTTTCTGGTAAAATCCAACTAATGGTCTATTGTCAATGCTGCGTTCTGATTGGTTGAGCTACTATTAGGCTATATGTTATAGCCCACTAGTAGCGAAAATCGCCGGCTTTGAAAACCAAAACAATGGGGGCTGAATCACGTTTTGCTAGCTAAAGTTGTTTTGTCTCGATATTTTTGACCAACTATTGGATTTTACTAAAACAATTATTCCTGAGCCAATTAGCTTATGAGGCCGAATTAGAGCGCATTGAGGCTCGAGGAATAATTGTTGTTAATTAGATCTTAGTCTTTTTACTGTAAGCTCTTTAGTTAAAACCTTCCTTAACTCTTGTGGTTCATTGAACTTGAGCAGATCAAATCGCTTTTTATTTTGTTCCACAAAACCATACTCCGGATGCTGAGTGCTTATCATACCTGCCGGTTCAACAACTCGTTCACTAACATTCAATGATGATCCCTGTGTGAGATGACCGAAAGACCTCTCACAATGAGTGGCCAAGTCAACCGAGGCGACAAAAAAAGAGTTCACCCCCCCCCCCCCCCCCCCAAGCATTATACCACACGTTACTAACAGCTAAAACGAATTTTGAAAACCTGTTAGGCTAAAACAAGATTGTCCATCCGCGCCTCCTTTGGTATTTGCTGTGTAACCAATACCTACTCAGTTTAATGATTTGAGCGATGCGTTTCCTGTTTTACTCAATTTGGTGTCAGTCCCTACAGTTAGAATGTTTTTAAAATTCGTGACACTGCCCGGGGGGGGGGGCGTACTTTAGGAATTTCTGGGTGGGGATGTGCCGCTGGGACCCTGGAACCCTTAACCTATACCAGAGCTAGTTCAGCTGAATTTTGCTACCCTATATTAGGGTAATCTCCCCAAATCCCCCTTATCCTAGAGTAGCTGTTTCCCTAGTCTAGATAAAATCTTCAACCAACTGATCAGTTTCCTGAAAAATGACACCCTATTCTAGACCCAAACGCTCTGATTTATATACCCTATCCTAGAGTAAACTGCTTGAAAACCATACCCTTCACAGGGGCATATACCTATATAGCCCATATGTGGCAGTCCCCCCTCCCCGGGGGACACTGCTCCGTTTACTTGATATACAGTCAACTCTCTCTAAGAAGGACACCTTTGGGACCAGGGCCCGGTTGTTCAAACGTCGGATAGCGCTATCCACCGGATAAATCACTATCCAGCGGATAGCGTAATTGATTTCCGTAATACTTATCCGCTGGATAGTGATTTATCCGGTGGATAGCGCTATCCAGCGTTTGAACAACCGGGGCCAGCACTAAGTGTCCGTCTTAGAGAGAGTCAAATAAGAGGAGTAAAGAAAAGCAGGGACCAACTCTAGGTGTTCGTTAACACTCAAAAGCTGAATCTTGTCCCATATTTCGTTTTCCTCCTTTATAAGGTATATGGGCTAGCAAAAAATTAGACCTTTAGTTACCAATCCCAGTGCAAAGTGATAGTAATGGTCCACCCAGAGACTTCCATACATTTTTGCTGATCATAAAGGAAAAGAAATCCCTTTGGTCTTAATCCTTTAGTGCATGATTATTGTATATTACACAGATAACGTTAAAAATGTCTTCATTATTAAAAAATTTCAGGATATTCCAAAATGACGAGGCAGCATTGATCACGCACCATTTGACCCACGCTTAATTTAGAGGGCCAAATTCTAAGTGGTAGCAGTATCGGATTGAATGCCCTGCTTTTTATCCGTTTCCGATTAACTCTTCAAAATAAATACTGAGAGTAATCGTTTTTAATCACATTAAAACGCGTACCATCGGCTCCCTCGGAGAGCAACATAAATGTCCTTCCGCTTTTCAAGACTAACCACATCAAACCGCAAAACAAACCAACAAATTGCTCGTTCAAGCTTTAACCTTAGTATCATATTTTTAATTTTTTTTTCAGATCCTTTACTTTAACCCCTGGCTCGATGAGCCGGATATTTCTTGCTACGTAATATCTCTTCAGTTCAAGTTGTCCAACCCAGCCAATCGAAATATAGGTGCTTAGCCAGCATGAATGTATAAATAATGGGGGTCAAACTGTCAAATGTTAAACGTTGTCTTCCTTTTCATGTGATCAACCGTGAAGAGCTGTCAGTGGATTGCACTGGAATGAAGGTAAGTCTAAAAACATATTTACTGTAAGTTTTAATCAGCTTCGCTATGTCCTTATATCACTTAGAATTACGGCCTTTTTTAGTTTCCCCATCATTACTATAACAAAATTCTCAAATCTGATTGGCTTTTAACTGTTCTGATTTGTTTTGGTAATAGAACAGTGCAATAGGACCGTCTGCGCCATCGCACGCGCGCACGCAGTTAAATGGCTTTTACTTCTCTTCTAGCGAAAAAATCTCTTGGAATTTCTTGGAGCGTAATTTTTAAAAAACCTAAAATATCAAAAATTGGTAACAGAAGTTCGGGTCGTCCAAATTAGTCTGTAATCATACTCGTGATTAAAAAAATCGGATGGACTCAGCTCAGTCCTGTTGCCATTGTTTTTTAATCAACAAACTGTGGGAAAGAGAGCCCACAAATAAGAAGATGAAAAAATAAATATAAAGAACTTTGTCCAGTAAAAAACGTACGTGATGATAATAAGAGAAGTAAATTTTAGTTTTAGCTCGTATAGAATCCCGCCAACAGGGAATTATTTCCCATTGGCATGGAAGCCACATAAAAGCGTACAAGAACTGTTTTTGGCAAGAAATAAAAGCTGGCAAACAATTCAACATTATGAAAAACGTAAACTACTGTTTCTAGTAGGCCACGTATCAAAAATTGTTGTTTGACGAATTGACGGTTAATGACTCTAGAGTCAATTTTAATTTTCTATATTGTCATAAGTGAAGTAAAACTGAGGTGTGTAATGCAGGAAAATTTTGTAGGTTCCTTTTCTTTGCTTTTCTTTGCCTTTGATTACAACATTTTCTTACCCATGGTGCTTCGCGCGCGAGAGCTCCGCTATAGTGCTATCAATCTAATACCTGCAAGTACCAGTGTTTAAAATTTTAAAAGAATATTCTCAACAAAAACAAAACCAGCAACACTTTTATTTCCCAAAGATGTAAGTAAATATAATATCATTGAACATTTATTTTATTTGATATAGAAAAGTAATTAAATAATGGTTATATTCGACAAACCTTGCTTATGACTAACAAGTTTTGTTGTCTAATTACAAAAAAAGAAAGAAAAATTGGTTTTGAAACGTTTCATAGTACCTCGCTTGTTATTTTAATTTTATGTGAAAGTCTCTAGATTTGAGTCCTATTAATTCTTGTTTTATGTCTTTTGATACTCTTACGAAGCCGATAAACATGTTCGACAGTTTAAAATTCGTATAGGGCCGGATTACACATGTCTTACACTTAATAATTACGCTTGAGAAAGCCATTAGTCTTGATTCTATAATAAGTAGGTCATATTCCAGCGTAATATAATTCTAACTTCGACTCTTTATCTATTTTAAACAGATGAAAGTCTCCTTGATTGTTTTAACCGTGTTGGTTGTAGTCCTCGGATGCTTTTGCAAAGAAGAAAACGCTGCCGAGAAGCCATTGCAGAAAAGATCTTTGAAAGACCCACTCAAGCTTCCAGCGGTGATGGCACGGAAAACACGCAAAAGGCGATATGTAACCACGTGCCCCTTTGATACTACTCGCTGTGACTGCTGGACTGGTTCTTCCATTTGCTGCCCAGGATATAATGCTGTCTGCTGTTCTGATGGTTATCACTGCTGTCCAGAAGGATATACCTGTGTCAAAAGTGGTTATTCTTTGGTTCATTGCTCAAAGTACCTTGACAAGACAGCTTGATTTCAGCTGCCGAGATATTTTTGTTCTTTTTCAGCCAAGGAGTCGCTACTAGTAATGATATGCATTTATCGCATCAATCAAGACCGATTCAAATATTAAATAAAAATTATATTCTTTAAACAAATTCTTGTTGAACGCAAACGCTTACAACGACTTAGAGTTTGCACTCGGCTGTGTGATTGTTATAGACTGGTTATCTAAATTGTGCTTGTAGCTTTAAAGCTTGTATGAAATAAAATAAATTTAATTTGCTTATGGAAGCAAACTTTTTTGCGTCTGTCTCTGTTAATAGTCCTGATTACAATACTGGGTGTCGGGAGAGGTGTTCCCCCCCCCCCCCCCCCCCCCATCCCCTTTCTTCTTTTCGTCTTTGATATGTTTTGTATGAAAGGCGTGGCCGAAAGTTTACGATCTTGTCCAAATTTGCTTCGCGCGAGGAAGACACGTGGATCGCTACGCGCTGTAGAATGTGATCTATCATGGGCACGTGATAGAAATGTCAGTATGATTGGCTCGCTTGAAGACAATAGGCGCCATGCACGAGGATCCGCATAGTGCTCCCGGTATTTTAGTGATCCGTGACAAGAAATATTGTAGATCTTCCGTCCCTTAAATAGTCAGCTTATCATGATTGCGTGTAACTGGTTTTTGGAATTGGCCAATGAGATAACAGAATGTAAAAATAACGATCACAACATAACGCCTAGCTATTGTAAACCATGAGCGGATGGCAGAGTACCTATAGGCAAAAGTTTTCATAAACTTCCGCCTCATTGAAAATCGCACGGTGACGAGTGGAAGATATGAAAACTTGTCTTGTCTTATGGCGGATTTGGTGTCTTGTTGCAAAATCATTATCACCGCGTTGTCTTACGATGCGAGAGCGATTCGTAAGTCGACGTTGGACACTATAATCCCTGCCTTGCTTCAATGTTGGAAAAGAGAAACTAAATCGAACAAATAAGTATCACAAAAAAAGCAAAAAGAGCAAAAACAACAACCACAAAAAAAAAGTCGATGTAAATGTATTTCCACATTTGCCTATATTTTAAAGCAGTCGAGCAACTATATTATAGGGAATTTCCACCGACAAATGAACGGTTCGTTGCTCAAAACATCGTCCCTCGTGGGGTAATTTATGCACCGAGTTTTGGCCGCTTTGGCCAGAGATAAACGGAAAAGGCTAATTATAAAAATATAAGCCTTTGCCCGGGAGCCTTTTTTAGGAATCTTACGGTATATTAATTAGTGTGGGTTTTTTTTGGGTCGTTAAGCGGATTGTTGTGGGCCGTTTTGGCTCAGGTTTTGGCTACATTGCAGGTCCTCGTTTTAGTATACCTACGTCGAATCCCCTGTTACGCTTACTTATAGCCAACTGCTTCGCCTCCCGCCTGTTGGGATGTTATAATGAAATAGTGTGTTATTATGTTCACTTTTTAACATTTGATTTGTTAACCCTAGGTAAAAATCTCCATAAGGAGACAGAAAAAGCTAAGTTATTATTATTATTATTATTATTATTATTATTGTTTTGACGATGATGATCATGAAGATATCGGTTAACCCTATTGAGACCCTCTTATCACTAGGCGTAAAAAGGCCAAAAATTTAGTCGATAGCCGTAAAAATTGAAAAATTTTAATCGTTAGCCGTAAATAGAGTAAAAAAGAGTTAACCGTAAAAGAAACTGTTCCCTAGATTTGCTACTTTTAAAGGAGGTACTAAACTCTCTTTTGGTTGCGTTTTTTATTTCCCGGCTAGTGTGACTCTATACGCACGTTAGATGAAGCGCCTTTTAGGTGCTTACCAAGACCTAGGCTCCATTTCCGCCACTCTCTCGGGGAACTAATTTTTTCCAGTAGCGAAAGTGTGGCTTCTTGCTGGGGATTAATATTTGCGATTTTCAGGAGGTGGTGCCCTCGAAACACTAGTGAAACAACACGCAGAGATGTCACTGTTCGTAAAACACGTTGCCGATAAACAACATTTCCCTGTTTTTCTCTGACGCTACGGTAGACATTAGGGCCATTTATACGAGGAAAAATAAGACGCGTCTTACATAGGACGCGTCTTAAATAAGACGCGAACTTTCCGTATAAACGGCACATTTCGTCTAAAATAAGACGCGGCTTAGCCAAGACGCGTCTTATTTTAGAACAGCCCTTAACACCTGTTCTTAGATAAGACGCGTCTTAGCTAAGACAGGCTAAGACGAGAAAAACTTCGTATAAATGACCTTCGCGTCTTAAATAAGACGCGAACGCATAGTACGCATGTGTTAATTTTTGGCGCGCCACGTTGGATTGCCGTTGCTACGGGCAACATTTACATGAAAACGAGTCAAGAACAGAAATAAAACGCGAACCATTTATACGAGCTGTTCTCGTCTTAGATAAGACATGATCGTATAAATGGTACAGTTCGCGTCTTATTTAAGACGCTTCTTATGTAAGACGCGTCTTATTTTTCCTCGTATAAATGGCCCTATTGCCATGCCTAGTCCCTGTACGGCGTCTTCCCACGCAATCTCGGTCAAGGCATTTAGGTTGCGAACTCGCTAGGACCACGTGACCGGAATCACATTAGCCACGCGGAATAATGAGGCCTACGGACAAGGCAACGGCAGACAGTCGTTCCGTACAGTCCTTCGCTATCATAAAAAACACTGGACACGGGAATTTTGTTATTGGCTGTTTTCACGCTAGAGCTAGAAATGGATTATCCGTCTGAGACTAGCCTGTGTACAGTCGCGCCCTCCCCACAGACACCCCTTCTCCGATTTTTTCTGGGGGGAGGGGGCAGCCATTCACAGGCTATCTGGAACGGATAATCCCGTCTTCAAACTGTCCGTCGTCGAAATTCACGGATAAAGTCAGGCGGATTGTTCATTCAAAATTAAAACCATTCCATTTTCAAATTAAAAAGTATTACCTATCTGACGCGAATCATCAAACGGAAACCCCTTCTCACACGAATAATCCGTCTCTAGTGTTGAAAGGGCCATTTCTGTTATTAAATAAATGTGGAGGCCGGGCCTTGAGTTGGGCTTTTGTGTGTCCGCTTTTGCCTTTTCATAAAGATTATTTTTAAAATTGACTATTGACATTTCTATGTGTAAAATAATATTAGAGGTGTAAAACTTTATAAAAAGTATAATCTATCAAATGTTAAAATTTTTGAAAAGAATAGCTTGTTTCATCCCAAGATGATCCGAAGACCTTTATTTTGATTTAAAGATACCAAAAATGTAGGTTAATGAATATTTAACTTTTGGAAACAAAAGAAGTTAATTTTCAACTTTTTTGTTAACGGTAACTGAAAAAAAATCAACCGATAGCCGTAAAAGAGCCAAAATTTTAGCCGATAACCGTAAAAGCCACCACCCCATTGAGACCCTCTGAAAATAATGGTCATTTGGTCTTTTGTTTTAATTGATTTTGTTTTTTTACGTTATAAGTAACTTATGTGGGTCGACGTACTTACCGTGTGGCACGAAATCTTTGAGGGAGTTTACTTTTGCGGATTGGCGATTTTTTGTGTTTTGTGGGAACTAATTTTTGCGATTAGGACCGATTGGTTTTTCTTCCTGGGAATTAATTTTTGCGGTTTTCAGAAAGTACCCAGCATTGACAATATTCTCTTTTTTATTTAGTACGTGTAATAGATATACATATTTTCAAACAATAAACCAGTACTTCGTTGTATACCGTTTTGTTTCTGAATGAAAGAGACAAGTCGTGACTGAACAGACACGATTTCTTAGTACTGTATTTCTGTGTAGCGAATTTAAGTTAGAGAATATTTTCTCCGGAGTAAATTTTTGCGGGAAAAATGTTTGCGGTAATTTTTATTTGCGGGAACTTATTTTTGTGGATCCCTGGAAAAATCGCAAAAATTAGAGCCCGCAAAAATCTCGTGCCACACGGTAGGTTCATAAAAATGTGTATAAGAAGACAAAAGCTATGGTGTAAAGAAAATTATAAATTTTGATATTTTTAGTTATCAGTGTAGTACGCTGCGAACAGTGGTTTCTCCAGGGCGGACGCTACGCTACGATGGGAGAGAAACCACTGCGAGCAACCGTTTGCTTTTCCATCGAGCATGGACGTCCACGTGATGCTTACGTTAAAACGTCACGTGGCATCACTTCATCTTGTTTCGCAGGAAACATTAGGGACTTTTATATTTAAAAATATCCAACGACAAGACGGCAACGAGAACGTCAACAAAAACGTGCACACGCTTTTTTGTGCACTTCTTTTACCATTTTCGCACTACTACAGTTGCGTTCGCCTACATTTGACAAAGTAAGTAGGTAGGAATAAACCCAATGAATACTGAATTGGAAGAGCACAAATTCACAGCAGGCTCGCGTTAAGGCAGCAGTTGTAAACGTAAGCAAATGCGTGAGAGCCTTTAAAACTTGTTTTTAAACAGGTTTTACATGTTTTAAATAATTTATTCGCCCATGGCGCTGGACGGCGGCTCGATCAAAGAATCAGACGGCTGCTTGCAATGGTTTCTCTCCTTTCATAGCGTAGCGTCCGTCCTGGAGAAACCACTGCTCGCAGGGTATCAGTACAGTTGCCATCTGTCCATATTGGTCCTAACTCCAAGTTAAGGGACTCGTTCGCCATCACGCAAGTTTACTGCATGGACATGCTCACCGCGCTGATTTCTTGTTGCACAGTAAATATGAATTTGTTTCATCAGTGACTTTTATAGCGGAGCTCCCGCTCGCGCGAAGCGGAGCACCATGGGTAAGAAAATTTGGTAAACTATCCATCCCAGAAAATTTGGTTATGACGTAGCGTACGCCCGTCCGTACACACACTTCATGTAAGCCGATGTCAAATGTCACAATAGATCTTGCACAACTTGACTAGCCTCTTAGTTATGTAAGCCATCCGTATGAGTACGACTAGATTGACAGCTGTCAAAATCAGACATCCGCTGACAATTATCACATGACCGTCTCGCGGGCTCAGATAAAAGACCAGTCGTTTTGCCCCTATATATAAGCTGATATAATATGACACACTTACCAATTCAACATAAAAACGAAACTACGCCGGGCAAGGCTGTCAGTTGGCTGACAGTCGTTTAAAGTGACATTGGCAGGCCAAATTAAGGTCAATTGACAGCTGTCAAAATGGGACATGTGCAGACCGCTATCAGAAAACTAATAACGAGGGCTCAGGTTCGCTCAGGTACACGATCTGGCATTTTCCACTACATGCCGGACGGAAATGTCCTACTCACACTCGTAGTCTGTTAATTCGAATATTCGCCATTCTAATGAAGGTTAAGTGACAGCTGTCAAACTAGAGTATATGCTGACCGTCATCACCTGAGTGGATCGCGGGCTCATTTTTCTACCTATTGAGGTCAAGTAGTGTTTAAAGTTTTGCGCTGATATTTTATTTGATCACGGGCTCAATTCGAAGCCCCATAGCTTTATAGAAAATCTATCCATCCTAGAAAATTCGGCAATCGCGTGACCATACACCGACCACCCGACCTTCCGTCGGTCCGCACCACAGGCATACCAATGTTTAATCTCACACTTTCTAGCTAGTTTGGGAGCCTGCAACCTGATATTGTACATCCATGTTTTGATTAATTGACAGCTGTCAAAACAGTGTTTCTGCTGACCAGTATCGCCTGACCGTATCGCGGGCTCAGGTATCGACCCTCTGAGTTCGAGTAATATTTTGAAGGTATTCGCTGACAAGTTGCTACTTTTCAAATGATCGCAGGCTCAAGTTCAATTTTTTTAAAATGCATAAGAAATAAGTCGTGTTTCATGAGCCGCACTTTTAAAATGTTGATTTCCAACTGATCTCGGACACGAAAATTCAACCGGCTTTTACATTTACATGCAGGGAAGGCAATCGCTTTTGAGTTTTCTCACTGTCACGCGTTGATCACGCTCTACGTCCAATTTTTATGTTCTGATTGGTCAAAATTTGACAGGTGAGTTTATGCGGAAAATTTTTGAAGCGTCTGGAAACTTGCTTACTGATAGCTGGAGCTGAGAGAGTTTTGTGTCATCTTGTGATGTTTTAAACTGTCTTTTTCTACTTGGTGTACAAAATGAAATACAGCTGCTATCAAGATTGTTCTGTAATTCGTGGCTGGTTTGTTTATTGCGCTTTTTGTTGACAAATGCACCGCTTGTCAAAGTAATTGGAAATCCGATTTCGGATGGCATCGTTTTCAAAAATGAGCTTACTCACTTGCCCTTGCTAGAGGCGTAATAAGGTTGAAAAGTCTCAAGCGATTCTGGAACACTTGATGACCTTCAGAAGCAGCATCTCGACTGGTAAGCTTGAGCCATTATTGTTTTTGATGTTTTTTTTTTCGGTTTCCTGAAGTCGAGCGTATGGTTTATGCGGCTTAAGTTAAAACACGAGCAATGATCTAACCTACAATAGTATCAGGTTTAAAAAGCCTTTAGACATTTTTTGACGCGCAAATTCAAAGAAAAGGTTCCGAAGATTATTTAGTTATGATTTTGGCTGTAAACAGAAAGCTCTGAGCGATTTTCTTGCCTCGAGTTCATCTTGAAAAAGAGCGAACACCGGGAAGCCGGCTTAAAACATAAAGAAGTTAAGCTTATGCTTGCCTGACTCATGATTTTCTGAGACACTTTACTCTCAATACTTCTCTTCGTGAATGAAAATTATTGTCTCTGTACATGTTTCACCGAATTAAACTTATTTTATTGATTGTTAGTAGTCCCTCTCGCAATTTTCATCGCTGCACCGGTTGTTTCCAGTCGAACATAAACATCGCATGTAGGAATACTCAAAGCAACGCGCGTAAATATCACTCGCTTTTAAAGATTACACCACAGGTAGCCCAAGCTCGAAATATGAGCATCGGCGAGCATCGGCATTGTTGCGTAACATTCAAAATATAAGGATTTGTATGGGAAAAAAAACTTTCGTTTCTGTAACCTACGAAAATGAAAGGATTTCAAAAAAAAACAGCTTACCTTACTTAAAATGTGTGTTCAATCTCTCCTGTGTGGTCCACGGGCCGATTTATGGCCGTTTTATGGGTTTTTATGTTAACGGTTTTCTCTCTATATAAAGGTTTACCAAGGTTGGGCACTCCAGCGAAGCGGCTCGACTGATCCACCGAAGGAAAACGGCCGTAAATTCGCTCCAACTGTTCCAATCGCCTCCAAATTCCGCCTAGGTAACACACGATAGTTCTCCTTTCCATTCGTTACCTTGCTTCAAGACGCCTTTGCACCGAGAGCGAATCAAAGGTCGCCAATCTCTGCAAACCTTCCCGATTGAAGCCATCGACAGAGGCTCGGGATGAGCTCCGCGTTACCCAAACGGTTGAAAGATAGCTTAGCGACCCGGCCTGAGATTCAAATTACTCACACTCGGGGTGGGAGACAGTCTCTTGCTCCCGTTCACATCAATACCCTTGGGCCCGACCCTCGCAAAGGCTAACTTGCACGCATTGTTCTCATTGACCAATCGGAGCTCAAACTGGCGAAATTTGAATTTCAAAACAAAGTACGGAATCGGAATCGTACAGATTCTGTAGTTTGCGAAATGAAAATCTGTAGTTTGCGAAATGAAAATACTCTGGAGAATGCCGACTTCAAATTCAGCGTGAACAACGAAGGAGAAGACGTCAACAAGAAACCGCGGAGCAGAAGAAACATCGCTTAGCACTGTTAGCACAGCAAAGGCAACGCCGACAACAAGAGGCAGATGGAGGAATAGGAGATTGGAATCAGAGGCATTATGATCGTTTTCCACTGTCGAAAACCCAGTTTTCTTAGTTTGCCGGCTTCCCCGCCGATATATAGATCAAAGTCTGCAAAGTTCCAGCTCTGTATTACGGCCCGAAGAATAATAATTTTCGGGCGAACTCCACCGGGCCATATATATTTGTTCTTTGTTTTTTTGTTTTTCTAAATCCGGACGCTAAATGCTAAATCTGCTTTTCAATACGCTGTTAACAATAACACCACATAATACGCAAAAAAGAAGAAGAAGAAAAAAAAGAACAACGTATGGACCTTTAAGACAATCTTCGCGGTGGGTCACCCATCCAGTTCGTAACCCCGACTGACAGGGCTTAACTTGAGCGCCTGAGCTTAAGTTAAACTTTTCTGGGCGAAACAGCTTTTTGGGGGGAATTTTCTGTTTAGAATATCCGAGTAGACGCAACGAGAATAGACTACGAGTAGTCCCCCATTTTTCCTACAACTACAGATTTTCATTTCGCAAACTACAGAATCTGTACGATTCCGATTCCGTACTTTGTTTTGAAATTCAAATTTCGCCAGTTTGAGCTCCGATTGGTCAATGAGAACAATGCGTGCAAGTTAGCCTTTGCGAGGGTCGGGCCCAAGGGTATTGATGTGAACGGGAGCAAGAGACTGTCTCCCACCCCGAGTGTGAGTAATTTGAATCTCAGGCCGGGTCGCTAAGCTATCTTTCAACCGTTTGGGTAACGCGGAGCTCATCCCGAGCCTCTGTCGATGGCTTCAATCGGGAAGGTTTGCAGAGATTGGCGACCTTTGATTCGCTCTCGGTGCAAAGGCGTCTTGAAGCAAGGTAACGAATGGAAAGGAGAACTATCGTGTGTTACCTAGGCGGAATTTGGAGGCGATTGGAACAGTTGGAGCGAATTTACGGCCGTTTTCCTTCGGTGGATCAGTCGAGCCGCTTCGCTGGAGTGCCCAACCTTGGTAAACCTTTATATAGAGAGAAAACCGTTAACATAAAAACCCATAAAACGGCCATAAATCGGCCCGTGGACCACACAGGAGAGATTGAACACACATTTTAAGTAAGGTAAGCTGTTTTTTTTTTGAAATCCTTTCATTTTCGTAGGTTACAGAAACGAAAGTTTTTTTTCCTATACAAATCCTTATATTTTGAATGTTACGCAACAATGCCGATGCTCGCCGATGCTCATATTTCGAGCTTGGGCTACCTGTGATTACACATAACAAAATCATACACAGTTTAATGAATAAAGGGAAATAAAACCTAAACATAACAATTTCTCTATCATGTTGAAGCGTAAATGGTAACTCTATTAATCGCACTGCAAATTTGGTGCCTGTCAAAAGTGAGAACCCGTCCGGCTGGCCGAAAAGTGATTTGGGGAATTTTTTTTATCGTTTTCATTATAAGCCCATAATTATTACCCCGCATATCACATAGGACCAGATTTTTCTAACAGAAAACGTTTTATAATTCAATGCTATAATTTGTTGTGCAAAGGAAGCGCGTGCTTTGATCGTCGTGGATATTGAATGAGTGCAAATTCTCTTGCAAAATTGTGAAAAACTGCAGAATTATAGGTTTAAATAGGGCAAAAAAGAACAAATTCTGTCCTAGGTCTGTGTACTGTTTACCTGAGACGTGATGAGAAAAAGTATGTTTAAAAGGCTGGTTTACACGCCACCAGATTCGTCGCCAAGATGTACTAGTAAACTAAACTTGTCGAACACAAAAAATCCGGCCAGATTTTTATTTTGGCCTCTCTTTTAGACAGAGGAATGCAACGTGTAAATTGGCTGCTACCAAGGACTATCGTGGCGCATGTGTTTCTTAAAATTATATCTCGGGGTTGTCCAATTATCCATAGTCTCTCTAGCGGAGCAATGTTGGAGAGACTGGTGAATGCCACGTTATGATGCTACAGCTAATGCAAATACAATACACGAATAGGTCTATTTGTTTTCAAGGCCTAATCTACTGTGATCGAACATGATTGCTACTTTTCGGTGTACAAATAACTTGATGTAAAATTTGTTTCACTCTTGGACGGTCAAATTCTGATTTTTCTCTAAAATCACTCAGCCTTTGCCTCAAAAGTCAAATGAATGTGCCCTGATCTGTGGATTAAAAGTTTATTGTTTGATTTAAATTACGAATTTATTAACGGGAGCTTCGCTTTTAGCCCTGGCTAAATCTATATATTATCATAACCGAGGCTCTTTAAACCCAACATCAACATACAAATTCTCCAGACTGATCTCCATTTATGTATTTATTCATTTAAAGAATTAGTTGCGAGATTTTGTGAAAGAAAAAACTTCAAAGCATTTTCCACGTGGTTATCATTTTATTAATTGTCATAATTGTCATAGCTTGCAATCTTAAAGTTGGTCAAGCCAGAGCAAGAGCAGCCCAAGGAATCGGTGTTCGATTTTCCTAAGAATGGCAACCTTTCAAAGGTTGAATGGAGGCTGGAGTCAAGAGAACTGTATTTTTATAGGTTTTGTCCACACAGTAATTTTGAAGTAGTTTAAATAACTCCTTACAGCGGAGTTCAGTTTTTTGGGGAGCTATTTTAACTCCAAAAAGGAGTTTAAAGAACTCTTTTTCAGGAGTAAAAATGACTCCAGATATGGAGGATATGAAATAACCCCGAAAAGAGAGTTATCAGCTGTAACTAAAGTTTTTACTCCACTTTCAGAGTCAAAGTAACTCCAAAAAGAGTAAAAAAAAAGAACCATGTAAGGAGTAAAAATAACCCCATTTTCAGGGTTATTTTTAATTAACTCCAGACTGAGAGTAAAAAGAACTCTTTTTCAGGAGTAAAAATCACCCCAAACTTGGAGTTAAATTAGGAGTTAAAGTAACCCCCATAAAAGGGGTTATTCTGTACCTAAAAATTTTGCACCATTTTTGGAGTTATAATAAGTTTCTAAAAATTACTGTGCACTACATGCAATACAATTCCTCAACCGAGCTATTATAAGTTTCTCTAAAACTTCAAAACGTCTGTAGTGTTATCTTGTTTTCTTATGGACTGATCAGGTTCTTCACACCGGCCCATAGCCGTGCATCTGGTGTCAACAGGACAGCAAAAATTGTAATCACAACACTTGCCATGGGTATAAGGACAGCAGTAATAGCCACCTGCATCAGTTATTGGACAACAGGTGGAACCAAACAGACATTCACAATCAAACTGAACTTCTCTGCTTATCGCAGCTTTGCCGGTTATAACAGACAGTTGAGGGTTGTAGGCGGGACGCTCGTCTGGTGTTTTCTCCACACGAATCAGGTGGAATGACGCATCTTCTTGGCAAAAGTACACCAGGAGTGCAATCAGGAGCAAAAAAGAAATCTTGTACCATTTCATCTGTAAAGGAAAAATTATATGATCGTAATCACCAGTCTAACCGAGTCCATAATGCACCTTGTTTGCTCCACCACCCCCCCCCCCCCTTCCGCCCCTCCCCCAGTTTAATATACATAACCATTGTTTCCAATTTCTCCTGGGTATTCAGTTGTCCCTAGAAAAATCGAAGACGATGGTTATGCAAAATTTGGGGGGTAATCAAAGTGCATTATGGTCTCGGTGAAAATTGCGAGTTATTTATTGTGGTGGAGGCACAACCTCGTCTCCAGTGCTTCCCCCTTAGAAAATGAGAAGAAACAAAAGCACTGGGAACGAGGTTGGTGGAGGAATTCCTGTTTTAACACGCCCGGTCGCTAATTCATCAGACATACTTGTACTTGACTATTGCATAATTTAGCTCTGGTTAAGGTCAAATTTAGTACAACACACAGCCATTTAAATAGTATCTGTTTTAACGAGGTCATAATCTCTGTACGATTACATGTCGATATATAGACAGGTTTTGGAAATTTATTTTCATGTTCAAGATTAAAAAAGGATGTGATACATTAAAAAGTTTTTAACTGATAAACAGGGCAAGTTTAATTCCTTTTCATTGAAGTTCAATTCCATATAAGACTTTCTGCTTAAAGCTACTGCTCAGTAATTAACGTTTCACACTGCATGTGCATGGTATCACGAAGAATTCAAACACACTGTTCAAACGTAATACGTCGCCCTCCACTTTATCGATAAATCGCACACAACATAGATGATTCTCGGTGTTACATTTTCTACACTCTTCATATTTTACCTTATTTTGAAGTAAATTTTCCTCGACAACTTTCGGTTTGCTTCCTTAGTTTCGTAGTTAGTTTTGTTTTGACCTAATGTAGGTTTTAAAAATAACTCATGATACCATCATGATAACAGACTTCGTTTTCTTTCAAAGACTTCGAACTAAAATCTTGACGTGGTAACCTCGTGATACTAGCGAAAGAGGTTTGTCTGCGATCCCCTTCATTAAAGATTTTGGCTGCGACTTTGGCTCTTGTTATCTTATATAACATTTATTTGTTTATTTATATAAACAGGATAATAAAGTTATTATTATTATTATTATTATTATTATTATTATTATTATTATTGCTATTATCATCATTATTATTATTATCCCTATGTTCATCATAATCATCGTCAAAACAACAACAATAATAATAATAACTTAATTATCCTGTTTATATAAATAAACAAATAATAGATAAATAGATAAATAATCGACAAAGTCGAGGCCAAAACCTGCAATGAAGGGGATCGCAGACAAGGTTCTCTTGCTTGTATCACGAGTTTACCACGTCAAGATTTTAGTTTGAAGTCTTTGAAAGTTAACGAAGTCTGTTATCATGATGGTATCATGAGTTATTTTTTAAAACCTGCATTCCTTCAAAACAAAACCAACTACGAAAGTAAGGAAGCAAACCGAAAGTTGTCGAGGAAAATTTACTTCAAAATAAGGTAAAATATGAAGAGTGTAGAAAATGTAACACCGAGAATCATCTATGTTGTGTGCGATTTATCGATAAAGTGGAGGGCGACGTAGTACGTTTGAACAGTGTGTTTGAATTCTTCGTGATATCATACACATGACTGTGTACTAAAACGTTAATTACTGAGCAGTAGCTTTAAGCAAAACGTCTTATATGGAATTGAACTTCAATGAAAAGGAATTAAACTTGCCCTGTTTGTCAGTTGGAAACTTTTTAATGTATCACATCCTTTTTTAATCTCGAACATGAAAATAAATTTTCAAAACCTGTCTATATATCGACATGTAATTGTACAGAGATGATGAACTCGTTAACACAGATACTATTTAAATCGCTGTGTGCTGTACTAAATTTGACCTTAACCAGAGCTAAATTATGCAACAGTAAAGTTCAAACTTCATTAGATAGTGTCATTTCTGTGTCTGTATTTTCGCAAAAAATAAGGGTCCAACAGAAATAAAACGATTCATAGATTTTGTTTATGTCTGATAAATTAGCGACAGGGCGTGTTGCAACGAGAATTCCTCCACCAACCTCGTACCCAGTGCTTTTCCATTTTTTGTTTCCTCCCATTTTCTAAGGAGAAATCACTGGGGACGAGGTTGTGCCTCCACCACCACCACAACAACAACAACAACATCTTTATTTCTTACATTAAATAAGAAATAAATAAATAACTCGCAATTTTCACGGAGACCATAATGCACTTTGATTACCCCCCAAATTTTGCATAACCATTGTCTTCGATTTTTCTAGGGACAACTGAATACCCAGGAGAAATTGGAAAAAATGGTTATGTATAGTAAACTTGTGGCTGGGGAGGGGGGGGGGGGGGTGGGGGTGGGAAGCAAACAAGATGCATTATGGACTCGGTTAAAATCGTGATTACGATCATATAATTTTTCCTTTACAGATGAAATGGTACAAGATTTCTTTTTTGCTCCTGATTGCACTTCTGGTGTATTTTTTCCAAGAAGGTGCGTCATTCCACCTGATTCAGGTGGAGAAAACACCAGACGAGCGTCCCGCCTACAACCCTCAACTGTCTGTTACAACCGGCAAAGCTGCGATAAGCAGAAAAGTTCAGTTTGATTGTGATTGTCTGAGTGGTTCCACCTGTTGTCTAATACCTGAAACTGGTGGCTATTACTGCTGTCCTTATACCCATGGCGAATGTTGTGATGACTTGATCTTTTGCTGTCCTGAGAGCACCAGATGCACGGCTCTCGGCCGGTGTGAAGAAACTGATCAGTTCGTAAGAAAACAGGATAACACTACAGACTTTTTTGAGTTTTAGAGAAACTTATAGCAGCTTGGTTGAGAAATTTTATTGCATGTAGTGCACAGTAATGTTTGGGACTTATTATAACTCCAAAAATGGAGTAAAAAATTTAGGTACAGGATAACTCTTTTTATGGGGTTACTTTAACTCCTAATTTAACTCCAAATTTTGGGTGATTTTTTCTCCTGAAAAGGAGTTCTTTTTACACCCAGTCTGGAGTTAAAATAACTCCGAAAATGGGGTTAATGTTACTCCTTACATTTTTTTTTTTACCCCCTTTCGGAGTTACTTTGACTCTGAAAGTGTAGAAAAAATTTTAGGTACAGGAAAACTCCTTTAACTCCTCCATATCTGGGGTCATTAAAGAACTCTTGAAAAAGAGTTCTTTAAACTCCCCTTTGGAGTTAAAATAACTCCAAAAAAAACTGAACTCCGCTGTAAAAAGTTAAATTAGCCCCACAAGAGGAGTTATTTTAACTCACTGAAAATTACTGTGTGGAAAAAACCTATAAAAATACAGTTGACGCCACCCTCCATTCAACATTTGAAAGGTTGCCATTCTTGGGAAAATCGAACACCGATTCCTTGGGCTGCTCTGGATCTGGCCTGACCAACTTTAACATTGCAAACTAATGATAACAACACATAAATACGAGGAAAGGCTATGACAATTAATAAAATGATAACCAAGGGGAAAATGCTTTGAAGTTTTTTCTTTTAAAAAACCTCGCAACTAATTCTTTAAATGAATAAATAAATAAATGGAAATCGGTCTGCAGAATTTGTATGTGGATGTTGGGCTTAAAGAGCCTCGGTTATGATATAAAAGTCCCTGATGAAACAAATTCATATTTACTGTGCAACAAGAAATCAGCGCGGTGAGCATGTCCATGCAGTAAACTTGCGTGATGGCGAACGAGTCCCTTAACTTGGAGTTAGGACCAATATGGACAGATGGCAACTGTACTGATACCCTGCCGGCAGTGGTTTCTCCAGGACGGACGCTACGCTATGAAAGGAGAGAAACCATTGCAAGTAGCCGTCTGATTCTTTGATCGAGCCGCCGTCCAGCGCCATGGGCGAATAAATTAACTTTAAACATGTAAAACCTGTTTTAAAACAAGTTAAGGCTCTCGCGTATTCGGCATACGCTTACAACTGCTGCCATAACGCGAGCCTGCTGTGAATTTGCACTCTTTCAATTCAGTATTCTTTGAAATTATTCCTACCTACTTACTTTGTCAAATGTAGGCGAACGCAACTGGAGTTGAATTCCAAGGGACCCGGATATCCAAGTTCAGGCCGGAAATGAATTTCGTCGTTCATTTTTTTACGTTCTCCGTAAAACGCGAAATTGGGCATTTTCACGTCTTAGTAGTGCAAAAATGACAAAAGAAATGCACAAAAAAGCGTAATGCACCTTTTTTGTATTGACGTTCTCGTTGGCATCTTGTCGTTGGATATTTTTAAATATAAAAGTACCTAATGTTTCCTGCGAAACAAAGGGTAGTGACGCCATATGACGTTTTAACGTAGGCATCACCTGGACTCGCATGCTCGATGGAAAAGCAAACGGTTGTTCGCAGTGGTTTCTCTCCTACCGTAGCGTAGCGTACTACACTAAAAAGATCAAACTTTACAATTTTCTTTACACCATAGTTTTTCTCTGCTTATAAACATTTTTATGAACCTACCGTGTGGCACGAAATTTTTGCGGGTTTTAATTTTTGCGATTTTTCCAGGGATCCGCAAAAATAAGTTCCCGCAAATAAAAATTACCACAAACATTTTTCCTGCAAAAACTTATTCCAGAGTAAATATTCTCTAACTTAAATTCGCTCTACACAAAAATACAGTACTAAGAAATCGCGTCTGTTGAATCACAACTTGTCACTTTCGTTCAGAAACGAAACGGTATACAACGAAGTACTGGTTTATTGTTTGAAAACATGTATTTCTATTGCACGTACGTATACTCAATAACAACGAAAATATTCTCAATGCTGGGTACTTTCTGAAAACTGCAAAAATGAATTCCCAGCAAGAAAAACCGATCTGCCCTAATTGCAAAAATTAGTTCCGCAAAACGCAAAAAATCGCTAATCCGCAAAAATAAACCCCCGCAAAAATTTCGTGCCACATGGAAAGTACATCCACGCACGTAAGTTACTTATAACGTAAAAAAACAACAAACTCAATTTTACAAAAAAAGACCAAATGTCCAGCCGCTTTGCATCTGTAATAAAGTAAATTTACTCTAAAGTTAACACGCGGGCAGGTGTTTTTGTGTTTCGCTGTGTTAAAGGTTTTACTTGTAATAATTATATTATTGTGTTTAGAATTGTAACTGTGATTGTCAAGACATTCTGTTGAAAGAGTACGGTCTCCCAACAACGAAGAAAGAAAACCAAACAAAAGGCTCTTGTCAATAAGGTAAGGTCGACGATGCCTTAAACTACGACGAACTCGTACTATAATCAAAGGTTATTTGAATTTTTAATGAAGTAATATATCATATATCGTACATGCGCTTAGAATAACCCGCCGGATAAGCAACCATCGCCGCTGCCAGCAGCTGATCAGCATCACTCGAATACGTACGTAAAGGTAAATACATTATTGTTGTATAAATCTAAGATTATACTAAAAATGGTTTATTGATCTTCAACTCTCAGAAAGAAAGCACCTGAAAATATGGTTTCCTTAATTTGACGCAAAATTCAACTATAATTATGCGGGTCGTAATATTTTGTAATTACAATTTGCTCATCTGAATGAAAGCCATCGTGCTAGCGCTGTGTTCGACAGCTCTGTGCTTTAACTTTTCATTTTCTAGGTAGATAATACGTCTAAAATAGTGCTCTTTCAGTGTTACTGAAAAAGCCATTCTGCATGGCGGTTATACATCAGGTATACCGCTCTATATTTCGAAACGGGGGATTTGTTTTCACGCATTAAATAAACTTAATTTGAATATGTGATCTTAATTTTTCCACCATCGTTGCTGCTATAAATCTAACTTATATCAGTTGTTTTCCGGAACATTACTCTTTATTAAGAGAAACATCTTAATTTTATGTTTATGACCGATAAGTTTCTTAGAATTCTTTGTCGACGTTAACCTTATAATCAAGAAATATTAGATAATCACTGGCCAAAAACCAGCATCGATCTACTGTACAGTTGTGCTATTTTAAAATATTGTATACCCCTAGCTACTTTTGCATTTAAAAATGAAGCCATTTTAGAATCCGAACTCATAAAGCCTTTTATGTTTTATTATGAAAAATGTACAAATATTAGACTTGGTTAACACTGGTATAATACCATTATGTTTTTACTATTACTTTCCTCGAGAGATTTCGTCGAATGGAGAAAGTTGAACGAGAACGAAAATTATTTTTTCTCGGCTTGCTCCTACTTTTGCACAAGAAATAGAGCGAAAACGCTCGCTACATAACAGAAGCTATTTAACTGAAAAGACACCAGTTTCTGTAAAGTTTACCACAGTTTCGTTATAAATATTTTTCTTAAAAAATGCGAGAACACAAATCTTGCATGATAATCACTGTTCTAGTAATAAATGGGCAATAATGATAGCCTGCTGAATTTCACATTTTAATTTATTTTATTTTCCATTGTCGAGATACAGAATCGACCATATTTTTCCATGACCATGTCAAAAATCAAGTGTAGCCACGTGCTGAAGGCAATTTCTCAATCATTCCGAGCAAACGGAGCAAAAATTTTTCATAAATAAGGATGGATGTCTTTAACTTCAGAGAAGGCGGAAAATGCGCCCGCTGCGATATTCTATATATTGTAGGCATGTGGAAGAGCTCACGAACAATATCCGCAGCATTGCAAAACATTCTGTAATAACTTAGGGCTAACATCTATACCCTTTAGGCAGAAAAATGCATTGCCATACTAGCATTACTACAGCTGCAGCAAAGCAAAATGCGAAAGAAAAATTGTATCTGAAGTGTCAAACTGAACAATAAAATAAACAACTGGCCTAAGGTTACTTGTGGAGGCATGTGTGGGTTGTAATAACACAGCCAACCACACGTTCAAGCGGTTACTGAACAGACATTTAATCTCTATCAAGTGCCCCGAAGGTACAAACGAAACTGAATCTATAATGAGTCTAGCAGCACGTGCAAATGAAATTCAAAACAGGGCGTGAAAATTACAATATTACAACATGGGCGAGGCTCCAATACATCGAAAAAATAGAAAGCCTCCTCACAACACAAAGAGGCCTGCGGACGAGGGAGGTTAACACCTCAGGCTGCGTGCAAACGGACGCAACAACTCCCAACATCGTTGCGACAACAATGTTGGGAGTTGTTGCGTGCGTGTTGGCAGTGGTGTGCAAACGGATGCAACAACTCCCAACGATGTTGGTACCTGCAGTGCATCGTGGAAAGGTTACAACCCATAAGTCTTTGCAAACCGTGCGTAATGAGCGTGCGCGGCCCCGAACATGTTGGAAGAGCTGTGCAAACAGATCCAACATTGTTGCGCCGCGCTTCGGCGATCACGGAACAAAAGAAATGTTGGGAGTTGTTGGCTGAAAAGTTTCACTGGTTTCAAACTCTGCGCAACAACACGCAACAGGGTGTGCAAACGGACGCAACATGTAACATCTAACAATGTTTCGTCCGTTTGCACGGGGCTTCAGATTCCGCATCTTGAGGTCCGGGATTCAAGCTTCGCCCGTCGCGTTGTTTCCTTAGATAAGGAACTTTACTCTGCTCCCAACTGTAAATTTTTGTATCTTTGGGGAGATATATCTTCGCTCCCTTGAGACATATCACTTCCAATTGGGCAATTTAACTAATTTCAAGGCGCTCTTTACAGTGGCGGTCGACGGATATTCCTTAACTGGTCCATGTAAAACGTTGAAAAAACCGTGGAAGGATCTTTTTAGCCTGCGTAGCTGGCGGTATTGTGTGGGTGCGAGATTAAAGTTTTGGCAGCGGAGCTGTGTTCCAAAAAAAGGGAGTAGGGACGAGGCGGTTGAAATCAGCCAATCAAAGAGAAACCTGTAATTTGAAACTTCCGATTATTTTCGCGCGAGACAGTTTAGAAATAAGCGTTGACAGGCTAAACACGACTCCTAAGCTCGTGATAATGTGAAACGTGATCTTGTGAGTTTGCTTGAACAGAGGTTTTTTTTTATTTTCTCGGCTCTCGCGCGAAGGTTACTAGCACTACACAGTCCATGTATCATTCTAAACTTTGACTGAGTAATTTTTTTTTTGCCACACTAGGCTTAACATTAAAAGGTCATGAAGCTGGTTTGTTACATGCATACTGAGTAACCATTTCCTGTAGGTGTTCCTGATAGGATTTGATCTCAGATGGAGTTGTAAAGTGTTTTAATTTTCTTTGACCTTTGTTTCTTACGGCTAAATAAAGACAATTCCAGCGCTGTGAAGTTGAAAGACGCCATTTCGGCAATTTGGTCATCAATTACGCTCTTTTCAAAGGGGAAACCACAATCACTTACGTCTTTTCCAGTTTGCCATCTGCTCCCTTAATTGGGAAATATATGCAAAGGATCATCTAACATGATTGACATATGTATGGCCCTCGACCAATCCGTTTCTCCGCACACTGGTATGCGGACTATTCAAAATACCGGAGTTTTCTGGCAGGCGGTATTTCAACCGCCTCGTCTCTACTCCCTTTGTTTGGAACACGGTTCCGCCGCTAAAACTTTAATCTCGCACCCACACTATACTGCCAGCTACGCAGGCTAGGCGCGCTATGGCGCGGCCAAGCCTCGAGTTCCTCCCCCCATCCAATCTCCTTGCAGTTTCTCTGCCCTCGCCCTCCTTTTGCGCGCCCGATCAAAACCGCCATGCTTCGCATGCTTTCCATTTCGCAATTCCCCGCAATGCCCAAATCAACCTTTCATTGAATCAGCAAAACACATAAGCTTATATCGAAATTTCAACTGATTATATTCAATTTTCAGATGAATTGCTCCACGGTTGCATTCGTTGTGCTATTTTTAACGCTGAGATGCTATTGCGAAAAGCTGGACCTAAACTCGGACCTTACTGTACCTTTCCATGAGGTTGAGAATATGGAGGATAAGGCAATGCGCCATGGAAATCAGTTAAGATCGCTTCATGGGGAAGTAAAGGCAATGAGCAAGAGAAATGTGAACTGTGGAGACGGCGAAATGTATTGCATGGATGGTCAGACATGCTGCCTCAGTGATTCAGGGGGCTTTGGCTGTTGTCCTGTTCCAAATGCGATCTGCTGCAGTAATGGAGTTCATTGCTGCCCTCAAGGTTATATTTGTGACTATGGTAGTGGGGGTTGCAGAAAAAGCTGAAGCCTTGTTTAGCACTTTCTTAAATGAAATCCATGTATAAAGAAAAAAACAAGATCAAAGTATTTTTGAGGGATTTTATTGGATAATATGGGTAGGTTGGTCAAAGAGATCTCTTCTGTTTTGAACTTTATTTTAAGATAAAGAGACAATGCAAATGGGTTTAAGTGGAGTTCAGTCAAACTTTATGGAGTCATAGAGACATCGTTCGAAGTCCTACAGAGGCTTACGTGAAGTTTTGGAGTTCGGTTCTAAGAGGCATTTTCCGCGGATTCAGGGGGCAGGCAGTTACGATTGAAAGACTGAAGCTCGTGTTTCTACAAATTAAAACAAGGATTGCATTTACAACATTTGTAGGGACCAGGAAAACAAATTACAAGAAAAATAAATATTTATAAATAGGGATTTATGTATACTCTCTTAGTTAAATCACTCGATCGTTTCTGTCCGGCGTCAGTTACTAAAGTGATGATCGAGTTATCGGGAGTCGACTGTAGTAAAAAACTGAATGTAATTATTATTGAAATGTACTCGATGCCTTTTTTACATAGCCCTTTTAAAATACTCCTTTTCGATAACATTTATCTCACGCCGATACAGACTGTCGCTCCAGAAGACTTTTTTCCCCCGACTTTTTAAGGTTTTAAGGGTTCAAAACACGGTTCGAGTTATCGAGGGTAAAATTATACAGCCAATATGATCTGAGGAGAAACAAAAATTACTTCGAGTTAGCGGGAGGTTCGAGTTACTGAGGGTAAAATTACAGTAACTGTATGAAGAAAATCCAGGGGAAATCGATTTTGGTTCGAGTTAGCGGGAGGTTCGAGTTACTGAGGGTAAAATTACAGTAACTGTATGAAGAAAATCCAGGGGAAATCGATTTTGGTTCGAGTTAGCGGGAGTTTCGAGTTAACGAGAGTTCGAGTTATATCTCTTTACGGGTACAAGTACTCCAAGTAATGGTTTTAGCACAGAATAGACCTTTTCACTTTTGACATGGACACGTTCGGGACAATCCGTCGACACCACTGAAAAGAGCGCCTCGTAATTTGATAAAATTGCCAAGTTTGATAGTGATTTGTTAAAAACTAATGAAGATCCCCCTCAAAGTCGCGAAATTTTACAGACGTCAGTAAATTTTTGCAACTTTACGGGGCTATATCTTCGCTCACTGACGTATCACTTTCAAATTTGGCAATTTTACTAATTTTAAGGCTCTTTTTCTAGTAATATCGGATTTTCCCGTACTGGTCCATATAAAAGAATTTCACCATTTTGCCCTAAGTGAGAAGTTAGTGATAATGTTGGCTTAGGGGAGGGGTAGGTGGGCAGTTTCCCAAAAACCTAAATTGATCCAGAACTGGTCTTTTGACCTAAAAAGCAATATCCTCGTAACAGAGCCTCTTAAAAATTCACTAATAACAAACATAAACAAGTTTTATCAGACGTAAACACACTTTATTAGAATTAACGTGATGGTACACGGGGCGACTCGCAACGACAATTTTTAGGGCAACACAGCTTTACAACATTGTTGGGATATTGTTACGGATAGGAACAACATTGTTCCAACATTGCAAAGCCATGTTGCGCTAAAAATCGTCGTTGCGAAAAGTCCGGCGTAACATCACCATTACAGTCTTTGTGCTCATTTCAATTAATTTAATAAATATGTTATGTAAAAACCTTAAGATCTATTTACAGGGTTCAAATACACAATCAAGAGCCAACAGAGATTGGCATCAAATTTCATATGAAAAGAAATTCCAGTTTCACGATGACGCCATGCAAAACAAGAAAAAATCCTTGTTCACGTATATGGAAAAAAAAGATGTTTTCTGTGGAAAATTTAAAAACAGCCGAAAAAACGTTTTTAATGGGGTGACAGGTCATCGTGAATATACCAGAAATTTATTTGCTAGCGTCTTAGCGACAAAATTGTGAATGTACAAAAGTTCCAAATTAGGGCGGAAATTTTTACCAAATAGCTTTCTCCTTGTTGTTGTTTTCGAACAGTGAATAAAAAAAAATATCCTCTCTGAAGGAAACTATAGGACACAAGGTGTCAGTCTCTGCAAAAGACTTAAAGCACAACTCGTGTTGAGGGCAACGTTTTTAACGTTGAGACACGAGCTCGTACATAAATATAGCATACTAACCTAAGAGAAAATTACAGAAAAAATGTTACTCGAACTCGAGAAAACTTTCCATGCTGACGTGGCTAAACGCTACAGTGGAAAAAATTAATTGCGCGCAATATTGCAAAAGTAAAAGCAGCTTTAGCATGAGAAAACAGCCGACATTTGGCGACGCTTCCACTGGTTTCCCCGCCAAATGACGTCTGAGAAACGAGCGCAGAAATTCCATACTGATGATGGGTCACTAGCCACATCTTGGTAGGGCTTCTGATTGGTTGAATCAAATTTCCCACGCGGCACGACCAATCAGAAGCACTACCCAGATATGGGTAGAGACGCGTCATCAGTATGGAATTTTCTGCGCTCGTTTCTCGCACGTCATTTGGCGGGGAAACCAGTTGTAGCGTCGCCAAATGCCGGCTGTTTTCTTAGGCTAAAGCAGCTTCGATTGCTGCAAAATTGCGTGCAACAATGTCCGCAGCTTACTCAGATAACAATTTAGTACAGCAAGCACCATCCTGCAAGGAGAGCCTTTCTTTCGCTTCCTTGATTTTGGCGTATTCGATGAAAGACTCGGCATGAATCGAATAATAACCTTTATTTTAAGAGGGTGACACCAATTACTATGAAAAGTGTTCTCTCTAGTGGCCCTCTAAAAACAAAGTGACATCGAGTGACATCTTTGTTGAGCATGCGCGGCATGTTGCTAGGATACCGTTTCGAACCCAAGCCTAAGAGCCGTGCACTTGGTACAGTGCGCTTAGTTATGACGTACGGTTTATTTTTAATCGGATGCTCGCCCTCGGAAAAAAGAAAGACAGTTTGACGAGAGGAAACAAGATTGACTAGCCGAGAAGGAGTTCGGGCTGCGGCGACTGCAAAGGCTTGACTTTATTCAGGCAGAGATTCTAATTCTCTTCCTCATCCAAGAAGACAAAAAATGGCTCTACCTACAAGGTGCGCATGTACTAGCCTTGAGTTAGTCCTTGCACAAAGCACCGAGACACAAATTTCCTTTCCGTAACGGTCGCTGCCATTTTTACAATGAAAAAAATTGACCTGTTATTGAGAGTGTTTCTATTAAAAAGAACGAAGGCCGCAAGCCAGTGTTGAACCCTGACCTTTCGTATCATAATCTCTGTCCCTTACCACTACACTACCACACCGACACACCAAAATTCCGAAAATTTTAAGTACATAAACTAGCAGACTGTCTTTCTTAACCGATACATCAATAATAGGTGACCCTAGCCCTTTCCATAACTTATAACGTAAATTCAATTCTTTCTAAGACTATTCAAAAACGTATCGTTTGCCTTAATGTAACTTCATCCAGGGAATATATTACATCTATCATGACTAAAGACTTGGTTGCCAATGGTGGCAGCGAACGTGAAAAATAGCAACGACCGTTTTTACGAAAGGAAAATAGGCTGCACCGAACCTTAGCACGTTCACTGCATATAAAGGTTTTCTGCTGTAGAGTGTGCAAGTAGATCGAAATCCTTTCATTCCACACGTACCAAACGTCACACACATCATAATCCATGCCACCCGCTGTCGTGACTTGAAAGGAATAGTCAGTTCTAAACTTTGTTAAATGGATTGTACGGGCGAGTTAATGTCACCATCTTTGACATTGGCCCTTTGTGTCTGAATGGCGACAGTTGAACTTTGGATGGCAGTTTGAGCTCCCTGTTGACAAGAAACGTTCAAGATTCAAATAATGTTCGCCATAAAACAGTTCAAATGGAAGCGAGGCAGAAGGAGACACCAGACTTTTTAACATTTCTATTTTTTTTTCCATATACAATTTATATGATGGTGTTCACGGCCTTTTCAGCATAAGAATGACACGATATGCACATGAACCAGAACAATGTCATCTAGCCTCGGCTCTACTCAAAGGTCTGGACACTGAGCACACAACTGTAAAATGGTCTATCGTTCACCATTTTGTTCATTTACCAGTTTGTTCGTTTTCTACTTAAAAAAAAAACAATATAAAGTAAACTAGAAATGGGTTCATCATCAGATAAAAAACCTCGAATTTCGTCAAAAATTCTTAGCCGCGCGTTGTATTTTCAACTCTTTTTTCGGTGCTGGTGATGAAACACTGCGTCTCATGCTTGATACTCAAAGAGTGTTAAACGGCAAACAAACACATTCAAATCCGAAAAGAAACTCGGCCGCACCTAGAGTCTCACCCACTTTATCTCAAATAATCTCAGAGTTTAAAAATCCTGACGAGACAATCTGAGCGACCCCCGATCAGTAGATACCCATACCTGTGAACTCTTGCCGTTGTGCAAGTTTTTGGATCTGGTTCTCTACTATGACTTGGATGATGAGCTGAAAACAGCACACAGCCAGCGTAACCGGGAATATTACCACGCCTGACAATACGAAAATAAATTAGTTAAGGCCACTTTGTCAGCGAATTAAAAGCTGTGGTAAGAAATGCACCATAAATCATTTTACAGAGTTAAGCTCTATTTACCAATAAACGTGAACAAAAAAACTTACTTTGCTGTGTCTGTATATCTCGGTTTTGAAGTCCGCAATACAGCGATAGGAATAAAGGTTTTCCTTGGATGATCTCTTTCTCCGTAACCAGGGGAATGTCCACTAAAAAAAACGAAAACGTAGCACTAACAGGAAGACAAAGACAGGACTACTCCCTAAGGGACTCTGTTAACAAACTAATTGCCCCATTCCCGCGAACTAGCTTCATGAAGAACAGCTTCAGTTCTCTGGAACAGCCTGCCCTGTGATATGAGAAAGGCTAACTCTTTAAGTCAATTTAAACGATTGGCTCATCTGAATTTCTGATTTTTTAAGTAATTGTGTACACCGCATTCATGAAAAACAAGTCTTAGTTAGGTTAGTTGTAGATAGTTTTGCATAGTGTTTAAGGTAGTTAGGTTTATTTATTTATTTATTTTTCATAGTCCTGATAAATTTTACCGTGTTAAAATAAAGAATTATTATATTCTATTGTAAATCCTCTATTTCAAGCCCATTTAAGAGGCGAAGGTCTTATTTGAGAGGGGGGCTTATTTGATTTGCATGTAGAAACGACGATGGTGTCAGTTCTCCATAAAGGACTAGAATACAAAGTGGAAAAGCTCAACTACAAGAAGTTCTAGGTCATGCAGTCGAGGATCACAATCAAATCCAAACTTCCGACTGTTAAATAAACCATCCCGTATCAGTCCAGACGAAGTTTTACAGTCATGATTGATTAATACAGTCTATCCTTTATTAGTGAAGAATAATTATGGCAGGGGTGGGAGGGGGTTTAGTAGAGAGGGGGCGAGCTTGTTAACTTTCTTTGCCTGAAAAGAGGGGGCTTGTTAGAGGATTTACGGTATTTGATGATTTTCCTCGTGCTCGGGCTCCACCCGAACGGGGTACATGTAGCTATTTCCAGGCCTCAGATATATGAAAATGAAAGGTAGGAATCTCACTTGTTGAAGTACATAAAAGGGTAGTGAAATATGTCATTTCTGTCTGTAACAAGCCTAAAGAGGCATTTCAAAAACGTTCTGTTTTTATGATTTATCCATATTTAAAATATAGTGTTTTTGCAGCAGTTAAAGGGATACCAGGTCCTAAACTACATGTAGGTATTTAAAAGTCGTTCCTAATGGCCAGATGAAGGTAAAAAAATAAATGCAAAACAAACCTGTATCCCGGAATGTGTCCAGTCTTCTTGCTTGGGCTGCAGCTAAAAACATAAAGAACAATTCATGTCAGGACAGTAAAATACGTTTCATCCCACCACATGTGAAGGATAATAGTAATCATTGTCCTGCCCTGAGTGAAAAAAAAAACCGCTGGACAGCATAACAATTCTTTTTCTTCCTCAAAACTAGGTATTACGGCACTAAGCATTGGCATGAGATTTTAACTTCCTTATCCTAGCTGAAGTCCTTTCGATTGACTGCCAGTGCATTCTTGACCTACCCAAAAATGCAGGCTGTTTAGCAGGCCAAACAATTGCCGCCTAAAGACACTAGATACTTACTTACATGTAGTATCGGTAAGTTATTAAACTGCATATATTCATGTTATTTTCAATTTAAGTATTAAACTATTTTTTTGTTTTAACTTTTTGCCATTTCTTAAGGGCCCTTCTCAAAACTCAGAACCGGCCTGCCAGACCGGTCATTTAAACAATGACATTTTTTTTCCAGAATTTTGCAAAATCCTATCACTGCTATGTCCACCACCTATTTAAGAATAGACTCCATGACCTGGCTGGCCATGGATAGTCCTGATTAATAGTAGAATTCTTCTTATGACTGGACTTTCTGGCCTGGCTTGCTAGTTCTACTAATCACAGAAGACACACAACCGCACTCCTAATATCTCACTACATGTAAGTCTACTGCTGTAACTTTATAAATTTCAAGATCATTTCTGGTACCCATTTGCTGCACTTATTTATTCTTCCTACATTATTTTTTAAATGCTGGAGATCCCATTATGCTGTACTTGATCTGCTCATTTATCAACAACTTACAAATTGGTGGGTCCATAAGTATGGTATCCATTCCTTGACTGCACAAAATCCCAGCTGTGCGGTCTGCTACCAATTTGCTGAAAACCAAAAATAGAAAATCAAAGTATAAGCAAAACACCATTAATTTTTTACTCATACAGTTAACTCTCTTTATTAACGACAGCATCAGTCTACAGTCAAACATCTTTTCCCAGGGATTTTGCTTAAACTATCTATAATTATCAGGGTGATCATGAGGAAAGAAGCTTAATGTTGTAGTAGAAATACAGCCTGTGGAACCTCAATATACATGTAATGAAAGGTCAAGGGATATACCAGTAACGAGGTTTCGATATATCAAGGTTTTCTCCCAAATATTTTACAGTTACTAGCGAAGGGTAACAATTTCATTTCAGTTTTATATTGAAACTATATATAGGTTTGTTTATATCAAAGTTCTACTGAATCTGTGACTCAAATTATTAAAACTGATGAGACCTCTTTTGATTGAACAGAAGACTTAATGTAAACAAAACACAAAATCCTAACCTGCCAAGTGTCAGCCTTGGGTGCATATCGCTTGTTAGCAAATCTGTAGGACACCATGTCTGGCTGCAGCTCGACTGTAGTGGGCGGGGGAGGGAGGGAAGGGGGGATTCTGGAGCTCCAATCAACTCCACTGTATAACCTGTTGACAAGGAAATGAGGAAAGACATAAGCATCTTCTCAAATCTACATGTAATTCCATGCAGTCAAGTGTGAAAAATAAGACTAATGAAATTATGTGGAATTTCCTGGTCGTCAAATTATGCAGCCAAATGAGATATTACCAAACAAATCTCTTTCATTTAATCAGTGGTCATACATGACTGAAATTTATAAGGGTCTACATGTAACTTGAATGATCAATCTCTGAGATTTTGAATATGTACAATTAGCCAAGGCTAAATTTTCTTCAAATAATAAACTTGCAACCAATGTAAAGTCGAAATCCACTTAGAGCTGAGCCTGTAATCTGTTAAAAACTAGTAACTTAATTGTCAGCAGAGAACATAAAAAACCATGTAACCTCAATGGGTAGACACCTGAGCCCAGTAATGGTCATGTGCTACTGGTCAGGAGACACCCTTGTTTGACAGCTGTTAATTGACCGCAAAATAAAAGTACAAAATCATGTGGCAGGGTCCCACACCAGTTATAAGGACTGCATAATTGCTTTCTGTGGTGTGGACAGACGGGCGGACACATACGGTGACCATGAGAGTAGCAAAATTTCTTGGATGGATGATAAACAAATTGTCTTAGCTATATGGGCGTGGAGCTCTGCTATTTAATTTTCACATCACATGCAGTCAGAGTACAAGTACCTTTATTGTAATCAGCTGTAGGGTTCTCATAATAACTGTATGACTGCACTTGTTTTATTTCAGGGCTTAGAGAACTGCTGGAATTTTTCTGGACTAAAATTTAAGAAAATTAATTGTTACTTTAACAAACAAGCAAATATATATTAAATACATACTTTTGTGTTTCTGATGTATAAAATGCTCTGGTGGCAACAGCATCTCTCCATTCTTTGTTCTTTAACAGTTCACTAGTAGGAACCTTAAAAAACAAATAGTAATTAAATAATAATTTAAAAGAATAAGAGATAATTGGTAATTAAGAAATTAGTAAGAAGCCACTGTAGAGTAGGTTGCTGGGGAAGGATTCTTTCATACATGAGAAATTATTTTGTTTTATTGAAAAGCAATATACATTGACACTAAGCTATAAGTATGCAGTGATTAATTTTGGGGTAATACAGCTCATGTCTATAAAAATACCCTCAGAGTTTTGGTTAAAAAATGGAAGAGAAAAGTTAGTACTACGATCTACTCACGAGCTAAGGCCTACTCAGTACCCTATTTTCTGATTTAGTGAAACTTTTTTAGACTAATCTCCATGGATATTAGGTTCAAGTTAGCTAAACCAGGAATGAAGTAAAACCTATTAGACTTTTTTTTTCATGTACAAAGTTTTTGCACGGTAAAATTTTCAGTACGATTAGTTTTGTGTTTTTTTTTAATATTCAAAGAGTTGCTTCATTACATGTAAGTCTGTTGAGCTACACTTGTCAAGCGATCGCCCATAAGACTGGCTTTCAGAGTCAAAGTTAAACAATCAGAAGAGCAGAGCATTTATGATCCACTAAAAACAGCATTCTGATTCTGCTGATGACTCCATCATGCACTTATGAGCTACCCTAGTGAATATTTGGTTGTCAGTATCGAAAGCAGAACCGCAAGAACTAAACCAATTACAAAGCATGGGAAAAAGCATTGTGATTGATTTATCCTTCCACTTCTGCCTATAAATCCAACAGTCTGGTTTTCACTAGACTGTAAACAATTTTGGAATCTAAGTGGAGTGGAAAGAAGAATTTAATGGCAAATCTCGATTCCATCATGCTTTATAACTCTGCTAACAAATCTCAAGTATTTTAGCACTCTCACAACTCCATCTCCAGAGAAAACCTGATCAGCAAGATCAGAGCGAGGTATATATATAAATACCATCTTTAAGCTACCTTTTGTGATGCAAGGTCTTTTGCCTCTCTTGATCCAGGAAACTGACTTGGAGATTGCACAAGCTGTTCTAGCTCTAAATAATGATAATAAAATTAGTGATTTCCAGTTCCATTCTCCATGTGAAGCATATATTTGCTTGTTACCAACCGGCAAGAAACGCTTGAGAAACACCTTCAGCCAGTGCTTCTGGCCGTACACCGGAAAGCCCCATGGGAAGGTAGGAAGCGTGACTGAACATTGTCACGCACAACCATACGTAGTAACGTAACTCAAACATGGTAATAAAATGGAGTTCATTTTTCTGCCACTGTGATATCAAATTTAAATCAGAACAAAAATTCAACGTAATACTTCTGGTTTGAGAAAAAAGAAAACAGTTAGTTTGAATCAACTAATTCAAGCAAAAAGCACTGACTGAAAGTTTACGGATGTCAACGCTTGTGTTAGTTAGACTCAAGTTAGAGTCATAATACGAGACCTTACCTTTATTTTTGGTTTCCCAGGGAGCATTTTGACTTCTCAAGTCAGGAATGGGTGAAACAATA
>NC_133203.1:30657568-30732568 GCF_958299795.1 Porites lutea | reverse complement strand
ATTAGTGCAAGTTGTTACTGATTTACCATGTTAATTACTAATAAAGCTCAATATACCGTCACAAGACTTTGATATGGCTAAGGGTGAGTTTGACATATTGTACTTATGTGCTGGGGGAGGGGGAGGGGGGGCTATGATATTTTCCTTTGATAAATCAACATCTCTTGAGCGGGGGGTCAGAAAAAAAAACCCTGAGATGATCAGTTGGGGCTTCAAAAAAAAGAAAGGAAAAAATTAGGAAATCGTCATAGCCCACCCCCTAGATAAATTATGAATGCTCCCTAAGAACGGTACGTGTCGTTTACCATTTACCTAAAATTTCCGGATTGTCGCGCCGCGCTAGACTGGATTCTAGTTACAACATGAAACTAGTACGAAACTCAAGAAACTTGTAAATGGTAAACGAATTTCCGTGCGGGATGTCCCAATGGGAAAACGGGACTACTTTTCAGAATTTCCTTTTGTCCCGGGAATTTTCCAGTGGGACGAACCTCAAAAACGTTTACCATTTACATCCCAACCAGAATTTCCGGCAATTTGTGGGTAAATGGTAAACAACCTAGATGACTATCAGATGTTTTGGCGATCGCATGGATCGCATGGGATCTCCTGCGGCACTTCATAAATTAATTTGAATCCCAGCTGAGTTACTGCGCGATTAATGCAACCACGCCTTTGCCATCCAAAAAAACGTAAAGGCTAACAGACCTCTATTTTGGCGTTCAAATTTATGAACGGCTACTACGCCGTGTAAAATTCCTCCAGAGAGGTGTGAACGCAGCCTGAGATGAATTTTACCAACATTTATCCGCCCTGAATTTTACCAAGCGGTGAACAGACCAGGGCAACCTCGTTCCCAGGTTCTCTCTCCTATACATCTCTCCCTCTCTCTCTCGCTCCGTAGGGACGGGTTGAGGGACGGGTTGAGGGACGGGTAGAAGAGAACCGTGGGGACGAGGTTGCAGACCAGGGCCGATTAGCGCTAACAAGGGGTTAAATTTTAATCCGGGTTTCTTTTCCTTTGGTTTAAAAGCATCTTCTCGGATAAATTTCCCTAATATTTTGTAGAGTTGATACAATCACAAATTGTAGACAAAAAGAATTTTAATTCAGTTTAAAAACTGAATGTGCCTTTTAAGGTTTCATGTCTGAATTCAAATTTGGCGCTAACCCCAGTTTATCTTAACCCAGCTTTGAACAACTCGGCCCTGCAGGGACCCGTTTCTCGAAAGTCCTGGTAACTTTTCGGGCCCGAAAAGCTGTTTTATGCTTTCCGTGTTTGCAACAAGATCAATGTTTCCATAATAGGAAAATGTTACAAAAAAATTGATCGGTTTGTGAGCTAGGGACTTTGCTACTTTTTAACAGGTATTCACTTCAAAATTTGCCTTCGGACTCGAAAAGTTACCGCACCTTTCGAGAAACAGGACCCAGTTCAGAGTGCTAATTTATTCATTTACCAAGTAGACAGCTGCAAGGGAAAGGTTACGACAAAAGAACACAAGTGTAAAAAACTTTGCTTTAAATATTTGAACGAAGCGGATTACGTACGATAAGTTATTCTTGAAAGTGAAAATGACATTTTATTTACATGTAACATGAATACATCTTGCTTGTTTGTTGGGTCACAGGCAGCCTGGACGTACTGTAGGTCAATACCAGCAAGAATACATTAATATTTATCAAAATTTAATATACGAAGTGTACTTTTTACTTAGGGCACACTACCTCCAAGTGCAAAACGCGAGAAAATGCACAGATTTTTTCCAGCCACCAACAGCAAGAAAGCCGTTTCTTTAAAGGTATATATATGAGCTTTGTTTTGAAATATTTTGATTTCTATGCTCCATATATTCAGTCCGATCCGTTATCGACTGTAAGGAGACATAACATAAGATCGGAGCGTCGGATTCAGTTAGGAAATTCCTGTGGAAAAATAACCAGGAAACGTCAATAGACGATGATTAAATAGTGAAGGAACAATAAATTGGAACTATTACGTATATATATATGTTGGCTCCTCCTCAGTCGAATATATAGCCGATCTGTCCGGCTCCCTCTTCTGTCGATCTCAGGAGTCTTCTGTCAATCTATCAAACCCTAATAATGTGCTCTCACTGTCTGTGGTTGGACTGAATTTGCTCCGGGCGTTTGATACCATTGATCATGTTATCTTATCTTACAAGAAAGACTTATAAACCCCGTTTACACAAGTCTGCGCAAATTATTGAAGGGACAAAAAATTGCACGGATCAGATCCGGCTTCGTTGACACGGAACCCTCGAAACCATGCGAGATATTCGAACGGTTAACAGTGCAATTTTGGACCATCAAAAGTAGGTCAAAATTTTTGACTGATATACGATCGCACTTTTACGCGGACTCATATGTAAACTGAATGAACCGTGCTTCTTATCATTTCTCTGAAAGTCCTTCATAGAGCGATTCTTGCGGCTTTAAAATTTTCCGAATGATATGCATAGAAGAACTTAAACTTACCTTTAAGGTAAAACCAATTGCTGCTGTGCGGAGGGCAGTAAGGTTAATGTCAACTAAGGATCCTTTAGAATTTAGAACATAATAATACACCGCTACAATATCGCTCTCGACGTAAGCACAAAATCATGTATATACTGAAAAACAGAGTATAGCGCGTGACACTTGCGTGCTTGTTTAGGATCATTATGAAAAGCGCATTACAGACTGTGCACAGAAAATTGTTGGCTGCAAAATAAAAAGCCTGACTAGGCTGAGTTACATAAGCCTGAGAATATGGTACTATTATAGCAAGAAGAAGTAGATAAACGTTTGTCGAAAACCAATCACTGCGAATAACTTTGGGATAGTTGGATGAAACGGTCCACGTGGCCTTACAGACAAACCAACTGTACATGAAAAAACAAAACACCTGAAAAGTTGACCACCATAGAGCTACAAATGTCGAGAATTTCCGGTAGTATACGTTTTTTAGGTAGCGTTCATCATCGCTTTGATCAAATCTGAAGAAAGACAGCCCTCCAGTAGATATACCTACCGGAAGAGCTGCCGTTATTAGAATCAGATAGCATAAACACACAGCGGCTTGGCAGAAACCTTTCCTGATGTGGTTTAAAATACTTGCAATTCCACATTGTTGCCTTGTAAAGCCATCACGCACCACATTAATGACAAGCGGCTGTCCCTCATTTCCTGAGGCTGTTTCGTCGTTTGTTCCTGACTGTGAATGTTGAGGCTCTGTTTTGCTCTGTTCGCCTACTTCCTTGTTTGAATTTTCATTTTCACTGGCAGCAGTTTCGTTTCCACGCCTTTGATGTTCGTCGAGGTCCCGGCCACCACATCGCAGCCACTGAAATTTGAACTCTGAACGTCTCATCCACTCGACAAAATACATCAACGGCCGAACGAGAAACCACAGACAAAGATAATCTAAGTACGATTTAATTTGTTTCAGTACATTCAAGTACGGCGGCGGAACCTTGATTTCAGCGTAAGCACTGTCTGCTTCTGAAAGCATGAAGCTGTATTCATTCTCACCAACCTGACTTGACTCGCTGTCGGATGACCAATTGAGACAAAATTTGCTATACACTACCGGAATC
This sequence comes from Porites lutea, assembly GCF_958299795.1. Classification (NCBI taxonomy): domain Eukaryota; kingdom Metazoa; phylum Cnidaria; class Anthozoa; order Scleractinia; family Poritidae; genus Porites; species Porites lutea. Next base: position 30,728,969 of record NC_133203.1, on the reverse strand, counting down.
AGCACTTTCTCTTTACTGATAGGTACAGTTGTTGGTAGATTCGGTAACTTAGACGTAAAGCTTGCATTATTGACGCCATTAAAACGTATTAAAATTGCATATCCTGCATTCTGTGCAGACAACGCCAGACGTTTTAGAGGGCACTCAGTTTCATTGGCAAGGGTGACAAGAGCGAACTTGTTCACTTGTGTACTGACTTTGCTCACATCATCTAGCGGTTGACAAGCATTTGTGAGGTTCAAATACACAGTTATCCCGCGTACAGACGATAGTATCTGGTTTTCCTCTGTTGCCATTGCGCGAATTACAGACTTCAACAACGGTGATTTGAATCCTTTGTTTGTGACGTGGTCTCCGATAAATAGCACTGCACTCTTTCCGCATCATCTGTTGCTGGGGTCGAAGGTAGTGTCAATGTTGGGTTCCTTATACTAATGAGGACGTGTTGAGAGACCAGATAAAGTGCGATGTACACGGTCAAAGAGAGGAAACCAATGCAACTGCTTATAACTAGACACTTCCCCGACATCTCTGTATCCGCTGTCTCTGTTGAACACAGAGTCATCGGGCTCTTTGGTCAGCGGGGGACCAAAAGCAGGCGGTAGAAACGTCATCTAGAGAGAATTGTAGCAGAGCTCTCGCGTGCGAAGCGCTCGAAGAGCGCGAAGCGAATCACCATGGGGAAGAAAATTTGGTTATCTACCCATCCGAGAAATTTTGGTAATCACGTGACCGTACGCCCGCACGCCCGCCCGCCCGTTCGTGCGCACCACAGGCATACCCGATCTGAAAATAACTCAATCGACAGGCATGGCAACCCAAGTGCAACTCGATGTAATTTTGGAAGGAAATCGCATAGCCACCCGCGTCTTGTAAAGCAGAGACATCTAAAGAGTCAATAAAGACGAAAACGGAAAGAAGAAATTGCTTTTGAATCTGTGTTGTCTAAAGTATTAAGCGTAGATGAATTATCATGTCCACAAATTTGGAAAATAGAGCAAGAGAAAGACAAAGGAAAAGAGAAAGTAGGCGGCAGTGCAGCGAAGCTCAACGAGAAAAAGAGCGATTGAGATCTAGAGCGAGAGATAAAAAACAAAGGAGACATTTATTTGTTGGAGGAACAAAATGAAGATTTTGTAGTGGCGGTGAGAAAATGAGAAATGTTATCGGCCACCAATGTAAGGTGGAAATGAGCGGCAGTGAAACAAGTGAACGAGAACACCTACGACATTTCCTCCATAATAGGTGTAACTAGGAAGTTTCTGGAAGTTTCCCGTCGAAGTCGTGCAAAACAACGGCAAAGAAATGTACAAAAAAGTGTGCAGCACGTGCAAAGTTGTTTTTTTGCTAATTGGACCTATTGTTGTTTTTTACTGTTCTCCGGGGTTGCCTTCGCTGCTTAGCATTACACAACTTTATATTTTGTTTGAACAAGCTATAAATATTATCGAAAGCTTCACTTTTAGCCCCGGCTAAATCTTTTTATTAAATCAAATACACAATAAATAATAAATACAGTGAAACCTCTATTAAGCGGACACCTTCAGGACTATCCCAAGTGTCCGCTAAATAGAGGTTTGTAAAAATTGCGCAATGTTTGTTAACGATAAACATTCAGCGATAACTCTGTTCTGTTCTGTTATAAAGTTCCATGTTTGTTAAGGAAGCTAAGGAAGCTGTTGCTTTAGTGGTGTTCCCGTTGCCGTCGCCGTCGTCGGAACTTAAGGTCCCAACTATTTAGCTGACTATTGTCAATGTGTCCCGCTGAATAGAGGTCTTTAACGATAAAAATTAGCCAAATACAATTTATTTTAGTGTCCGCGTCCCCTTAATAGAGGTGTCCGCTGAATAGGGGTTCGTAATAAAGGAAAACATAATACGTTAGGCCACTACCGTGTAGTACGGCAAGGCTTACCGTGCTACACGGCAGTAGCACGACTTGGTTTCAAACGTCGCGCTACTGCCGTGCTAAAGTCGAATTTAATTCGAGCAATTGAGTTCAGCACGGCATTAGCACGACGTTTGAAACGGGCTTTAGACTGCAATTCACCGCTTTATGGATTACCTGCTTTTGTTTTACTTTTATCATTGAAGAGAACACGTTTTCAAAAGAAAATGCATTGTGGAGCTGTTCAAAGCACTCAAAGCACGTGATTTATCCCGGCCTAAAACTTCTCGCTCTTCACGCACGGATATTTTGGCCAGTGACAAATCACAACCTGTGATCAGTGTCACTGGCCAAAAGTTCGAGGAAATATGTGTGCATAACGCCGCCTAGCAGGCTCGAAAACGAGGCGTGAGGGCTAGAAAGAAGTTCTTCGTATACTCGGGTTGCATGTGAAGAGTCTACCGAAGAAAATCATATAACTTTTATTTTCATTAAAAGCGATGTCACATGACCTCTTAGTGCAAATGGCCTATTCCTATGGTGCGACCATTCAAATGAAACCTCTTCCGTCAGCAATACTTTCACATGATGGTACTATTTATTTAGAATTTAGTTCTAACTTTTGAGTCAGTATATGAAATCTTATGGAGTGATCATTCAAGTTAAACCTCTTCAACAGTACTTTCACATGGTACTATTTGTTTAGTATGTAGTTCAAACTTTTGAGACTGTGGCTGGAATTCTATGGTATTACCATTCAAATAAAACCTCTTCAGTAGTACTTTCACATATGATGGTACTATTTATTTAGAATTTAGTTCTCACTTTTGAGTCTGTGTATGAAATCCTATGGTGTGACCATTCAAAGCTATTCAAATGAAACCTCTTCCGTCAGCAGTACTTTCATATGGTACTATTTTTCTTGAGTCTGTGGGCGAATTCCAGTAGTGTTACCATTCCCTGAAATGAAACCTTTTTGGCAGCACTTTCGCATAAACTATTCATCTCTGGGGATTTTTTTTTAAAAAAATGAGTTTTTGTGTGAATCTTTTCTTTGGCAACTATTAGGCATGAAAGGGTTAACAAGACTATTGACGTTACGTTTACACGGCACTGAATGAACTTTTAGACCAGCTGAAAATTCTGACAAGAAACTTTGTTCACACGAAATTCTTCAAGATTAACGTTCTGTTCACACGGAAATGATGAACCACGTCGAAGTTTAACCTTTCTCAGTGGGTTTTTACTATCTACCCATGAAGAGAGTACTGGCGTCTCCCAGATGAGTTACCACGCAATTAATGCAACCACGCCTTTGCCGTCCAAAATTCGCGCCGTTCAATTTTCCAACCGCACAGGCAAACAATGTGACCTCCTTTTTGGCGTTCACATTTATGAACGGCTACTACGGCGTGTAAAAATCGTCCAGTAAGGTATGGACGCAGCGTGAGATGGATTTTACCAAGCGGTGAACAGGCCACGGCAACCTCATTCCCAGGTTCTGTCTCCTACCCGTCTCTCTCTCTCTCTCGCTACGTTGGGACGGGTAGGAGAGAACCCTGGGGACGAGGCTGCAGGCCTTCGCCGATTAGCACTAACCCGGGGTTCAACTATAATCAAGGTTTCCTTTTCTTTTGTTTAAAAGCATCCTCTCGGATAAATTTCCCTACTATTTTTAGAGTATACAATCGTCAAATTGTAGACAAAGACGGTTAAACTGAATTTGCCATTTAAACTTTCATGTCTGAATTCAAATTTGGCACTAACCCTGGTTAACTTTAACCCAGCTATGAACAACTCGGCCCAAGGGCCGGTTTCTCCAAAGTCCCGGTAACTTTTCGAGCCCGAAAATCTGTTTTTTGTTTGCCGTGTTTGCATTCAGGATCAAAGTTTCAATAATTTTTAAAATTTTACAATAAAATTAACACTTAACGAAGCAAAATTGACCGCTTTGTGAGCTAGGAACTGTGCTACGATTCAACAGGTTTTGACTACAAAATTTGCCTTCGGACTCGAAAGGTTACCGGGCCTTTCGAGAAACGGGCCTCACAGTGCTAATTCATTTACCAAGTAGACAGCTCGCGTGCAAGGAAAAGGTTACGACAAAAGAACACAAGTGGAAAAAAAACTTTTCTTTCACTGTTTCCTTACTCCCTTGATACAAATATGCACTAATCAAATACTACTTAAAAATTACCCATGAATTTATAACACTGAAAAATAACTACTAACAACTATGAACATACGGTTCGAAACTAAAAAACCTAGAATCATCTAACCAACCACCATATTATAACCAATCACCACAGCCCTCAGTTTAGGCCAGTGATACCGTGATGAAATACTTATTTGGGTTTGCTGTGCATTCTTTCGCCAGGAGAAATCGCATCACGCGTTTTGTTACTGTTGACTGGGACTGTTCCAGATTCTCAGTAAATCCGGGCGAGGGTAATTTCAAGCGAAAACAAGCGAGGACTAGGGGAAGGATAGTTTCTTTTTCTCCTTCTTTCTTTTCTTGCACTCGTTTTCCCTTTAGCCCGCGAATACAGTCGTCTCTACTCGCTTCTCGCTGCTTGACGGAGACGTTTGGCGAAACGTCCCTTGAGGTGGAGAAAGAGAGGAGCGAGGAGATATCTTTAACTCTCTATTTTTTTCCTCGTTGGAAAGTCACTTTGCCCAAACCAGGGGCGGATCCAGGATTTTTTTTAGGAGAAGGTGCACTCGTCTCTTGCTCTACTTCAACACCAATAAACCACATAGTTGTTTTATTTTTTTGCAGAATACCAGTTGGGGGGGGGGGGGGGGGGTTCGCCCCCTGCACCCTCCCCCTAGATCCGCCCCTGCAAACGAAGTTGACCACCAAAGCAGTTTTCCCGTATATTCTACACTTTGCGGTACAAGAACGTGTAAATCAACGGCTGATTTTTCATCGAAACACCGTTGTTTGTAATTACTTGGCATCACTGATAGTTAAACGTAGAAGGTAAGCAAAAAATATTCCCTAAAGAGTACTACAGCAGAAACTTAGCCTGCTCAGTGCTGAAAGTGTAAGTATTCTGTTTGGGCAGCGAACACTAGAATACTGAAAAAATGTCCCTTTTGTTCGCAGAAGACGTTTGTGTTTAACTGAAACCGATGATGACGATTTCCTCAGCACGTGCATCTTCCCAAAAAATAATACACTTGTAATAAGAATACCAAGCTAGAGAGTTGCGATATGAATGCAGCCTAGTTCTTAAGTTTTTCTCTTGCCCTGTTATCCGCGCGAAGTCTGGGAAAGGGTGGGCGAGAGAGGGCGAGAACACCCAGGCACTACTGAGGCTGATAAGATTGTATAATTGCCTTATTACACTACGTATTCAATTTAGTTCAATTAGCATTAAAAAATTGGACATAACCAAAAAAATATTATGTACAAAAAAGGAAAGAACAAAAAGGGAACTGAGATGTTGTTTCAAGCGACAGCTGTGTTGTCAAATCGGTGATAACGGCCGTCTTCGGTTTCCTCTGAGTCGTCCTTCTTGTAAAGACCTGCAATGCAATAAAAGCTTAAGTTAAAAAATGTCCGAAGGAAATCTTACAAAGTTCAACCTTCTACCCTGAAAATACGACTCAAAATCTTTCAACATCTTTCATCCTTTCATCCAGTGGGTAAGCAGAAGAGAAACCAATTGCGTTATCCACTGGATAGAGATTTTTCCAGTGGATAGCGCCATTTACCTTTTGAACAGCAACGAGCTGGCCACAATTACATACATGTATATAGCTACAGCTCAATGCGTTTAACAGTATTTGTGAGGTAAGGATTCAGCGAACGCGTATTATACAGTTTGGCAAGAGTAAATATGAGTGACGAGATAAAGTTTGAGTGAGGACAATGAATCACAATTTAGTCACATTGGCAAGGCCCGAAAAAAGTCCCGTTCGGTAGTCCGGCCGAGGCAAGAAGATATTGTTGCAAGGCAAGTATACCTTTAAAAGCTCACTTGCTTACTTTTCCAGTAGACAAGGGTCGAGGTAAGTCATTCTCTAAAAACATCATTTACTAAGACGAGCAAGAAGTGGTCCTTGGCAAGCAAAATGAGAGAGCTGTTTGCCCAAAGGACAAGGTGGAATTCAAGTGTTTTTTTTTCGCGACCTGATTAGAATGGTGATTCACTTGTCTGTGAGGGGAAAAGAAAGCCCCTTCCCCCTCCACCCACCAACCATACATGTACCTCACATCACATCACATCACAGCACAATGCATGTCCGCGATAATGGCCGTTTTCACACTAGAGACGGATTATCGGTCTGAGACGGATAATCCATCCTCCAAATCCGTCAAAATTGACGGAAAAAGAGATGGATAAAGTTAGGCGGATTGTCCATCAAAAATTAATACCGTTCCATTTTCAAAGTAAGACGGTTTATCTGTCTGACGCAAATTATCCAACGGAAAACTCATCTCAGTGTGCGCAGGTTAGTGTGAATACGGCCAATTTCAACAACTTGAAATACAAGAAGAATATTTATTTACCATATTTCTTCCTGATCTCATCGTGTTTCTTCTGTCGCTCCTCGCGCCTGAGAGAAAAAATAGTAAATCATTACGCGGTTACTTTTGACATCAATAATCACTCTAATTTTTTGCACCTTTTCCTGGTTCAATTAAGGTTGCTGGGAAACTGCCCACCCACCCCTCCCCTAATCCAACATTTTGCCGTAAGTGAGAAGTAAGTGTTAATGTTGACTTAGGGGAGGGGTAGGTGGGCAGTTTCTAGTTTCCCAGAACCTAAGTTGATCCCTTTTCCTTAGTTAGTAAAGCTGGTACACGTTTAGCATGACGCTTATACTTCACGTAAAACGCATTGGTCAACAATCATTATACCTTTCTTTGTGTTTGATTTCTATTTCCTCTCTTTGACGACGCCATTTAGTTTCTTCTTTATCCAGTCTATGAGATAAAGGGTAATAAAAAATCGTTTCAAGTCAGGTGTGCTGTGTCAGCAAACTGTATACTTGCAAAAGGAACTGTAACAGTTTGCATCGATTGATATCACATACCCTCGGAATCTCTTTTTCTTTCGGCAACAGCAGCAGTAGATGGTACATCCCAGAGCTAGCAGCACCACAAAACCAGTCACAGGTAAAGCAATGAGAAGAACTTTACCAGAGACTGAAAATCAAAGCATTATGTTGGTAAGAAGAGCCTGAGATACAATGTAATACATTGACATTTCGCAACTGTGAGCCCACTGGTTTCTCTGCAAAATGACATCTGAGAAACAAGTGCAGAAATTTATCTATCAGCGTGTCACCAGCAAGATCTGGGAAGTGCTTGTGATTTAAGCGCATTTTCATAGCGGCACACCCAAATCAGAAGCACTACCCAGCTCTGACGGAAACCGATCGTTTCGCCTACAAGTCGTTTCGTCTACACTGAGGTCGATTCGCCAACATAATCTTACTTGTTTCGCCTGCACTGATTGACTTGACTGGCTGAGTTGTATAAATAAGAGTAAAGCTTACCGATGACTCTGACATGTCTAAACTAATTTATAATATTATCTTGTGAAAACACAAAATCAGTCATCAAAGGCCCTTAAATATCCTGATTTTATTTCAGCAATACAGCGATGATAGTTCATTTGTTGACCTGCCTGAGTACGCGAACGATGTGAAGCAATTATGCCATTATCAAGTTCCCTTGTACTACAAGTAAGATAATAACTTTGCAATGTTAATTTGCTCACCGACACACTGTTTGTATTTCCAATCCTGACCCTCGCAGGACTTGTGCGTAACGTCTTTCACCACATCAAATGGAATACAATGTTTGTCCTTTTCACAAAATGCACACTGGAAAGTAAGACAAAAAGAACCATATTTTTCATATGGATTGAAGATGTAACAATAAATTTTCTTCATGTAACTAAAATCACAGAGCTCAAACTAAATGCCAAAAGGCGTTCCTTGGCCTGTCATAACTTAGAGTAGACAGAAATATTGTACTTTATTGGAACTGAGAAGTTTACCATTGCGGACAGCTGACGGCTTATAGGAAAAAGAAATTAAAACAATAATTCCATACTAATTCTGGACACCATCCCAACCTGAAGAGCTGGCTTGATCAAAGATGGATTGAAATAACCCAGGATTAGTCCAGAATTCGAATTTAGATATGAAATTATAACAAACCAATTCAGTTTAAATGTTTTTGCATCCAACTGGATGATTGGATACTCTAAAAAGAATATAGAAAATTATAGCCGAAAAATCTATGGAACATACGACCGAGGTTTATGGCGCTAATAGGCCACTTGCACCAAGAGGACATGTAACCAATGCGTCCTTTAAACAATGAGTTGGAATCTTGCTGATGCCAAAATTGACAGTGCCCACAAAAATTATCTTTCGTCCGAAATTTGAGGGGAAACGCATTTAAGGGAGATATTTTATGGCAACTTTGATTTTTCAACAAAGTAGGATGATTTATTTTCATTTATATTTGGCCGCCATTTTGGAGGGCAAAAGTATGCCCTCCAAAATGGCGGCCAAAACTGCTTTTCGCCTGTTTCGTTAAACGTTTGACAGTTACGCTCAGATGTGCTGTAAATGTTACCACATCATCTTTTCAACATTTTCCTTGAAGTTTAAGTGCAAAATTTGTGTTCAGAAAGAGGTAATTCAGAATTTTAAAAATCACATTTTGGTCATGTGACCTGTTGCAAACTTACTCATTTTAAGAAAATGATGCGGGTTTGAAAAACCAAATCACTACTATTTCGTTTAAGATATGACTCACTAATTGTTTTTCGAAGGCAAAATCATATAATTTTCATTTTTATAAAAAATGATGTCACACAACCTCTTAGTGCAAATGCCCTATTAGCCTTCGAACAACTAGCCCCAGAAATTATCCAAATGACTACAAAGAGACTAACAGATTATCATCTAATATTAACTTGGTGACGAGACATGGCTAAATTGGGCATACAAACACAAATTGAACTTAAATACTTGGTCTGGCAAAAATGTTTTTTCACTTGGTGTTGTTGTGAGTCTCTTAGACTTTGGCTTCACACTGTGAGAGCTTAACCAGATCAACTCCCATAGCCCTTGACAGCAAGTGAACAATTAACACTGCCTGGCTTATGACTAGAGAGATTGAAGACCATTTATTGATTTCCAAATCCTGAAACGTTCAGAGTAATGTTCTGAATTATAAATTGCCAAAAATAATTTTTTGTAATCTGCTTATCCATGACGCCGCACTGAGGAGTTCTTAAGAACTTGTTTAAACATGTGCATTCATTCCTGATTGAATTAGAATTTAGTCTTGAGGAGACAGGAAAACCAAAGTACGCATAGTAAAGCCTCTCAGAAGAAGGGAGAGAACCAGCAACAAACCCAACCCACAAGTGACGTTGATGCCAGGATTTGAACCCGGGACACATTACTGGGAGGCAAGAGCTGTCATGCACAACGGTGCCAACCTTGGTTAGAAGAGGCACACTCAGTAGTATTTAGAATCATTGTATTCATTTGGTATTCAATAAATTTGTGTACTGTGGTTATTCATTTCATAAATTTGCTTATTAAAAACCACCTTACCCCATCCTGTTTAACACATTCATCACATGACTTGTTACTAAACTTCTTGCATTTGTCCTCTAGAATCAAAGACAACAAAGTAATAAATTATCAATTTCTTCAAAAACACATATAACTCAATGTCTCAATCTTTGCATCCTACCGGATGCATGTCATGAATTAGTCCCCACCCATAGGTAATTATTACAAATCGTCGTGGACACAGGACACTGGGGTAGGAGCTCTCACATGCGCAAAGTGTACGCAGCGGAGCACCATGGGTGAGATAATTTGGTTATCCATGCATCCAAGAAATTTTAGTAGTATTTTAGCTCTGTCCGCACCATGGGATAACCAATGTGAAATGACCCTTTTTACTTTGATACGCTTGGTGATAGACGTCCATGTTACAGTCATCTTGGACACCCGGACTTTTAGAGAGGAAAAACAACAACAAAGCCGAGTCTCTTCTTTGACTAAGTTTTAATGTCTATGCTGACATGGATAACAGGGAAAGAACAAGAGTGAGAGATAAAAACAAAGGAGACAAATTTTTTTTAGAAACACATGAAAATTTTATAGCAGTAGTGAGAAAATGAGGAATGTTAGCAGCCAGTAAGATGAAAATGAGTGGCAGTGCAAAAGAAAGTGAACAGGAACACAAGCAGCAATTTGTTTTTTGTGAGAACATACAATATTTCCTCCACAAAAAGTGTATAAACTAGAAAGCTTAACGTTATAGTCGTGCAACAATAAAGGTAAAGAAATGTCCAAAATAAAAAAGTGTGCTGCATATGCAAAGTTGTTTTCTTTGCTAGTTAGACCTGTTGTTGTTAAAGCTGTTTTTTTGTTGTTGTTTTCAATGCCGTCACTGTTTAGCATCACATGATTTTATTTTAGTGTGAGTAAATTATAAGTATAGTAACGAGAGCTTCACTTTTAGCCCTGGCTAAATCTATTTGTTAAGTTTTAGTCATAACTACCAACCGTATTATAACAGGGCTTCAAACAGGGTGTGTGGGTGTGAAAACACCCAATTTGATGAAATCCACACAATCCCATACAATTCCTAAAAAATCTTCACAATACTGAGTGATGCACTTAGGTTTTTTAGAAATTTGTTTTACTCTTCATAAACAGGATTTTTTAGAACTTACTTTGCCTTTTCAGGTCATTTTCTTTGCAAAAACAACACTGTTTTCACTTTTCTTCAAACCACACCGGTTTGTTGACTTTGACATATAGTCACGAAAAGCAATTACTGAGTATTCTCTGAAGCTCTGCACAGTCCCACGCACTAGTCATGTAGTGACATACATTACAACTTGGATATAGTTTATTTTTTATTTCAGTTAATTTTCATTTTCATTTTTTTTAACACACATTACCATACCCAAAAACAAATGAAAAAAAAAATTGACTGAAATAAAAAAATAAACTGCAACAGATATCTGTCTGGATTTGCAAAAAGTTACCTCCAGGATTTTTTAGCAACAGTCTCATAGGTGGATTGTTCAGTACCTGGCCATTTTTTTTTCAAGTATGATTCTTTCAGTACAAAAAAACCCCTAACAAACTTCGGTAGACAATAAGATAATGTGTTTATAATGCTGTTTCTACGTCCCCCATACCCCCCCTTCCACCTATCATTTCCCATAATTCACCTTGTGTCATAAAACACTATTAAATTTGAAATCAGCGCGGGTGGTACAAGTTCTTTTCCATGGTCGGTTAATTTTCTAGATTTCACTTTGGCCGCATGCAGCAAAGTTTTCCGGAAGGCATCATTAGGGCCGTTTATACGAGGAAAAATAAGACGGGTCTTACATAAGACGTGTCTTAAATAAGATGCGAACTGTACCATTTATACGAGCATGTCTTATCTAATAAGATGCGTCTTAGCTAAGCCGCATCTTATTTTAGACGAAATATGCCATTTATACGGAAAGTTCGCGTCTTATTTAAGATGCGTCTTATTTTTTCTCATATAAATGGCCCTATTGAGCCTTATGAAGGAGCAAGTCTCATGAAAGTCTGCCGTTGTCCAATATGTTACCATATTTTGTCTCATTTTGGCTAAATGGGTGAAACACTGATCTCGGGCTTGAGACAGAAAGGCGTCACATTGCGAGCTTTGACGTGGGTCATGACGAGTCTCTGGCCTCAAAAAGTAGTTTGTAGGAGTCACATCTACTCGACAAGAGCAACATTGATGCATATTTCTGACCAGACCAGAGACTTAGTTAAAAATTGTTTTGAAGGCCAGCCTCCATGTGTCCCTTTCAAAACGGCTCGTCTACATTCGGAATCTTGAATAAATCCACTGTGTCATGTGACCATTTATGTGGAGAAGACGAGAGTTATTGAGCGAGAGTAATTTGATGATATTTGATCCATATTAAGTGTGGAAACATTGTGCCTGGTTGGCTGAGGATATTTCTTTCAGTGTCGCAAACGTGGTTAATGGTGTGATTGGGCAATTCCAGAAAATATCCATACCCAACCACGGACGGCTTCCATGTTTTAACCCCCCCTCGCCTTTGGAAATTCCAAAATGCGTTACCCCCCATGCCCTCAGAATTCCATAATCGTGAACCCTCCTCCCCTTCAGAATTTCCGTTTTTTTTTAAGTACATTTTCGACTTGGCAATGCCTATATGAACAAACGAACATGAATTGATGCCTCCTGAAGGCTGTGATCTAACGGTGCCAGGCGACAAGCTTTACTCTTCAGTGACAAGAAAAACCTACCGCTAGTGGCCAGGCTGTGCAAACTCCTTTTTAAGTCCGAATTTGGCTATAAAAATAAACACCACTTAAGGTAATTTTACTCCTCTTTGTTTTCTTGCGCTGTTTTGACGTTTACAAAGCAAAATAGCTCAAATTCAGACTGTTAAAATCTTTGGGCGGTCAAATATACCGTCGAGTCGTGTTGCATCCTTTTATAGGTCATGTAGTGTGCACAAAAAGTGTTCTAATCTGACAGGCCTTCCTTGGAAGCGAGGGACTGGTGCAAGTTTTTCACTGTTCATCGGACGGGAGAAACAAGAAATTTGCAAGCGGTATTAAAGATACATTTTCAGTTTTTATTCATGTGACAAGAAATTCATCAAGGTAAATGTGAAACCAACGTTTTACTGTTCACTTCTATGAGTTATGAGCGTAAACACGTGTCTGATCTATCGATGCTTGTCTTCTGCTTCCGCTGTCATACGTTCGTGGTTTATTTACGAACTACAAAAGTCCACAACAATAGCGCTTTCAAGGAACTCACTCTACACTTTCTACTCCAGAAATCCCACCTGTGGAATTCCCCCATGCCTTCGGATTTCAAATCGTAAATACCCCCCCATGCCCTCAGAATTCCATAATCGTGAACCCCACCCCCACCCCCTTCGGAAATCCTAAAAGCCGTCCATGGTATAGTATGGATATTTTCTGGAACCGCCCATTTCCTGAAGTTGTTGACAGACAGAATTCAGGTATGTTGTGGTGCTCATGTTCTAAGAATATCATGCACAAGCATAAAAATGTTTCGTGAGTGTTTAGTTGAAGTGACTTTGTCTTAGACAACTGATTCTGGGCTCAAGAAAGGTGGATTCTAGGTCTGTTATAGTCAGGTATCTCGCTATGAGCCTCATAGATAATTGAGAGACTGTTATTGCATAATTTCTGTGCTTTTAAATGTTGTTCATTTCATTAATACAAATCTCTCACTATTGCCATGGACTTCCTGTGTGTAGCCAGCGATTAATTTGTCCTTTTCAAGCCCTAACAAGTGACTTTCAACTGCTTTTTACTCTCCTTAAGGATCAAATCGTTAAAATGCACTTGAAATTTCTGTACAGAGTATACCTTTTTATAAATTCAGACAGATATACATAATATATTGTACTTAACGTAAGTCAACGATTCACTGTTGGGTGATTTCCTCTAAAAGCTGTTAAAGTGTGGATCACAGACAATGGCCAGAAATCAAAAACCATACTCTTGAATACGTGTACGTGTATGGCTGGGCATCTTAATTTGAGTTACCTATATACCATGGTCATCCAATGGAAATTACGTGCTGTAAGTAGGCAAGTTATATTATAATATTAGCCTTTCCAGTTCTTTCATGTCCCGACCACCACTTATCACTGAAACCAGCCCACTATATAGACAAGTCCTGCCCTGTATGTAATCAAAATTAATGCTTGATAAAAGTTTCCCAACATAACATTGTTTACATAACGTTAAAAGTGAACACTCTGGCAAAGTGTTTATCAATAAAAATCAATATATCATATCTCGTATATTGGATGAAGTTTTCCACAAAGCCCTGTAGAGTAATTCAACCATACAGTTATCCTCGTCCAGTACTTAATACACATAAGCTTAGTCATAATAAAAAGCAGCAAACATTTTTAATATCACTTGGACAAAGGTTCAAAGAGAATTTAGTATACGCTACCCAAACAGAGTGGCATTTAAGCTTACACAAAACTGTCTACGCACATTTGCAATACAAATACAATATTTCAATATCCAAGTTATAAAGTATGATGTAAGATTATTTTCGAAAGCCAGAACAACAAAAAATAACATCGCTGTGAAATTTTAATACCGTCAAGGTTAAAGTACTAACACGCATTCGCATGGAAATGAAAACCGTCTGCAGTCTGTTAATCAACGAAAACGAAACCATTGGCACATAAAAAGGTTAAGCATAAGGATCGTCTGAGGTTCGTATAAAACATGATTCGCCGATCTCGTGACGACTTTGATTCGGCATATTTTCGTCCATTTCTTTCAGTCAAGCTAGACTTTAAAACGGTTTCATTACGTGTACAGACCTTACATATCTTTTTTGAATTCAAAGTTGTAGAGCTTTGACCAAATCGAATCGATCATGAACGCAACATTGGCGAGCATATGCCGTCTAAAGTTTCAAGTTGCCTCGTTAATCACTCACCTTTCGTTTCATTAGTTCCTACGGACACTTCTAAAAGGTAAATCTGTATGAAGCACAGAATTAGAAGCAAAAAGGCTGTCCAACTTTTCTGTAAACGAAGCATCGTGACTCTAAATTAGACAAAGTTCCTTTCTAAAAACATGAAGTAAAATCTCGATTAGAAATGACGTCATAACTGCGTTGCTGCACGTAACCTCGTTACCAGGTTCTTTGAACGATCGTGCAGCCGGAAAGGCGTCATGATGTAGTAACCAGATAACTCAAGAGGCTAGGTGATTGTTGTTTTCTTTGTCAAACGAAATTTGATTTTTCCCACGAATCGCTATTTCGCCACGGCCATTTTTTAAAATAGCGAGTCCAGTTTCCTACGGCCGAGATGCCCCTGATAAAATTAGTAGGGGCGTTTTGGTCTGAAAACGGGTGTACACTTTGCCCATTTTCAGGGTCTGGAATCGGGTATGGTTTTCGGGGGAACTATGGGTGTTTGTGAACTTATTTATCGTTTCAATTCCAAATGAGTATGAAAGAAAGAGAAATATGCGAATTCGACTAATCGGCAGTCGCCGGCGGATAGCTCGAAAATTTCTGCGTTTGTACCATAGGGACACTAGATTAGGATGCGTTCTGACGAACGTGACCCGTGTGGATTTCCAATGTCGTTTTGCTGCACGATAGACCCTTTGCAGCTAGTCGGAAGTTATTAGGGGGCTTAAGCAAAGGCGTTTCTAAGCGAAACATGTCAACCGGAAGTGAGTTCTTTTCCATTAGTCAATGCCGCGGCCTTGACGCCGCCACATTAGTATTGCTAAGTGACCAGTTCCCTTATAGAGACAATTTGCCCACAAAATTGGGTAATATCACTGGCAGGAATATAATATCACATGCGTCACTCAGAAATGTTTTTCACTGGTTAAGCTCCCTTTTCAAGTGATACAAATCCGCATTGCTGAAGAGCAAGAGAGACACTGGAACAGAAAAAAACAACAACAAAAACAAAAACAAAAAACAAAGAAAGATACCTTTTAAAATGATGTCAGTCCTTTTTTGTCTTCTGCGAGGGCATCTCTTGCTCTCCAACTTGAACACAGTGTACCACGTGAATGATTATATGCTGATGACTAGCTGCAAAGGGCCTATTCAGTGCGCACTTGTAGTCAAATGTCGCTAACAACTGCAGCCGCCTTACAATCAGAGAGGTGCATGAAAAGTATAGTGTGCAACACACACATCACTCACACCGCATATTTTGTATTCCTTTGCCATGCATAATATGAAATAAAAGTTAAACTCTTTGTCAAAATGTTTTTATTGAGCATGTCTTGTACACCTGTCATAACGTGTACCGCCGCCGGTAGAGGTTTCTCTGTTGAGTGGCTTTTAACGTTTTACGAAGTCGTTCGCGTCTCTTGTCTGCGGCGTAGTCAGGTTTGTTTACGCCCAACTACTTGAGTGATTAGAGACACAAACGACTTCGTGAACGTTAAAAACGGGATGTAAGAGAGCGACCTCCGCGCTAGCAGGGTACATCGATCCTCCAAGGGCCTGTTTACATGGAGGTGGGGGACCCCAGGTAAGTGAGGTAACATGTGGTTGCTCACCCCGCCTAACATGTAAAAATGAGAGATTAGAGCGGTTTTCATTTGAGTGTCGAAAAGTAATTGGTTTTGCACTTTCTACACGATGCGATTGGCTTAAAAGATTCGCGCCACCTTTTCATCCAATCAGAAGTAAAACCAAAGCCAATTGTGACGCGCTCGCATGCATTTTCCCGCGCTTTGCGTCAGCCACATGTAATTACTTCGAGTTTTGATTGGTTCAATGTATTGTCTGTGTCCTATGTGATTGGCCAGAGTAATTACTTTCATTTTGGTTTTACGACACTCAAACGAAAACCACTCTATATGGACAGGCGGGTTACCCCACCTAAGCAGGTTACCTCACCTACCTGGGGTCCCCCTCCTCCGTGTAAACAGGCTCTAACAAGAGAGAATGAGCTAGCTTATTTTCTCTTGCGTCTAATGAACAAGAGTGGACGTTAAGGGTTAATAAACTGTGCACCTTTTAAACTTAGCGTAAACTGGAATGTACAATTCAATAATATAACCAGACGTTTTGCCATTATAAAAAGTGTTTTGTACACAATTGAGGGGTTATGAACGTTGTTTTGACTTGCAATTGCAAAAAAAATCGTTATAACTTAATTAGTTTCTAACAATATTGCACATTTTGATACCCGCAGAAGACCTCTCCACATTACCATCTAGTTAGCACACTAATGAAACAACAAAAGAGGACGCTTTGGGACAAATCACTTTATTTTGTCACCCCAAGCTTTGAGCTGGTAACATTGAATGCTTGAATTGCGAACGGTCTGCACTGATTATGATACATTATTATTTCAAAAGTAGGTTGAGTTTGATCGTCCGGGTGAACGTAGTCCTGAATAGGACTGTTGTTGTTGACAGTGACTGACGTTTCGACAACCTGTGCGGTAGTCATCTTCAGAGTCAAAGTGAGTTGTATCACGTCATTTGATGATATTATACTCTGGTTATTGATAAATGACTACCGCACAGGCTGTCGAAACGTCAGTCACTGTCAACAACAACAGTCCTATTGAGGACTACGTTCACCCGGACGATCAAACTCAACCTACTTTTGAAATGACTCCTGGGTTCAAACCGTTCACAGTTACACACTGTTATGTCAAATTAAAACATATTTAGCATTCAGCACACAAAAGATGAGGATTGCAATAGGCCATGTCTGAGTCCGAAGCTATTGATATGAAAATTATTTATGTTTGATTCTCATGCAAATAAAACTCACGATCACACAAGAAAGGTTGAGCACTTTGCCTCGTTTTGAAAGTGAGACTCTGGAACTCAGAAATGGCCAATTCACCGGAAGTCAGTAAGTTTTCTTTGAAAATTCGATAGCAAAATCCTCTTTCGAGTTAACGAAACATGAAACAACTGCTCCTTAGCTCTCGATGTAAAAAGGAAACCAGGATTTAAATTATGATATAAGGTGTTATGTAACTCGTTCTATTTTGTAAAAGAGCCATTTTTTGTGGTGGTGATCGAATAAAGGTGTTCGTTTTCAAGTCCCCGTGCACTTAAACATTCATTCATTTTTGACAATATTTAGGATCCTGTTTTGACCAAGTGCACTTTCGCCCGTCTTCTCTCGCCTCTGCTAGTAAATACCCCAATATGCACGCCGGTCTGCAGTCGACTGAGCCCGAGAAGAAAAACTCCCTTTTGAAACACTGCCATAAAGTCTTGCGGTGGCACTTTGAATCCGAGAAGCAGCACTTCTAGTCATTGGATTTTTCACACCGCTAAGCAATCCATGACTTTTACCTGAGGAAAATGTAAAGAATTTTCTATATAAGAAAACATCTTTAAACTCCACTAGCGACTAGGTTGATTAAGGCGTGAAGAACCAATAGAATTAGAATTCATGGTGCTATCAATTTGATGCGTTAGTGCCTTAAAGCAAATGGTGCAGAATTTTGTAATGGCGACACACCGAGAGAGCATAATGTCCCATTATTTTTTCTTGGCAAGACTGAATTAAAGTTTGCAGACCGAAACCAATTCCCTATTAATTTCAAGCGTTCAATTGGTCAAAAAATAACTTTGGTGAAATTCATATATCCCAAGGGCTATAGATTGGGTGATTCCTAGCTCTCTGACATTTAATTCTCTTTAGGTCTGGCATATCTGTACCTACTGACCTGAGGAACTGGAACGGTTCCCATCGCAGCAACAACAGCAGCAACAAAAAATGTTACGAATGCACTTTCCACACCCTCTGCATTTCTTTCCTTTGCAGCAGCAACAGCAACAACAGCAAACCAGAAGTACAAGAACGACAAAAACAGTTACGGGAACAGCAATAAGGAGAGACTTGCCATTAACTGTAAAATAATTAGACACAAAATCTCTTGATATATAAGAAAAGTGAAGCAGAACTATCTCTTTCTTTTAGCTTTGTTCCAAAGTTGCTGGCAGAACTGGAACGGGGTTCATTAACTTTTGAAATTCCCGTTAACGGACCATTTCCTAGTTCCCCCGGGCCTCTGTTTCAAAACGAGGGTAGGTGCTCAGCCTTTGATATGGAAATGATTTTTCATTCTCATGCACATAAACTCATTTTCACAAGAAAGGTTGTGCACCTGCCTCATTTTGAAAGTGAGAGTTTTAGGAACTCGGAAGTGGCCTATTTCATCAAGCGTTGATTTTTTTATAATAAGAAAGCTCTCCGTTTGAATATCGCGAGTGTCCTCGAGTCATATCAGTCTACCCTCCGCTTCGCACTCTTTTCAAATTGAGAGCTTTCTCGCGGGCAGCGCCCTGCCCTTTATCTCACCAGTTTTCTTTTGGAACTGTATAAGAAGACCACATTTGAGTGATATCTTTGGAAAGAAAAAAAGACAAAACCTTCCAAAACATTGCTTGAAGTACCAATCTTGGTTCTTGCATTTGTTATTTAAAGTGTCGTTCACAAGGGAAAATGTAACACAAGAGTTTTCGCTGCCACAAAAGGTACACTTGAATCAAAGGAGAAAAGAAGTAAAAATGACGTATTGCGAATACCGGAAGTAAAAGCATCCGTGCCTACCCCTGCTAATTCATTCTATGCAAGGGAGAATGACATGCTCTCTTGTTGTATGCTATTCGCCCATTTGAGGTTGCGCGGGAGACCGAGTCGTGATGGTCAATGTGCATTGTGAGACTGTTTTAATTTGGGCACGCATTTTCAACATGGCGGCAAATTCGTCCCCCAAAACAGTCCTATAATGCACTTTGACAACCATCTCGCCGGTCCCGTGCGCAACCTCAAAGTGGCGAATACACAGTTAGCGAATAGTCCTTGACATTGGTGAAAAGAGTGACGTGTCTTGATATCAGTAAACTTGCTCAGTTTTTTTTTTAGTAAAAGTGATGCCTCAGAGTCAGAAAGGAAGGAAGATAGAACATGTGAGCGGTGAGCGCAACGTCGCGAAATTCAATTCGTGATGAGGTAAAGAGAAAGCCGTTTTAATATTTTTAATAATAATATTTTCAAAACTTGCAACTTTGCTGCTGTTAAATATGACGCTCCCGAAGAAGAAACTGAATTTTAACTGAAGACCCAGCCAGGGGGGTACTAGTTCTAAACTACAGGAATGTGAAAGGGGTACCACTTTCCAATAGAAGGCGTGGAAAAGGCCAGGATACCTTCTCTGCCACAAAGGGTAACGTAAGCAAAGGCGTTGGACCTCGGGGCTGGTTGTTGAGTACCCCTACCCCGACCTCGTTCCCAGATTCTCTCTCCTACCGGTAGGAGAGAACCCTCCGGGAAAGAGGTTGCCCCTCCCCCAGGCTGAAGACTCACTAAAGTGATAACAATAGTCATTTATGCAGCGTAGTATTTCTTAACTGTCGGACCTGCTAGTGCAGATACACTGCAAATATATATTTTAATATTATCTCACCCCATCCTGAACACAATCTTCACATGATTTGTTGCTTTTTAAATCGCACTTGTCCTCTAGAAGAAAAATCAACGAGAAAATTTTGATTTTATGCCAGACTGTGAGCTGCCTCTTACATTTCTTTTGAGTCACAGTAGATCGAGGGCACACGAAGGGGAGAGCGGCAAAACTGAAACCCCAGCGAAGCTCTCCACCCCAAGATCTCTTCCTTTTTAGCATTAATTTCGCGTGGCTCTGATGAAGGAAAGACGACCACTCGTGATCTAACCTTATTGCGGTGGTTGTCCAAAAAATATTCTGCGATGACTAAAATTGCACGCATGATAGGATTGTCTAAATCAAAGCGTACATTCACTCGAGTTTTGTTGGTTTATTAAAGAGATAGACAGGTGCGATCGATATCGGCAAATAGGAAACACGCACAGTCTGCAGAATGAACGAGAATTTCAAATACTACAACGCACTTGAGCACGCACGTACAGCCTAGTGTGACGAGCCATGCTGAGGATACGATTATTTTGCCTGAATGTAATCAGAATTTTCTAAGCCTTTAAACATGCAACTGATTCCCACAGTGCTCCGCTTTCCAAATGCGACGATTCTCATTCAAAATAAACAACAAAAGCAGCAAAAATTAATTGATATATATTTTATGATAAACTGTTCGGATGAATTTCTATTAAAGGATACCTTAGCCAGTTATATCTTCAGTAGCTCTAAAGAAACAAGATTAAGCAACGAAATGAAGAGACAGCGAGGTCGCCATGGGTGATAACATATAATTCACCCAACAGGTTCCTCACACTTCACGCCTGCTTTGCGTTTGCCCTCGCTAGTTTAAAACGCGAAAAAACAACAACAACAAAAAAAACTCCTGTTCTGCAGGTTATGATATAGTTAGGGAGGATCCTAACACCCGAGAGAGAGGCGTTTTTTTTTTTTTGTAAAACTACGAATAAGCAATCACAAACTAATGATAGAGATAGGCAGATACAATCAAACTACGGAGGATCATAGGCATTGCCTTTTTGTGGATGCAATGTAATAGAAGACGAAGTTCACTTTCTTTTTCAATGTCCAACATACTCTATGATTAGGAATAAATTTTACTGTAAAGTCAAGACTCTGATTCCAAATATTACCCAGTTACCTATAAACGGTTTGATCAAAGAACTGATGAACTCTTCTAATTACTTTATCAATATACAATTCATAAAATATGTTTCAGCTTGATTTGATGTTCGTGACAAATTATTATCAAAGTAACATATTAATTGCCCTGTGTTGTAATTTTGATTCCTAAACATAGCTTTTGCAATACTTTATGTGCTTGTATTGTCACGCAAATAAAGCTCGTTGTTGTATTTTTACTATTTTTACTATAATTATTTTTTGTAGAAGTTTAATTGACTAAGTCCCGTAAACTGTAACAATGCCATGAAAACAAAGCAATAGCAAAAAAAGGAAAAAACCATGAAATTTAGATCTTGTTGTAAACCAATGAAGTAGTTCTGCATTTTACTAAAAAAAAAACATGTTGTTAGCGGTTGTAATATTATCAAATTGATTATAAAAGCTTGTAACAGAACAAAAAAACCCACTCACCAGCGTAAACTTGAAGTTGCCATGACTGAAGGAAATACAGTGCTGTTATAAGAACAAAGCTTGGAAAATTGCTTGAAGGAAACATTATACATGAGCGTGCTGTCAGCAAAAATAAGGCTCCCGTACCGTGCTGTAGTGTCCCCACTGTAGTATTTTGACTACTTAATCGATTTGCGTCTTGTACCCAAGGGTACTTTGTTGTCATGGCAATCAATTACGCCCAGTTTCCGAGAAACAGCCGCTTGACCACGTGACCTCGCGTGATTATTGAATTCGAAGAAACCCAAGGTGTTTAGCCTACCGAGGAATCGGCATGTTAGGACTTCGAGGCTTTGCTGGCTTAAATTCTACGAACAAGAATTAATGGGATTCACACACAATAAAAGGTAATGTCGGTAAAAGAGTTATTTACATGGTATGCAATTGTATAGCCGGCGCGACCGCAAGAATCGGCCGCGTTTTGAAATCTGTGAAATATGGAAATCGCTGCGGTTGGTTTCTGGTTTTCCTGAACTCGGCGTTGTATATTAGCCTGGTTTAAAGCAGCTACGTGTATATCGTGGGTCGACAGACCCTGTCGGAAAATCATTTAACGGTTGTAAATCTGCTGCTTTTTTTAATGTTGTGCATCTCAAAAGTTCATGTGATATATTTAGAAGAAGGTCTGATAAAGTGGAAACTAACACGTCAGCTGCTTTGTGATTGAGCAGCCCTGCCGGTATTTTAAAATTTTTTCGCGTCTGTTACTGTTCATCCTCCGTCTACCTTGTCCTTCCGAAATTGAAAGTCCATAAGCCTCAAGATGATATTAGACGCCAAAGTCTACTCTAAATTAAAGCCGATACTTGACACCTACGGTAGCCTGCGTGCAGACGTGTCCTTCGTTGCACTCGGAAAGGGACGTCTGCCATCGCTACTGCCTCGAACCGCTGTTTTTCAATATGTTCTGGTAGCCACAGCAGCGTGAAAAAATCAAATCTTGCGATATAATTTACAACATTTCTTTCTTAAAAGATGTAGGCAAAGAATTTTCTAAACAAATATGTCCAATTTGTGCTCTTCGAAGACCTGATAGTGTTGTCTCCGGCCATTCAACCAAGACGCTGCAGACATAAGCGGTTATTTTTATTTGCTCAGAATTTATTCAAAATGAATATCCTGAGAGCGAGGTTGAACACGAGAAGCGTTGTTGTATTTTTCCGCGTGAAACAAAAGAAATAGATGAAATCGGCTGCACGCAGGCGACGCCCGCAGGATTCTTCTTCTTCGTCAGTTTGGAGACTCTCTATCTCTGCTGACTTTATTTACTAATCAGCGGCGGCGTTTTCGCTCAAGTACAAAATATAAGAAGAATTTTTAAAATCTGTCGTCTTATCATCACAGTCTACGTTTAGTAGGAACTGTTCCTAGGCCGCAAAATAGGGTAAGATTGCCAGTTATATTTTTATAATTCCCACTACTTCCGTACCTGGCGCCGAAAAACGTCTGAAATGAGGAAGACAATATACTCAAAGGTTACCTGTTATGTTTATCTGTAGCCGGGAACAACAGTGTCACCATGGCAGTGTGCATGACATTTGAACAGAGGATAAGACCGAGCCAAAACATATCAAGTTTAGAGATATTAATTTTGCAGGGAAATTTGAACATTGCTGGGTTTAATTTAAAATCAAAATCTAGCAAAAATTTCATCTTTGTTTAAATCCTTAAAAGAAGGAAGAAGAAAAAGAAAATTTACTTTTAATAGCAAAAAACAGACACCGGCCGGCGCGGTGTTTCAGTCGGTAAACAGATTACATTACAGTTTTCTGAGAAATAGTGAATGCACCATTTGTCGTCGCTGACCCTGGATCGATTTTTCTCGGAACAGCTTCCGGTTTTCTAGGAATTCTTGTCTTCTGAGAAGGAACCAAAACGAGCATTTTCTGTGAAAACAGTTGATATATTTGATGAAAAATCCAGTGGATATTAGGGTTGGTTACATATTATGCCGGCATAATTTTAGGCAAAATGCTATAGTTCGACCATGGAGTATGTTATGGGCATTTTTTCACCACATTACGGGGGCCCGTAAGGGACGTTACAATATATTTTTTCTTATCGCGCGATAAGTTGAAATTATTGTGCGATAACTTTGAATTATCGCGATAATCAGTCATTTTATCGCGCGATAATTAGTCAGTTAATCGCGCGATAAATGAGGAAATTGAAAAATTATCCCGCGATTAATGAGAACATTTAAAAATTATCGCGCGGTAATTAGTCTGTTTGAGAAAATGCAAGGGGTGACAGGCCGCTCATCTATACCGGCGTGAAACCTTGTGTAAACCTTTTATATTTTAGCTCAGACTGATTTTAGCTCTAACGAGCATGTCCTTTACGGATTTTCCTTTCTTTTTGGTTCTTTAAAAAATCTGGCGAAGTAACAGTTGGTTTTGTGTAAGATTCCATTTTTTCAGTAAAACTTCTTTTAAAGTAGACACTGAGGGCTGGTACTGTGTCACGAAAGGCCTCTTTGTTGTTATGTTTCAGGAGTGCAGACTCCCTCTCCGTGAACTTTATATCTGATAGAGGGTTTTTTATCATAGTTTGTGGGTAGCCTCTGTCAATCAAGCGTTTTTTGAAATTTGAAATATTTTCCTGAAAAGTAGTTTTTGAGGAGTTTGTTCGTAGGATTCTCAAGGCTTCTCCTTTGACAAATCGTTTTTTAACACTCGGCGGGTGACAAGAGGTGAAATGTGTGTACTGGAAGGTTTCCGTTGTTTTAAAATGTGTCTTTACGTCAAGGATAGATTTTTCCTTGAATCTTGTGCCTTTGTATACAACCGTGTCTAAAAACACAGTCTCAGTGTCAGATATTTCGGCCGTGAATTTGATAGTTGGGTGATGTAAGTTTGCTTGTTCGATGTACGCTTCGCGTTTCGATGTCTGGTTTACTTATGTCCCACAAGGAAAAGATATCGTCAATGTAGCGTTTCCAAACTGTAGGTTTAAAAACGGTTCTGCTTAGAATTGTGGATGAGGTGTTTGAGATTAGGTGTTTGAGATAGCCATTTTCTTGTCATGTCATCAATATGATTTTCACGGTGAAGATCCGCAATTAGGCGCAAGACCTTGCTGTGCGTTTCTTTCACCATGGGTTGGGAGAGAGGTCTGTAGATATGTTTGTCGCCGATTTGTATTTTATCCTCTCTTATTTTGTCAGTTTTGTTCATTACTACTGCGATAAACTGACTAATTATCGCGCCATAATTTTTAAATTTTCTCATTTATCGCGCGATAACTGCTCATTTTATCGCGCGATAAATTTGAATTATCGCGCGATAACTTAAGAAAACAAAAAGATTGCAATGTCCCTTACGGGCCACCGTACCATATAGAAAATAATAGTGATGATAAAAATAAATATTTTCATAACTGTAATAAGAATTTTTTTTCGCTTTCAAGTGCTTTTAGTAAGGCCCGGTTCAGACGCCGGACTTTTCATAAGCCGAACCTAATTCGAATTAAGGCCGACCCAAATTATTTAGACCAGCTAAACTGATTCAGACGCCCATCTTAATTGCAGCTAACCTAAGTGCAAAGAGGTCTTCAAAAGGCGAAAAATGCCCATTTCGGTCACACTGCTTACAAAATACGTTATAATAACTTATGCATTAGGTTCGGTACATGAAAAGTTCGGCGTCTGAATCAAAGCGGTTCAAAAGGCGCAATTCTCGGCCAGGTTAGGCGAAAAGAACGGCAGAGCCGTTCCAAATTGGAACAGGCGTTCCTTAAATTGATTTAGACACCGAACTTTTCATGTACTACTACTTAATTCAATGTGTTAGGTTCGGCTCATGAAAAGTTGGGCGTCTGAACAGGGCCTAAGGATTCAGTATATTTAAAGGCTTGGTTGCTAATTCAAGGCATGTTTCAAGGCGTTAAGGCTAGCTACTTGTCTGTCATTCATGGCTGCCAGTTCAGCTAGGATCAAGCTCTGCTGTCCTGACTGTTGTCTTTCAAAGTTATGAAGTATTTTTTTTGGCTACAGGGATGGAAAAGGGCATCAAATAAAACCAAGACCAGTCAAGGATAATTCTACTTCTCGAGCATAATCTTAGGCATAATGCTGTTGTTTTAAAAGTGATGCTTAAAAGCA
This sequence comes from Porites lutea, assembly GCF_958299795.1. Taxonomy (NCBI): domain Eukaryota; kingdom Metazoa; phylum Cnidaria; class Anthozoa; order Scleractinia; family Poritidae; genus Porites; species Porites lutea. The sequence goes on along the minus strand of NC_133203.1, from coordinate 30,703,321 downwards.
TAGTGCTCAAATTTTCAAACATGGCAGGCTATCTGTATTCGTACATCGAGTGCTCAAAATGGGGATTTTACCAGCTTCCCTTCTTGAAAGTTGTTGTTAACTGATTCAGTTATAGTCAACTCCCGTTATTGTGGACACCCTCAGGACCGCGATTTATGCCCGTAATAGCGAGAGTCCGTAATAGCAGGGTGGGCGAAAAAAGGTGCTGTTAACATACAATAATATTATAAATAACATTTACTACGTTCGTTAAGGTTTTCTAGAACCTTTTTTTGGTGTTTTTCTAAAGTCAAAGTGAGGTCCTTTCGTTGTCGGTGGTGTACATTTCCCGGCAGTATGTGACTATCTGATCTACTAGAGTGATTTTACCTGACCTCTTGGGCTATTTTCCACTATTTGTTAGCATTTGTTTCAGGGTTCAACTGAGTAAAATCTCTCTAAACATTTCCGATACTTATTCAATAACATCAACCCTATCAAGATTCGGGTTTTTTTTCGGTCAATAAAACAATGGAAAAGTCTAACATGGGATCCTAAGCGCAGTTACTATTTCTACGGAAACTCGGGTAGGAATGGTTCATCCCGGCGCGGTAGAATATTTTGGGACAAAAGGCAATACGGCACGCTTTCGCCAATACGACCGGACTTTTCCGTACCATTCGTTCATTCGGTTCGGTTTTGATTACTAGTGCCAGGCTTTAAGTTAAGAGAAGAGTATTTGTTTTGAACGGTATAACCCAATCCCATTCCTGTTTTTAAAACGGAAAAAAATACTAGACGAGAGTACCACTGTTGACGGAGAATTTTCATAGAAATTAGCGCTCAAATAGTAAGAATGTGCTCCCTGGCCTTGCCCGTGGGAATGATAAGCAAGGCATTGTTATATACCCTGTGGCCATTGAGGATATGTGATCCAGTATATATTCACCTTGGATAACAATGAATAAATCAGTTTTCCCCCTGTTGCCTAAGCGTATTTAGAAGTAAGAGTCATGGTCACCGTGATGAAGTTAGCAATTAACAGGGTCATCAGTTGTAACATGGAGTCAAAGGGAACACTGGCCGTTATTACATAATCTCTACTTGTTTAAAGTGCTGACTGTGAACTTTGTTCTGTCCACCAGATGCTACATTCTTGCGAGCGATTGAGGTTTAATTGCTGAGAACAAGTGAGTAACAATATTTGAAATAATTTAATAATATGTCCCCGAGAGAGCTGTTTAAACCCTTGCAGTATTTTCTTGGTAGGCTTTTCAGACGCTTGGTTTTGATTTCACCCCTTTAAAGGTAACAAAAACGGTTTTACCAGTACATGCCGCAGATACTAATGAGTTCGCTTCACAGTACAATGTATTTCTCTTCAAAGTGGCGGCGCCTTAAATCATTTAACATGGGCAAGGTGAAAATGTGTCGTCCAAACACTTTTATCAAACTGGGTATTAAATCGAGCGCGAAACCTTTTTCATTTTAAACCTCACAATCTCATCTGAAAGAAACTATGAATAATTATTTTATTTGCAGTCGTTCTATTTTAGACTTAAATTCACCCTAACGACATTGGAGTAACGGAAATCTTCGAGTTGGAATAGTGAGAAAAATGCCCTTTTAAGGGGAAGAAATGACAAAACAACGAAAATTCTCGAGTTAGAATAAGGAGATGATGCCCTTTCCGGGAGAGTAATATAACTGGAATAGTGAAAATTTTGGACAAGGTTTGATTGGGTGGTGAATCCTCCGTTTTTCTCTTTTCTCACTGATTTATTCTGTTTGTTCAATTGTGAAACTATCCCCACCTTGTTCCCTTTGAGTTTCTAATAATCTTCCGCTTTTGATGCTTCCGCCTATGCGTGAATCATCGTAAACGGACGTTTTCGCAAACAGCCTAGAACAAATACGGCGTACAACTACGGATAAATTATTAAATATCGGTATCGTGTTATCCTGGGTGCCAGAAAGTTTTTTGTTTCTCTTAGTATCGTGTGAACAGAGGTAATGAATGCGTATATATATGCGTTTGCATTAGGTCTTGCGTGGACGTTGCCTTCAACCCTCTTGCTTGAAGTTTGTGGGCACGTCTGGAGTGACGCAGTCTCGTAAAACGTCTGAGTGCGTCTTTAGTCAGCTATCTTCCACCAATTCCTTGTCTTTCAAGATAAAAAATGAAATATTTTGAATTGTAGTGGAAGAAGATGATGATGGATTTAATCTCATTCAGCCATCGCTGATCCAGCAGTTGAAGACCATCCTAGATCAGTACCCTGACGATGGACAGATATTGAAGGTAACAATTGTGGAAACATTGTAGTGTCTGACAGTAGAGAGGTATTCCTTTTTAATTTCGCCTTTACCGTTTTCTGAGTATCTTCAGAAGTTGTAAAAAAGTAACAAGGACAACATGACGGACTGGAATAGAAGAGGGAAACGAGATGAGATCAGGGCCCGTTTCTCGAAAGTCCCGGTAACTTTTCGAACCCGGAAAGCTGTTTTATGTTTCCCATGGTTGCATTCAAGATCAAGTTTTTTTAAAAAGTGAAACTGTCAGTTAACGAAACAACATTAACTGGTTTGGAACTAGGAACTGGATACTATTCAACAGGTTTTGATTTTTAAATTTGCCTTTTGGGCCCGAAAATTTACCGGGCTTTTCGAGGAGTTGGCCCCTGGGGAGATGAGGTGGCAAGGGATGAGACAACGTGAGATAAGATAAGATAGGCTTAGGTTGGGAATAGAGGATTAAGATAAGAATAGCAAGATGACATGGAAAGATTCTAGCTGAGATGCGACGAAACGCGATGCATGAGATGAAGCGAGGTCAGACGGGATGGGAAGGGATATGCAGTGATTTTCCCAAGAACAGACGAACAGAGGAAGTCTAAACGTTATTGATTTTCATTGACTGCGATTGATTATCAATAGCTGACTGTGAAACAGTAAAAACCCTGGTAGGCATTTGCTTAAACGCTGGTTAAGTGTGGTTGCAAACACAACAACCGCTGCTAGGTCGGTAGAAATTTGTACTTCCTGTTTAGTCAAGGGGTATCACCACTGTCGTTTTAAAGTAAAGGAAGGGGAAGTGGTAGCCTGCGAGCAAGCTCTTTTATTTGGGCAAGCGAAGTGAGCCTCGCGAGAACGCTTGAGCGAGGGGCCGCTTGCTCGCGCATTCTCGCGAGGCTCGCTTCACTCGCCCAAATAGGAGAGCTTGCTTGCAGGCTAGGGAAGTGGTTTCCTTTTTCACGAAGAAGGTGGAACACGGTAACGCATTCAAAGTTTGGAGTGAAAGAGCCGGGCCAGCTTCGGCATCTTCAAGCGGATCTTGTCAGCCCACTTTGGCCACATCGAGTTGATATTTCTGCATAAGTACAGTAAGCCGAGAAGTAAAACAGTCTGTAGAATAATTTAAACAAATCACGCTACAGCTGGGGCTAAATTTAATTACGATTTCCATTCTTATGTTTTTATCCCTGGTCTTATTCGAGGTTCTTTTTATGGATTTATTTCCCGGGGTTTATAGGACTTACAACACATTTTAGTTCTTAATAAAAATTAATAAAATCAATGTAAATCAATGAAAATCAATGAAAATCGATTCGGAAAATCACTCGAGACTGCGGCTTTGATTTTTATTGATTTTCAATATCAATCAATTAACTACTGTTGATTTTTATTGACTATTATTGATGTTATTGATTATTGATTTTGATTGAATCGTATCGTCTGGGATTAATTAATCTGTAAGAGATAAGATGAAATCAGCGAGATGCCATAAGCTAAAGTTAATAGTCCGTATAGAGTATGGGTGAGTGATAGATTATATAGTTTAAGGTGCTTCTGTTTAAATATGCGTGTTTTTAATTAGGAGCTCATCCAAAATGCCGAGGATGCAGGAGCAACTAAAGTAAAATTCCTCCATGACCTACACAACTATGGAACGGAGAAACTGCATAGCGAAGGACTTGCGCAGTTTCAGGTAATCTGCCAATGTTGTCTTAATCTCTCAGAAGGGATGATCTTGTGCTACTTTATAATCTTTCTTGTTTCACTCCTTCTGTAAGAATTATCTTTATTTGGTGGTTTGCTTGATTATTCTTCTCATCGCCCAGAATGCTATTGTCTTTTGCGACATATACTTACAGTGCGCAGTTTCTCAATGTGCGGCGTAATAACTGAATAAATAAGCTTTCGGAGAGCCAGCCAAAGACCGACTATTCTCGTAAAAGAATCGGTAGCTGTCAATCACCGTACTGGTTTAATGCGTAAAGTGTATTAGATCTGACTGCGTGCGACGGCCGGACAAATATTTGTCAAATGGTAAAAGAAATGAGCGGAACACTTACCTCTATTTTATCGTTGCGTTTCAGTTTCGTAAACCGGTCAAAGCAGCTCATATATAAAAGACGCGGTCTTTTACTCGATTGGTTTCCATTGCGTTGGTCGCGGAGTTAAAAATGATAAAGAGTTTTTCTATTTGTAAGGCGAATATTATTCTCTCTTGGTATATGACATTTCATTTTAACATCAACGAGCCGGTTAACATTTAAAATGCTAGCGCCGCGTCTTTCTTAATGCTTGAGGGAACATTGTGTGAGATAATTATTCAAATTTTGATCCGTTTCAATTCATTAATATGCAGGCGGGAGTTCCAAACCAAGTCGCGCGTGTCCTCGGGAAATACGAACGTAAGCGAGCAGGACTACTTCTAGAAATTGACGAAAAGCCAGAACTTTCCAGCAACTTAATCGTACCAAACTTTCAGAGAGTCTTCCTTAATGGTCACATAGCCATATGCTGACGCATGAATAAAGTGACTTGCCGAACAGATATTTAGCCTCAAACGTGACCTCCCATACAAAATACTGACTGAAGTAGCCGATTTTCACAGCGAAAAGGCCAGAACTTCTACAAGGTCTACAGAGTCACCAGCGGTCTTGTATTTTTTATTAAAGTCTCTTCTACAAAATCCATATGCTGACACTAATAATTTTTAAAAAGTGTAAAACGTGAGCCACTCTAAACAGTTTTGGCGGTTTTTTTTTGTTTTGCCTCGGTTCGCTGTGCATCGTTTTAAATTTGGCGCTGGGAGTGCGCTTAAAGTTCCCGGATATGTCGCGTGATTCTGGGCGATGTCCCCTCCCCTTTATCAGTTTTTTAACAGTCCGCCCCTTACCGCAGAATTTATTACCCCAAGTGACAAAATCACAGCTCATTATCGTCTACAAAATGTCTTCCGGCATTACGATCAATAATTAAAAAAGACATCAACCTTAAAAAAACCTGACAGCCGTACTTTTTTGCACATTCCACCTGGTATTGAGTTCTCATTCCATTTAGTGAGCAGTTCCTTGTGGCTGGATATGACTAAATTGTGCGAGAACGAATGCTGTGAGTCAGATCTGAGCACGCCGCCCAAAAGACTGGCAACTCTTAGCCATATCTGTGATATGGGCCCACCCTCCTATTCGGCCATATAAAAGAACTCCTCATGTAAAACGTCGGCCCCCGGCGGTGGTTTTCTACGCATGGCGTTTCATCTACCACGGTCAAACGTCTGAGGCGTTTTCTTGTTTTATTTGCTGGAATTTGATTTACAAGGTATTAGAAATTTGGGCAGAGATGTCTGAAATAGTTCCTTGACGTAACTTTCTTTTCATTTTTCGTAAGGTAATGTCTTGAGCTTCGTTTCGTTGAAAACACTTTCGCTTCGGAAAAATGTTATGCTGACCAAATGGCACCCACCATAAAACAAGGTTCAGTTTTCAAACTCTCAGTAAACTTTCAAAACGTTTGGTAAATTAACAGTGCACTGGTAATATCTCAAACTTTCAACACTGAACAACCTCAGCTTTAAAATATTTTGATTAACTTTTGCGAATTTCTCTCTTTTGATCAGAATGAAGGTGTTTCATATATAATTTTAATTTATTTCCACTAGGGCCCAGCACTCTACGCCTACAACAATGCCGAGTTCACCAAAGAGGACTGGAAAGGTATCAGGATGCTCTGTGACAGTATAAAAGTCAAGGATCCGATGAAAGTTGGTCGGTTTGGTCTCGGTTTCAAATCGGTGTTTCACGTCACAGGTGAGATAACTATTATACCTCAACTGATGATGTTGTAATTAAAGCAGGCAGAAGTGGAATGAATTATTACTTTACTTATGCCAAAGTTCATTACTGTTTATTACTCCATTAGCCAAAGCACTATTCCTTAGTATTAAAAATCGGTCTCAAAGAGGTTATCCTATCGCCCACAAAGGTGACAAGACTCTCTCAGTTTAACGACAATGGCTTTTGGCGCAAACCACCCGAAGGCTTGGCATTTTGGCGGCAAATTGAAAAAAAAATGAGGGGAGGCAGGAGGGGGCAGCATTTTTTACGGCCGATTGAATAAACCTTATCTCGTTTATTTCTTATTCACCTGAAATGGAAAAAATAAGCTTTTTTCTATTCTCACTTGGTGACAAATTTACGACCGTAATCTTCAGTTTTCAATGCTTCTGAATCAATCAACGTTTTGACCAAACATCAAATCAATGGCTAAAGTTCACAACTGTCTGAATTTTTGGACAGAATACCCCGGCGTTAGAACCATTCGTTCTCTGTGTTTAAAATAATATGCTCCTTCGTATGTTTTGGTTTCCCCCACCGTCTTGTAACACCCTGACATCTTTATTCGTAGCATCTAACCTGGACGCAATCCCCGCACTAAGATGTATGGAACGTTGCAGTAGCAACTTTGCAATTTCACGCGTGAAATAAATTCACACCCTCACGACTTAAATTTCGCACCCAAATAAAGAAGTAATTTTTCATCCATGATGTTACACCCTTAACATTCTACTTCACTTTTCTCTTCCTTTTTCATTTCTTAGATCTACCGAGTATATTTAGCGGTTCACAGATAGGTGTTATAGACCCCCACGAGGAGTTCTTTACTGAAGGAAGAAATCGACGAACAGGTCACAGCTGGAAAATAATTAACGATCGTCACGTTATGGAAAAAATACCAGACCAGTTTGCTCCTTACAAAGGAATCTTTGAATGTACAGATGATGTCTTCTCCAGAGGCTGGTACAACGGTACTCTATTTCGCTTTCCACTACGACACCGACCCTCTGAACTTTCTCAGACTCTCTACTCCGCTGAAAAGGTGCACACATTATTTGAAGGATTCATGGCTGACGCACACTTGATCCTCCTTTTCTTGCAACATCTGGAATCTATCGAGCTGTACGTCCGTGGTGAGTACGACGATAAACCAAGAAAAACGTTTCAAGTTCAAATCACAGATGAAAGCCTTCATCTGGTACGAGAAAAGAGGAAGGAGTTTCACAACAAGATCTCCACTGGCAGTCTGTTGCCCCATGCTGTCCAAGTAACCTACCCGATCACGGTTGAGACTGTACACTTTTCTCAAGGCTCAGAAACCACCAGACAGAGTCATTCGTTTCTCGTAACCAACTACTTTTGTGGCGAGGAGATATCGTCTGAATTTCAAACCCTGGCTAAAGATCAAAGCCTCAGTTACTTACCCTTAGTTGGTGTTGCCATGGCATTACCAGCAAGCCTTCGCGAACGTACTCCAAAGATTCAAGGTCACGTGTTTTGTTTCCTACCGTTACCAGTACAAAGGACAAGCCTTACAGGTTTGCCGGTTCATGTGAATGGCTTCTTTGCTTTGAGTCAGAACAGACGTTATATCAAATCTCCAAACGCGGAACAGGAAGATCAGGAGCTAACTGACAAGTCCCTCCTATGGAATAGGTGTCTCTTGGAAGAGGCTCTACCCAGGGCATATGCAGCGATGCTGCTAGAAGCAATCAACGAGAAGAGCTACAATATACAAGAAGAGACCGTTTACAGGTAAGATTTAAATGTCTCCATGAAAGAAGATATTTCAGTTAATGTATGGCGTAAAAGATTACATGATGCAAAGAAATTGGTATTACTGTAGATAGTTCTCCTTATTTGTATGCCTCATTCTCGTTGGAATATAGAATATATTTTTCTTCGATTCCCTCGGCTCTTAGAGTCTAATTTTTGGAATATAAGACCTTTTTTGGCCGCCCATGCAGCGAAATAGACTGGTCTTCTTCAACACGTCCTGAAATTCAGGGTTTGACCAGGTTTGTATCACAGTGATTCGACATTAGCAAAAACGTTTGCTCTCAATATTGACATATGGTTGTAGTTTTTGGTAAAAATGGTGCATCAACTAATTACACTTTCTGAATGCTATATTCTGTAGGGCTTGGCCTAATATCGACGCCATCGACCAGAAATGGAAGAGATTGCAGAATCCCTTACTCGAGATCTTGTGCGCTGCAAATGTCATATACACTAAGGGTAGTGGAGGAAAGTGGCTTAAAGTGGAAGACGCTATCTTAGACAGACTTGATGAACACCAGCCCAAGGAGTTGCTCGTCAGCGTGTTGCTGGAAGCACATCAAAATGTCGCTACCTTGCCTGACTACGTGTTAAAGGCATTTACCGCGGTCCGCAATAAACCAATCGTCAAAGAGATTACTCCCATGTTGGTGAGGCAATTCCTCAAGGAAAGTCCTTCTAGCTACAGGAACCTTGGGCGAATGCAAAAGTTGAACCTTCTAGCGTTCATTCTAAACTGCATAGACGAGAACTTCGCAGACCTAATTGGACTGGAGCTGCTGCCCGTATCCAGTGGTGCCTTCAAATGCTTTGCATCCCCCTCAATTTGTGACGAAGCAGTGTACGTCTGCTCACCCGATCATCCAAGAAAAATGTTTCCTTGTCTAGAACACCAGTTCCTGGATCAAAACCTGGACCAAAATCTTTTGGGAATGATGGAGAAAGTTGCAAAGAAAGGTATGAACGATCCGAAAATGTTGTGAAATTTGTCTACAGCTGTTTCAAAACTTCAGCCAAGATAATCTCAAAGTTATTCTATCGTTCTGGGACTGAACATTATATTTCAAACTGCCCCACTCAGTGCTGTAAGCAATAGTCGTGCTGTTACACTTTCATTTGAACATTATTAAAGAACATAACATATTTTTATCAAATAAAGGGGATAGAAAAAAAACTATAACAACTGACGCATGGCAGTGTTAATCTGTTACCAGAAACTCTATTCTTTTAACATGGATATCGAATTCTCAGAAAAGTGCATTGTTTTCCGGACTCTATGCTAGGTGAGATTATTCGTTGCCTAAGATCTACCAGGGAAAACATCCAATGCTGACGTCATTGCCTGTCAAAAAATAAGTTAGACAGAATCTCGTCGGGCGACCATTCGCGCGATAAACTCGCCCTTATATCTTACATCGCATTTGAAATGTGCACAACTGCGAGGATCATTCTTCATTTGATTTCATGCAAAGCATTGATAAAACGTTTTAAATGTTCTGTGCATGTTACGTGGGGGCGAAAGTAACAACAGATTACTTTTTCTACTGTTTAAATAGGATGTACCCAGCTGAAGTTTGTCTGGCAAGATGACGTGGTTTCCCTTCTCTTAAAATCGTTGCCACCAGAGTGGTCACAAGGTGAAACAGTTTTCTGGTATCATGGATCGGATTCCTGCAACCATCCAGGATTAGAGTGGCTTGAGCTCGTATGGAATTACTTAAGGACGAACTTCGCCACGAACGATGGGCTCCGCGGGTTCTTAGGTCTCCCCTTGATTCCCCATGACATGTCACAAGTACCAATCAGCCTTGTTAGACTTCAACAGCCTTCTAAGATAGTTGTGAAAGGTCTCCACGATGAGTTTCTCGATGAAACGCTGATTCAATCTTTGAAAGATCTTGGCCTTGCTGTCATTCAACAGTGTCCATCTTACCTAACCCTTCACCCTGCTGTCGTCAATGCATTTATTTACCCGCCATCACCACATGGTGTCTTGAAGGCGCTGTCAGCTTGTTCATCGGTTGTAGGATCAAACAAACATTCATTGACAGACGAAGGCAAACGCTCCTTAAGGAAGTTCTTTTCAAAGGAATCGTCGCTAGAACCCCAAGCAAAGCAGCTTCTCCGCAGCCTTCCGTTGTTTGAGACGCTAAACAAATCTTTTGTTTCTGGGGAGCAGGATCTTTGTGCAGCACCACCAGAAGGTTCTTATCCTGTACCTCCTCGTAGGGATCTCATTGACGTCGCACATGATGACTCGAAGAGCTTGGCGCATCTGCTAGACATCAGATGCTTATCACCGACAGAGTTTTTTCTCGATGTTGTATTTCCTGATGTCAGAGGAGGAAATTATTCTAACGGAGAGATCGACAGGATTATGGGATTCGTTATGGGGCGGTTTCAAGTTTACGCTAGTGAAGATGCCCGATTTGAAGAAGCGCTTGCAAATTTGCCATTTGTACCGAGTGAAAGTAGACGGGAAAAAGCTATGGACCTGTTCGATCCCAGGATTGAGTTGTTAAAACGATTGCTGGCCGAAGAAGATGTTTTTCCAGTTGGCGAACAGTATACAAACCCCACAGCCCTCGTGGTTCTAAAGAAACTTGGTATGAAGAGCGACAAACAAATTTGCGCAGAAGATCTGTACCGCAGTGCCAAAAAGATCTCTCAAATGTCAAATTTGGAGAAAGCAAAGCAAAAATCTGAAACCATATTCTCGTATTTAGACAGTTACTCAACGAAGCTTCAACAAACTGTTTCAGGGGTTACGTTGACACAACTTTTGCAAGACGTTCCATGGGTATCCGAAGTGAAAGAGAGGCCCTTCGGTGTTCCTGCTAGCCTTTACTCAGCTGACAAAAGTAGCAAAGCCCCCTTTTATAAGCCCACGGAAGTTACATGTGAAGATAAAGTTAATCTCATCGGAACAGTGAAGCCCATTGTAAGAGTGGATTCTTCAAGGCAATTGGCAAAATGTTTCGGCTGGGATAAGATGCCAGATTCATTGGACGTGGTGCAACATTTGAAAACCGTGGTCACTCACTATACTCCGGACGAAAAGCAATATTACATTTCAATTGTCAAGGACATCTACGCATATCTAAATCAGGTCGCAGATCCTGAAGCTATCAAGGAAGCTTTGCATGGAATTGAAAACTCGAGCTGGATTTGGAATGGAGATGGTTTTTGTTCTCCTGATGTTGTTCTTGCTAAAAGGCCTCCAATTGATCTTACTCCGTACATTTGTTCGCTTCCCTCAGAGGTGACGCAGTTTTCAAACTTTTTTTCAAAGTTTGGAATGAGAGAGCACTGCGATGCTCTGTTTTTTGTACGTGTTCTTCACCTGATGAAACAGAAGTATGAATCTGGACACGAGTATCGAAACACAGAGGTGAAAAGAGATTTGCAGTTATCTGCAGACATCTTGAACGAGATTAAGCCAAAAGATGGAGAACAACTACCTACAGAAATTCAAGAAAAAGTCCTTATTCCAACGCACGTAGAAGGAGATTCCTACCTGAGGCTTGCACCAGTTAATGATTGCATGTACAGTGACCATGAGTGGCTAGAAGATGGAACACCAGCTGAAGAAGAAAGGGATTGCTTTTTCGTGCATCCAAACATCCCACATAGTACTGCGGAACTTTTACAGGTTCGCACGCGTAGAAATCAATTGCTGGAAGCTGATGAGATAGGAGATGAATTTGGTCAGGAGGAAAAGCTCACTCGCAGATTAAACAGACTTTTGGAGGAATACACAGATGGCTTCTCTGTGCCAAAGGAACTAATTCAGAACGCAGACGATGCTGGTGCCACTGAGGTCAGATTTCTTTACGATGAAAGAACTAACGAAGATGCTATGACCTGTCTGATTGACGAAGGAATGAAGGAATGTCAAGGTCCTGCTTTGTGGGTTTACAACGACGCTGAGTTTAGGAATGAGGATTTTGAAAACATTGTTAAACTTAATGGTGGCACCAAAGAACAAGAAAATGAAAAAATTGGAAAGTTTGGTCTTGGCTTTAACACAGTCTATAATCTGACGGACGTTCCTATGTTTCTTAGCAGAAACTATTTTGTAATTTTTGATCCCAACACCTTTTATCTTGGAAAAGCCATCAGAAAAAAAAACAAGCCAGGAATAAAAATAGACGTCAACAAGAACCCAGAGAAAAAGCGAAAGTTTAGGAACCAATTTAAACCTTTCAATGGCATCTTTGGTTGCGATCTTCACCTGAACAAACCTGACAACTCATTCCCAGGAACCCTTTTTCGATTCCCTTTGAGAACCAAGGAACAAGCCATAAGAAGTGAGATTAAAGCCGTTCATTACGACAATGACCAAATGCGAGAGCTATTAGATATTTTCGTGCGTGGAGCCAAACATTTGCTCTTATTTACGCAAAATGTCTGTCAGCTAAGTATATTCCATCTGCCTAGAGAATCAACGGAAGAGACACAACCTAAGCTGATGTTTCAGGTTACCAAGTCATTATCAAAAATAGGAATCATTAGAGAGTTGACCGTACCCCTCGTCCTCTCACGACATTTAAGGAATGTCAGTACGGATGTTCTGCACCTCATAAAACAGTGCAACGTTCTACGAGCATCATCAGAAGTTGCAAAGCACGCTGGGGGTGTCAAGGAAATCAATGACAGTTTACTGAAGTCAGCCTATACAGTCGACATAACAAGCAACGTTGCCGAATGTGGACGCTCCTTTTTCGAGGACAAAAGCGAAATAAAAAGTGTATCTGAAGTTTGGTTTGTTGCATCGTCAATGGGCCGAGGCCAAGCATTTAAATTTTCAGTGAATGATAAAAGCCTTCTTCCCGCAGCTGCAGTGGCTGTGCAGTTGATACCTCAAGAAAGAGAGATGTTTCTACCAGAACCTGTTGGCGGTATAGCTGCTGGAGGTAAACCGCATCACAATGGAACAGTGTTTTGCTACCTTCCACTTCCAATTCACAGTGGTCTACCTGTGCATATAAATGGAGCATTCGCAGTAGACTCGAGCAGACGCCATTTGAAGGAGAAGACCGAGGATGACAAAACCTGCGTTGGGGTTGAGTGGAACAATGTTCTTTTGAAGGATTGCGTTTGTGCGGCCTATCTAGACCTTCTGGAAGACATGAAGGCAGCTGCCACTATGTACTCTTTTCACTCTTTGTGGCCTAGGGAGCATGACGTAGAACGATGTTGTGAGCCACTTGCCCGTTCATTCTATGAAAAAGTTGCCTGTGGAGGTTTTTGCCTTTTTTCAGATGGAAAAAGATGGGTGGACATCAACCAAGTGGTCTTTCTGGAGCCAAACTTTCGTCATGATCAACGTGTTGGAGACATATCGCTTACACTTCTACAGATGCTGGTCAACGAAGATAAAGTAGTCATTGACCTTCCAGTGGATGTGTTCAAATCATTCGTGAAGTACGGTCTCGAGGAAAAGATCCAGGCTAAAACCTTCGACAAGAGTAGGTTTTTCACTGAACTGTTTTTCCCAAACATTCATTCTGTGCCGACCGAAATGCGTGACGAATTGATCTTGTTTGCACTGGATGATTCACAGGGAGAATTTGATGAATCGATTAAAGCCTATGCCTGTATTCCAGTTTCACCCACTGGTACAACTCTTAAACGCCCTTCCGAGCTTGTTAACCCAAAGAAGGCAGCAGCTTCGCTTTTTCTTGAAAGAGATGAAAGGTTTCCGTTAGGGACTACCAAAACCTTTCTCGATTGTGTACGACTTGCTAAACTTGAACAGCTTGGAATGGTGGGAGATGACCCCCCTTGGGTTTTATTTGAAGAAAGAGCAGACAGTGTCAGTATCTTAAACGAAGAAAGTAGTAAAGAAGCTCTAGAGCGCGCCAAAGCTTTGACAAATCTCTTAGAAAGAAAGCTTTACCTTGGCACTAAAGACAAAGTCCCAGAAGAAATCCATAAAAATCTTTTGCAAATCAAATTTCTTCCAGCTGCCACAAAACCAGAGGGCTTTCCTCTTTTCTGGAAAGGAGGCAATTTGCGCCCGGAGAAAGGAGCACAATTGGTGTCAGCTAAGGAAGGTTATCTTCAAAGCATGAAGTATCTTGTCTGCTGTTCTGAACCAATTGCAGACCTCTATGTTCCTTCAAACGTTGAAAAGTTCTTAAAGTTGGACAAAAATGTCACTCTTCAGCACATAGTTACCCAACTCGACTTCGCCTCGAGAACAGACTTCAGTTTGAATTCGGACCAATTTGAAACAGTGAAAGTAGTCTGTTTAGAAGCTTACAAGAACCTGCAAGCAGCCTTAAATAAGGAACAAATCGACGAAAATCAAGTGAAAACTATTTTTCAAGATAAAAAGTTCATTCTTGTCGGACGAGAATTTGTTGATACAAAACATGTTGCTTTCGAATTACCCGTCGACTGCTGTCCGTACCTCTATAAGTTACGTGACGACCTCGCAAAACCATTTGGTAGCTTGATGAAGAGCGCTGGGGTGAAAGAGTTCTATGAGGCCAGCGACTTCGTCACTTGTTTGGAAGAAATGAAAAGACAGTTTGAAGACTCAGCACTAAAGGGGAAAAATCTTCAAGTTGCCGTTCATCTGGCTAGTCAACTGGGTGAGTGCCTCACAGATTGTGTTGTAGATGATGGCAAGCAACAAACGATTTATGTTCCTGACTCTCAAGGTATAATGCAACCTGCGAGTAAACTTTGTATTCAAGACTGTCTCTGGATTTCTGATGAAACTGATGTGTGCTATGCGAACAGCATGATTCCCCATCCCATATGCCTTACATTGGGGGTAAAAACACGCCGAGCAGAAGCATTAAGCCGCTTTGCATTTGGAATTCCGTTTGGACAAAAGGAAAAGCTGACAAATCGATTGCAGCGCCTACTTCAAGCCTATCCATGTGAAAAAGAAATTTTGAAAGAACTTCTTCAGAATGCTGATGATGCAGAGGCAACAGAGATCTGTTTTATTAAAGACCCAAGACAACATCCAGATGAACGTGTTTTTGAGGACTCATGGAAACCACTTCAGGGTCCTGCATTATGCGTGTACAATAACAAACCATTCACTGAAGCGGATATCAAAGGAATACAGAATCTCGGGGAAGGAAGCAAAGGCGATGACCCCAACAAAACGGGACAGTACGGCGTGGGTTT
The DNA here is from genome assembly GCF_958299795.1 of Porites lutea. NCBI lineage: Eukaryota > Metazoa > Cnidaria > Anthozoa > Scleractinia > Poritidae > Porites > Porites lutea. The sequence continues at coordinate 30,688,286 of NC_133203.1, read as the reverse complement.
CAACGCTGTTTACCACTTGACTGACGTCCCTACATTTGCCTCAAGTGGTGACGAGATTGGAGATGTTTTGTGTGCTTTTGATCCAAATTGCACTTACGTACCAGAAGCGAATCAATGGGAACCAGGAAGAATGTTCAAGGAAACAACAAAGCTGAGAGGCAACTTCCCAGATGTTTTTTCCTGCTATAATGACGATCATTTTCCCTTACGAGACTCTACTATGTTTCGGTTTCCACTAAGAACTGAGGAGATGGCAAGCCGTTCTAAAATATCTGACCGTCCTGTAACACTTGAAAAATTGACAGAAATGATGGAATCATTAAAAGGAGAGCTTTTTGAAGTTCTCTTATTTGTTAACAATGTTAGAAAGATCACCTTGTGCGACATCGACGAAAATGGACAAGTGGTGAATTCGTACTTTGTCAAAGCTGAAATATCCGAGGAGGATTCACTGGTAAGACAGTCTTTTTCTGCTTACGTGAAAGATATTGGAAAGTCAATGAAGCAAAGTGGCAACGAGTCAACTATAGAAGCCACAGTAAAAACGTGCTCCTATGTTCTTAACCTAGAGGATAGTAGCGGCAACAAGGAAAGGTGGCTAATTGTTCAGCAGATCGGTTTTGAAAGCAAAGTAAATGACAGCATCATCGATGCTTACCAAAAGCATGATCTTGGCATGCTTCCTCGAGGTGGTGTAGCTTGCTTGTTGGAACGCTCATCCGTTGAAAATGAGCCAGTGGAAAGAAAGAAGAAGGTGTACTGCTTTCTTCCGCTTCCTATCGAAACGGATCTTCCAGTGCATATTAATGGTCACTTTGCATTAGACCACGAGGCGAGAACAAACTTCTGGAGAAATGAAAGTGGCGGCTACAAACGTGACTGGAACAATGTCTTGATGAGTGATGTCATAGCTTCATGTTATCTCACACTTCTCGACAAAGTGAGGAGCTTTTATCACCTGCCAGTTACGCATACCTCCCAAGAAGTTACCCTCAGCTGTAGTAAAGAGTGGTTGGCCGCTAATGTAGACATCTTTGAGAGGCTGTTTCCCTCTATGGCTCAAGCCAATCCATATCTGACCACTTTGGTTAAATCTGTCTACCAGGACATGGACCGCAAGTGTTTACGATTTCTTCCAGTATTGCGTGACGACACTTCAGAGGACTCTACTCCCACATGTCAGCTCGCCTGGCTTCCCCTAACCGGGCATGGGAAGGACAAAGCGTTCTTTAACTGTCTCGGGGTAAACGATTGTTTCAGTCCTTTTCAAACACGAAGATTCAGTGCGAAGGAAGTAGAGCGTTTATACAAGGAAAGGGCTTCATTCCAAGAAATTCTGCTTCAAACTGGGTTTAATTTGGTGGCGTTTTCTTTGTCAGTATTCAGAGAGGCGCAAGAATCAGGTGTGCACCCTTTTTGTGTTTCCCCTTCTGATGTAATAGAGTTTTACAAGTCCTTCAGTGGTGAGATACCTCTGTGCAAAGTTGGATCACTATATGTTGATGTCAGGGATACGCCATTCAAGAATGTTGAAACTGTGACAACAATACTTACCTATTGTAAAGACAGCGAAAAGTTTCTGGAAAAGCTATCTGGCCTTCCACTACTTGTCACACAAGATAATCATCTGCACGCCTTTAGCACTATTGATCCCAAGTTCCTTTCCTGTCATCATGGGATCCTTCCACGGTGTAAAGAAATGTTTGTCCATGACCATGTTAGGATAAATATCTTTGGTAAAGCGGAGAGTCTAAAAGCATCAGTTTTTAAACGTTTCGATGTTAACAGCTTCGCAGCCAACTTGCATCGAACGCTACCACAAGGGTATATTAACAGTGGGAAATACGTAGAATGGAACCCGAATCAAGCCGTAGAGCCAAATTTTGCCTGGGTTAACAGAGTGTGGAATTTCCTAGCCGAAGCGATAGAGGATGCCTTCAGTGAGTGGAAAAGAAAGCAAAAAGAGATTTCCAGAAACAACCAAGCAGTTAACGAGAGCGTGGTGTTACAGCCACTCAGTAAAGAGGAAGAAACCCGCATCATTCGAACAGTACTCGAACCTTTGGCCCAATGGTGCATTCTCCCATGCACAGAAACGGCAAACAGTCCAAGAGAAGTAAGTCCTTCTGGAGTGCAAATGAAACACTACTTGCTACCCTTGAGTCTGTCTGAATCTGTAATTCATTTACCGTCCTATGATGCCACAAATAGGGAACTTGTGGAAATATTACGGTTGGTTAGTTTGCCTGAACTTAATGGGCGTGTTTTGCTATCAACAAATGCTTCATATACACAACCAAGTTCCTTCCGATATGCTTGTCGGTTGGTGGCCTCGATTAATTCTCCAAAACTAATCCTGAAAGCACTGAACGCGAAGATGACTAGAAACTCGCACTCTCTTCATGGAAAGTTGAAAGCATCTAAATGTCGCACCATTTTGGGGTATTTTAGCAAAAATGTGAAAGACCTGTCAGAAGGAGATAAGAGACCCTTAAAAAGACTTCCCTTTTACGAGGCCATACATGGTGGACTCTTGAGCATAGATGACAACAGCGTCTGTGTAGTTCCTGTTGACGTTCCAGGTAAAGGAATGGAAGTTTTAGAAAGCGCAAGTGATGTCGTGTTTCTGAAGTGGTGGTATGGCCTTTCTGAGTTGCAAAACTTTCTGGAATTTGAATCCACCTCATCGTTTGATATGTATTGCAACTTCATTTTGAAGTTCTTTCATTTCTTCTCCAGTGAAGCAAGGCTAGTTCATCTTGAGCACATCCGTGACAGAATTTTGACCCAAATATCTGCTGAGGAGGATGAAAAGCAGCGACTGTTGTATTGTCTAAAAACTACAAATATCATTCCTTCTAGCGACGGTGCCTTGGTGAAGGCAAACTGTTATTATGATCCAGAGAACGAGGTGTTCAAAGCTTTGCTTTCAGATGACATGTTTCCGCCAGAACCCTTTAACAGTGAGGAATGGTTGCCGTTTTTGAAACGTATCGGATTGATTTACGAAATTTCTCAAGATCTCTTCAAGATGTTTGCCCTGAAAATCGCAAACGAAGCCGTTACGCAGCCCGCAGAGAATACTGAGTTGAAGTCAAAAGTCCTTGTTGCACACCTCTTCAAGAGGAACAATGTTGTAGAAGAAGGCCTTCTTCAAGCTATCTGTGATATTAAGTTTGTCCCTTCAGACCCCGTCAAGCCAAACCTTCGAGCAATATATCGACCGTACGGTGAACGAAATGACGGTAAGCCAACTTATATTTCTTTCCGCGGTTCTGTTGTAGAAAAGCATGCCAAAATAGTTTGGACTACGGCTTCTCTTCTTCCTCAATGGGCAAATCCGAGGGAATATCAGTATCTGATGCATGCACTTCATTGGAGCAATATGGATCACTACTGCTGCGCAGCAATGGAAGAGCTAGGAATTCTGGCAGAACCAACTGTAAAGCTTGTTACATCGCACTGCCAAATTGTGTCGATCCACTTGGAAAAAGAAAATGAGAGGGAGGACCTGACTCCGGATCAGATGACGACAAGAATTTCAGTCATGATGAAAATCTACAGATTCTTGAAAGCTAAGGCTACCTCGTCTTCTTTTGCAAAAGACCAACTGAGACAAACACCATGTATTTTAGTTGAAGAAGGCAGGCGTCTCGTAAGAGTTGACCAAATAGTTATTGAACTAGTCAAGGAATTTGAGATTCAGCCATACCTCTATAGGGTACCAGCGGAGCTTGTTCAGTTTAAGGACTTGTTTGAGTATTTGGGCTGTGCTTCTGTAGTGAATGTATCTCATTTCGCTATGGTGTTAGATATGCTTAAACAGAAATGTAAGGAGAAACAACTAGATCCCAATGAGAAAATGTGCGCTTTAACAGCTGAAAGAGGTATTTTTGAAGCACTTCAAGATCATTCGAACGATGGCCAAAATTTGTCCTCACTTTACCTGCCAGCCACACGTCGATTTATTGACAAAGACGATGGCCTTTCACCACCTGTCGTGTTGCAAAAATCAGCGGACCTTCTCTTTGATGATGCCCCGTTTTACCATGAACGCATTAAAGGGTTTGATCAGCTCTTCCTGGTGGACCTTTCAAAGGCCAAGGTGCGGTGTAAAAAGGGTTCCAATAACAAGGATCTAATCATGCTCCTTCCCCAGGCCCTACGTCCTCAAATTTTGTCCACCGTCGTCATAGAGAAATTCACTGATTCTTTTGACAAGGGCGATAGATTTGATCTTGGCGCAGCCGTTTCGCTAAAAAGGTCACTTCATTCACCGCAATTCTGTCGTGGTATTATCAGACTTATTCGTCACGCAAGCCGCGAATACGAAGAAAAGGTAGATGAGAGTGTCGTTGCCACTATCAAAAACCGATTGCAAAGTATCGAGATTCATGGAATGAGTAAAATTGTTACTCAGCTACTCTACAAAGGAATCAAAATTCCAGGAAGCGAGATGGAAAAGCCATACTTTGTGGAGAAGGTTAGCAGGTCCAGTGAAGAGATTTGGAATGTATATGTCAATGCTGTTGACGATGGACAGCAAACGTCATCGGCAATAGCTCTGAATTTAGCCAAGGTGATATCAGAAGAATGTAAGGGACTCTTGAGGGACGCCGCTATGTTCATTCCTCCGATGTTGCAAAGTCAACCAGAGCAGATTTCCTCTTTTCTGGACATGATGAAGATACACCAAGATGATTCTTATGATGGGGAGGAAGGAGAGATCTTACCACCACCAGGTAGTTTTATTCCAATTGCCGAACAACACCTTCTCAATGCAGCCTTTTCATATTTTAAACCTGGTGAATACGTTGGATACGAAGTAGACGATCCAAGTCTAAAACTTGAAGATGGAGATGCAACTTACATTTATGCTGTAATAATCGAGGAAGTTTCAAATCTCGACACTAGTCTCATTACAAAGTCTTACAAGATCAACGTTGGAAACGACAAACCACCAAAAGTTGTCCCAGCAACTGAGTTGTACAAATTTTACCGTTTTCAAGAGATAGCACCCGCTGCACTCGTTTCATCAGGTCATCAAGGGACAAATATAGATTGCAAACATGAAGTATTTCAAGAGATCACCAAAACACTAGAAGAGGCTTGGGGGCTTTCAGAAGACAGAAGAAGACAAGTTGTCAAGCGACTATTTCTATTATGGCACCCGGACAAAAACCCAGGAAATGAGGAATTCTCTACCGAGGTTTTCCAGCACATAAAGAACGAAATTGAACGTTTGGAGAGGGAAGGTTGGGGTAGACGTGAGCGCGAAAGGAGCGAGAGTTACCATTACGGTGGTGGTTCATATGGTGCCTACTTTGGTTTTTGGGGGACGCGTGCAAGAGAGTACCGTTCTCGCCGCCGAGAGTACCAAGAAACATACTATCGACATTATGGAACATGGGGACACAGAACGCGAACCTGGGAGGTTCCTCCTAGCTTCTGTGAAACGAATCCCCAACCAGGACAGGCGAGGCGCTGGTTTAGACAGGCCGAAGCTGACCTTAACGCCGTTGCGAACGACGTTCATACTGGTACTGCTTCTTACGAATGGGCATGCTTTAAGTGCCATCAGGTATGAGTTGAAGTATTTATTATGTGATTTTGTTAGCAATAAAAGTCTATTTCTTTCATGTTTCCCTTTTCAATGTTATCGTGGAGGGCTGATTGTTATGTGATTACAGGCCGCAGAAAAAGCGCTGAAGGCTGCACAGTACGCGACAGATGCCTTTAAGACCAACGTTCATAACCTCGTCCAGAACTCCTTGATACTAGACGACTCTCGACTGGTAACTGTTTCAAGCCAGCTCGAGGGATGTGTAGGTGATTCAACGCGCATGCGCTACCCTGATCGACTGGACTATCCAAAAATTCCAAACGATGTTTACACAGAAGAAGACGCCCATCAGGCATTGGAGGCAGCGACGGAGATTCTACAAATTGTTAGGAGCAGAGTGTCGTAAGGTAATCGTCAGTTAACCAAGCTAATGTTTGAAGTAATCATTGAGCTGCTGAAAAACAACAGATATCACATTCTGTGAAAACGTTACATATGAGCTAGTTTAGTAGGATAAGCTATTTCTTTTAAGAAGGGTTTTAGAGCTTTTTAGCTGTTGTTCCTAAACGGAGTAGGGACTTCCAAGACTTAAACGTCTGTTGAATGACTCTCACAATCCACCAGCTATATTATGGACACTGATTTGCGTGTAAGAAAATAAATCCTCTTTGTTTGTTTTACATCAGGATTGATTTCGTCCAACATTGTCTTCACAATGGAGACGATCAGCAGGAGCAAGCTTGACAAGATGCGTTACAGACGTCTTACAGGAAAAGAGCCATAACAAGATGTCAATCTATATGCTTTTTACGTTAACATTTTAGTAACAGCTAAGGTTAATTAGACATTAAATGCAAGATGTTATGTATTGGTCCTTAGAGCAATATCTTGCGTATAGTGATTAGTTGATATCATGATGATGGGACACTGAAAATAACCACTAACCTTTCATTGCGTATAACCCAAATGAAGCTGTTTTCGCACTCATTTTATCCCGAGAAGGGTTTATTGGTAGCTTATTGTAGAAGGTAGGGGATTGTTTAACGATTCTTATTGTACCTAAATTAAGAACAGTACTCTTCAGGTATCCGTCAAGTTTTTAGTGACGTCTAATTGATGGTCGTTTAACGTGTTGCCAAGTTAACTAGCAAGTAAAATTCATTAGAACCTTTGTTGCAGTGTCTTGAATGCTGCCCAAAAAAAGATTTCAAGGAAAACTACTTGGAGACAACTTTCATTAATATGTGCAAAAGAGCTCTTTTGGATACCTTTGTTTTTTCTTTGAGATTTCTTTCCGTCTAATAGTGTAGCTTCTACTGAAAGCGGTTGATGTAAAGTTGCGTTGACGTATAATTAGGGGACTTCAAAAGACTTTTCTCGACCTCATCAGTACCTTCAAAATTTAGCTCCGGTTGACCGTTACATGAGTAATTATCTAAGAATCTAAGAAAGCAGACGAATTAGTTTTCTGTAATTTCCATCATAAATGTGGACACTGTTGTTTAGGTATTGTGTTGTCGAACATCCGATTTACCGATGTACTCTTACCAAGCGATCAACATAAGTTTATGTCGGAGCTAAGTAAAATAGCAAGTAGTGTATGTTCAGGAGTGACGTTTTAATAAAAATTCCACGGTTGCTATTTTCCAGTTCAACTGTTGCTTTGGGTTTTCCCCAGGGAGAAAATAAAATTTTTTAAACAAGCTTATGCCAGTATCAAGAAGTGTAAAGTTCTTGAGTCAAGATTTAATAAATTTCCACAGTTGCTTCTTTTCCAATCTCCTAACACTTAATAGGGCTTTCGATCCCAAGGGGCAAAAAAACTGTAGGAATTATCCAACGACGTGTCCGCCATAGGCGGGTGTCTGTAAAGCGGGGTTTAACTGTATTTTCTTTTCGGGTAACAGCCAAATGCAAGGCAAATAGCCAACGCGCACGGTACCCAAGTACAAGACTAAATATTGGACTTGCTCATTCTACATAAATGACCTCTACTGAGATTTAAAAGTTTAAAATAGGTCTATTTGGCATTTTGTCAGTAATTGCAGTAAGGCAGTTATAAACAGGCTTAATACTCAAGAAGAAGAAGATCGAATCATTAAAATAGCTACCTATTTCTAAAAACAAGCATTTTGTCAAATTTCGAGAAAAGCTGGAAAGCTGCAACAATTAAATGTTTTCCATTTTTGTTCAAGAAGAGCTATCGTCAAAACTACAAAACACCAATAATTCGAACGAGAGCACACTTGAAACTGTTCAAGATTCGTCTGATACACACATAACCTACGATTGGCACTCTTATTTTCCCATTTGCCATCTCTGTTCTTTCCGATCTGGAATAATAGAAGTATAATACGCCCAAAGACGGAACATCATCCAGTAAGTAGAGAGCTTTACCAAACGACAACGACGGCGCGGGAGCGTAAAATTGTGTCTTCTTCAAATATTTCTTTGACCTCCGCGGAACGACCACGATGAGAATGTAACTTCTTAATTCTATGGTGAACACACTATTTCGAATTTTCAATTATCGTTTTGAACTTGGATAGAGTCCAAAATCATTCAGCTCCAAGAAAATTGGACTACGATTAACCTATTGAGCAAGGCGAAGTTTGAACACGAAAGGAATTTGAAAAGAAATAATTATAATGTTTAGTGACGTTTTCACTGCCATCGTCGCCATAGTTGCTTTAAGCTCCCTTCCGACTGGCCTTGAAGCCTTACATGTGTTACACCTAAGAGACTGTTACTCCTGACATATCAACTACCCGCTATGTAAATGTGTACAATACTTTGTCCACTTCGCCATGTAAGACTACATTTTTAAAACATGAGTGAAGTAGGGAGTTATGGGTATGAAAAGCAGCGGATTACCTCGGAAATGACAGAAAATGTGTGCGAGGCGCTCACTTTAATACTCAGGAGTCGACGCGTTGCCCAGATTCTGGCCTGGGTACTTGAAATTAAGCGTGTGTGTTCACACTTGTTCTCGGGGAGTACCTTTTAAGAGCACCAAGTGTGAACGCTGTCTTATAAGACGCAAGCATAAACTTAAGCGACCTAAGCAGCCACAGTAGCATACTCACTATTCTAGACCATACCATGTCCAGACGAATCCATTAAGTTAAACGCATACAAACTTACACGTTTAAGGCTGTCCACACGAGAATAATATTCAGCTCTGCGTACGAGCCTGTGTACGAACCTGTACTAATGATGATCGTTTCCATCATTGACGTGTGAACAAAACGTGTAATCTTGAATGCGTTAAAAAAATTTAAAATAATTGACTCGTGTGGACTGACTTATGGAGCAATGGTGGTGTAGATTTACGTGAGAGCACTTTTCTAACAAATGGCTCGAGTTCAGTCCCGACGGCGACGCCACTTGTGTGTTGGGTCTGTTGCTGTCTCTCGCTCTTGCTATGATAATTCCAAATTCCAATAGTCTCTTTGCAGCTACTCACTCATGTGTTGCAAAACCGCCATGCTGGAGAGCAAGAGGCGCACTAGGACAAGATAAAGAGAGAGCTCAATTCATTTAGGAAACGGCCATTTCCTTTGTTTGTCTTAACCCAGTGCATCTCTTGCTCTCTAGCATGGCGGTTTTGTGCCACGTAATTGACTAGCTGCAGAGGCCCTAATATGTAGATTTAGCTAGGATTAAAAGCGAAGCTCCAGTTAAGGTGATTCCCTGGTTTTGCACTGCGCATCTCTTACTGCGCATAACAAGATGGCCGCCGCAAAAAAGAGCATGTGAAGTAACATTATTAAAATGAAGTTGACTGAAGAGAAACGCTATTGGAATTTTTGCTTGCGGTTGTTTCTTGCCGAGGTGAGACTCAGTGTGTTGGGAATGTACATAACGTAGGCAGTACGCGTGTTGCTGAGTTCGACTTCCTCACGGAGAACCTCGACAGTGGATGTTTAACTTGTGCTTACTCACTTTGATTTTTATTTAAACGCTTTCTTTATCACATTGTATCCTAAATGTGATATCTCGATGTAAATTCTGTAAAAACAGATTTTTTAATACTTTCTTCCCCCTTTCACATACATTCTATTTTGAAACTCGCCCCAGTCCTCTCTCGAAACTCGGAGAAAATGCATTTGGTGCGCACTTTCTGCAGCTCTACCGCAAAAACGAGTACGGTGACCCCCATTTTTTATTTCATGATTTTAATAAGGACAGTGCCTCCTTTCGATGAGAAAAAAATTGGCACAAATCTATGTTCAGTTTTTTGGCAATTTTACTAAATTATATGGATTGAGCTATCACGGGTTGAATAGCGCGTGTCCAATTCAATTCTACTTTGGAGCGTAGAATAAAAACAGGAACATTAAAAGGCATTTTTCTGGTATGTAAGTGGATAAACAATACAATAAAGTCAAATTCTGTGCGATACCACATGAATCATCGAAAAAAACTCTCGTTTTTGTCTAGTTTTGGGCTGCCCGCGGTTTTTGACAAAGGGTCCAAAATAGCCGTATTTCTCAGCATTGTGACGTCAAAATGAGCACGGTGACCCCCACTTTTTATTACTTTTTTATCATCTTCTTGCCTTGTTACATCGGTGTACCAGGTTTCATCTATAATCTATGTTAGGTTCTTTTACTAGGGAATCACCTTAATAAATTTATATACTCGTAATCCACAAATCAGACCTATCAGGTGCTGTTTGTATATCGTACAGACTTCGGACAGAATTTACGTTATTTTTTGCCCTATTTATACTTATAATTCGGCAGTTTTTCGAAGAATAATCTTACAAGACAAACTGATTGCAACCATTCACTATTCAGGACGATGGACTGAAGCACGCGCTTTCCTTGCACAACAAATTGTAAAATTTACAACAACATAAAACGTTTTTATAAGCTTTAGCATAAGAAAGTATTTATTCAAAAATCGCACGAGTGTAGGTTTTTGTCGAGGGTAAAGTGTCGACGGTTGAAGATAGAATGTCGAGGTTAAAATGTCGAGGGTCGAGGGTCAAGGGTAAAATGCCTAGGGTAAAACCGTGGATTCATTTGTAGTCTTTTTATAAGAGATGCTTCATTTTTTAGCTTTGGTCGCAAGATTTCCCGCCTTTCTGGAATTTACAGAAATGCCCACATGTTAATTCACGCATTTCCTCTTTTCGTTGCCTCCTATTTAGAAATATCGCATCGAGGGTCGAGGAAAAGACGTAGATTTACTTATAGTCTTTTTTTAAAGAGCTGCCTCTTTCTTGAATGTGAGCCCAAGATTTCTTGCCTTTTTGTAATTTACAGTTATGCCTGTATATGTTAATACACGCGTTTCCTCTTTCCGGCACAAGTTAAAATGTATTTTAAACATAAAAGACTATAACTTATAAACTTAGTAGTAACCGATGGTTAAGAAGTGGGTTTATCGTAGAGATTAGGGGTGCTTACCATTTGACGGAAAATTTCGGAAATTCTGGATGGAAGGTAAATGGTAGGGTCACTTTTCGGAAATTCCAACCGAAAATTGAGGAGTACGTTTTGAGGTAGTCCTTTCATTCCGGTTGTTACGAACCAAACAGAATGTTGCTTACCATTAACCAATTTCTCGGTTCCTTCTCGGTTCCAGACTCCCGCTACACAAATTCGCCCTTTTTTGGATTCAAACCGTAACGGATGTGGCATTTCTACGGTAAACTGGTAAATCGCTTACCATTATGCTTTCGACATCCCAACCGGATTTTTCTGTCAAATGGTAAGCACCCTAGCTAGATTCATGACATTGACGAGGCTGATGAGAACTGCTTATTTACTAGATTGTAAATAATTTTCAGCTTATAATTTTTAAGATTTTGCTAACAGATTTTTTCCTTTTAACCTTTAGCCATTAGTTTTTCTAGTCTATATCGATATTATCATCTTATTTTATCATTTTTATTATCATAATTATTCATAATTTTTATTATTAGTAGTAGTATTGTTTTTTTTTTTTTTTTTTTTTTTGTTTTGTTTTTCTTTTTTTTCCCTATGGCGCATTTGAATATGTTTATATAGATATTTGCGCCTTATAAGTTTTGAAATTAAATTAAATTTTAAATAAATTAACCTCTTTCATCGTGTACGTGAATCAGAAATTGCCCCTTTAGATGACCGGTAGTGACAACAAAAAAAATTGCGTCAGATCATTGACTTGAACAACACAGTAAACAAGGCTCATACTGAATTCAACGGTTTTATCCACAGTTACTTTGATACAACTGACCTGCGAAATTACAGGTGAGGAGCGAGGAGAGACGGCTGTATTCGCAGGCTTACAATTCAAACAGTAATGCGTGACACTGAAGATCTACCAAAGGTCGCTGAGATGCGATGAGAAAGCTTAGGTTTAAGCTTATGGAAGCTTTCAGGTGACAAATGACGTAAAATACTTGGAAACGTATAAAAATATAAAACTATTGAATTTGCAAGCACTCGTATCACTTACCAAAGACTTGTCCCGTATTAAGCTGAGCTTAGGCTCCATTGACTCGCATTCAGTACAGTACCTGACGTAGTTGTGTTTGTTCACAGTAGCGCTTTGCACTCTTATTAAATAGGTATTGTGACAGTACATTTCCCGCGCGACTCGGTCAAATTTTGCTATCACTCAAAGGCTTTGTATGAGCAACATGGGGTACCGAAATGAAAATTGGCTATAAAATTTGCAAAGGAATGCTTTTTACTCGCCCGCCAAGAAAATCTATATAATTTTCTCGACCCTCGATCCTTGTCAAAAACCTACACTCAAATCGCACACACCTAGTAGAAGAAGGGTCTCAGAATCATTTTCTTTTACATTTTACTTCTAAAGCACCATAATCTTTAAAACTATTTGATACACACGCGGTATTTTGATTACTCTTCCATGCCATGTTCATGTACAAAAACTAAAAACAACCGGCAAACGATAAGGAAGAAATCTTGACAAACGATTAAAACAAGAGGAGCAAGGAGCCAAAAACGGCTGTTTTCACAGGCTAGTACCAATCTTCCTTCTTGCATTTGTTATTTGAAGTGTCGTTCACCAGGCAAAATGTCACACAACAATTTCCGCTGCCACAAAAAGAAAAGAAGTAAAAATGACGTAATGTGAAAACCGGAAGGCATCTGCGCCTACACCCGCTTATGTATTCTATGCTATACACAGTTAGCGAATTGTCCTTGACACCGATGGAAAGGGTGCCTTGATATCAGTAAACTTGTTCAGTTTTTTCGGAGACAACCGGGGGAGCGTCAGAAAGGAAGAAAGATACAACATATGTGAGCTCAAAGGCGCAAAATTCAATACGTGAAGTAAAGAGGAAGCCGTTTTGATGTTTTTAATGTAACATTCTTAAAACTTGCAACTTTGTTGCTTTTAAATAAAACACTCCAGAAGAAACTGAATTTTAACTGAAAAACCGGCCAGAGGGGTACTCCCTATAATGGCCTATATGGGAGGCCCCGCCCGAAAGGGGCACCTTTTTCAGGCTTCAAGTATGTCAAAAGGGTAGGGAATCCACTAGTTGAGGTATACCAAAGAGCAAGGAAATCTGTTATTTCAGGCTGTAAAAAGGCCCAAAAGGGCTACAAGATTCATTTTGTGGCAGTGGAGAAATCAAAAAAGCGTTCTGGTTTGTGGTTTATTCATGTTTTAAACACAGTGTATCTACAATAGTCTAAAGGGATACAAAGTTGTATACTATGTATGTGAAAGGTGTACCATTTTTCAATAGAAGACATGCGAAAGGGATACGTTCTCTGCCATAAAGGGTAATGGGTTGGACCTCAGGGCGGAACCTCCGCATATTTGTTGTGTACCCCGTCCCCCGGGCTGAAGACCCATTTATGCAGTCTACTATTTTTTTAAACTCTCTGACCTGCTAGTGCAGATACACCGCAGATATATATTTTAATATTTTCTCACCCCATCCTGAACACAATCTTTCCATGATTTGTTGCTTTTAAACTTGTCCTGTAAAAGGAAACGTCAATCAATTCCAAGTATATTATGTCGAACTGCAGGCTGTCTCTTATCTTTCTTTTGAGTCACAGTAAATCGAGGGCACACGTCAAGGGGATAGCGGCAAAGCTGAAGCCCCAGCGAAGCTCACCGCCCCAAGATCTCCTCCTTTGTATCATTAATGTGCATAATTTTACTTTTTTCACTCGCCTGGCGTGGCTCTGATGAAGGAAAGACGACCGCTCGTGGTAGGATCGGCCTAAATCAAAGCATACTGATTCACTCAAAGAATTGTTGGGTTATTAAAGAGTAAGACAGGTGTGATTAACATCGGCAAATAGGAAAAGCATGCACAGTCTGCAGAATGAACGAGAATTTTAAAGAATACAGCGCCCTTGACCACGCACGTACAGGCGAGTGGGACGAGCTATGCAGTGGATACATTTGTTTTGCCTGTGTGTAATCACGAAGAAGAATTTTCTAAGCCTTTATCATGCAACTGCTCCCAAGTGCACTGCTTTGCAAATGCGACGATTCTCATTTAAAATTAACAACAGTAGCAGCAAAAGCTAATCAAAATATATTTTATGATTAATTTTGGATGAATTTCTAGTAAAGGATACCTTAGCCATTTATATCTTCAGTAGCTCTAAAGAAACAACATTAAGCAACGAAATGAAGAGACAGTGAGGTCGCCATGGGTGACGACACAATTCGCGCGACAGGTTTCTCGCACTCCACGCCTGCTTTCCGCTTGCCCTCACTAGTTAAAAACGCGAAACGAAAAGAACTCCTGTTAGGAAGGATCCTAACACAAGGGGCGTTATTATTTTTACTACTACTACTACTATTATTGTTCTTCTTGTTCTTCTTGTTCTTGTTCTTGTTCTTGTTCTTCTTGTTCTTCTTGTTCTTCTTGTTCTTCTTCTTGTTCTTCTTCTTCTTCTTATTATTATTATTTGTAGAAGTTTATTAAACTAAGTATAAACTGTAACATTGCCATGGAAACAAAGAAATAGCAAACACAAAGGAAAAAACGATGAAATTTAGATCGTGTTGCAAACCAATGAAGTAGTTCTGCAATTAACTAGGTAAGGTAAGGTAAGGTAACGCCTTTATTTAAGGAGGGTAAACACGTGACAGTTATGAAAAAACAAGCAAAAATAGTATTTAGAAAACTATCTAGAGTCTTATTTAGAAATTTCAACTATCTAAAAACTATTAACTATCTAAAACAAGTTATTTTACAGACTTAATATTTAAAGATAATCAAAACTATTTAAAAACTATTTAAAAGATATTCAAAATTACTTGTCTCTTTTTGCTTAGCGATCAAATTCGTATACAATTTCGTTATAAAAGATTTCACATTTTTCACCTACTAACTAAAGAGTTCATGTTCTTAACGGGTGTAATATTATCAAAATTGATTATGAAAGCTTGTCACAGACTAAAAAAACCCACTCACCAACGCAAACTTGAAGTTGCCACGACTGAAGGAAAAGCAGTGCTGTTATAAGAACAAAGCTTGGAAAATTGCTTAAACGAAACATTATACAGCGTGCTGTCAGCAAACATAACGCTCCAGTACCGTTCTGTAGTGTTGTGAGCAATAAATTGATTTGCGTCATCCAACAGCCAGACGTTTTGTTTAACTCCTTTGTACCCACGGGTACTTTGATGTCGTGGTAATTAATTCCGCCCAGTTTCCGAGAAACACTGGCTTGACCACGTGACCTAGCGTGATATTCGAAGAAACTAAGGGTGTTTAGTCTACCGAGAAATCGGCATGCTAGGACTTTGAAGCTTTGCTGGCTTAAATTCTACGAACAAGTAAATGGAATTCACACACAATTAAAGGTAATGTCAGTAAAAGAGTTATTTGCATGGTATGCAATTGTATAACCGGCGCGAACGCAAGAATCGGCCTAGCTTTGAAATATTGTGGAATATGTAAATCACCGCGGTTAGTTGTAGGAACATTAGCGTGGTCGACAGATTCCGCCGAAAAATCATCTAACGGTTATAAATCTGCTGCTTTGTTTAATGTTTTGTATCTCAATATTCATCTGATATTTTGAAGAAGGTGTCATAAAGTGGAAACTAACAGCTGCTTTGTGACTGAGCAGCCGTGCCGGTATTAAATCTTTTCCCGTTTGTTACTTTTCATCCTCCGTCTTTCCTCCGAAACTTGAAACTCCAAAAGCCTCAAGATGATCTCAAACGCCAAAGTTTAGCTTAAAGCCGACACTTGACGCTTGCAGTAGCCTGTGTGCAGATGTCCTTCCTTGCACTAGGAAAGGGACGTGATTACTGCCCCGAACCGCTGTTTTTTATCATGTTTGGTACGTAAGGCAAGATAGCCACAGCTGCGTGAAAAAAAAAAAAAATGCGAATTAATTTGCAACATTTCTTCGTTAAAAGAAGTAAACAAAGAATGTTCTAATTAAAATAAATATGTCTAAGATGTGCTCTGCGAAAGACCCTAGTTGACTCCATTCAACCAAGACGCAGACACAAGCGGTTATTATTTGTTCACAATTTATTCAAAATGAATACCCTTAGAGCGAGGTTGAACACGATAAGCAGTGTTCTCATGTGTATTAAGGCTTGACACAACCACGACTTCAATGGGTTTTGATTTCAAGGAGAAACATTCCTCTCATCCTTATTACAAATTACAAAAACGTGTTGTACAGGTTACTACTATCTGCACAATATAAGAAAAATCAGGAGATACTTAACGTTGGATTCAACCAGATGTTTTGTTCATGCACTGGTAATGGGGCGCGTAGATTAGATTAGATTTTCCGTACCATTTGTTCATTCCGTTCCGTTTGGATTACCAGTGCCAGGCTATAAGTCAAGAGAAGAATATTTTGTTAATGGCAAAACTCATCCCATTCCTGTTTTTAGTGCGAAAAAAAAGAACTGTTGACGGAGAATTTTTACCGAAATTTTCGCACAAATGGTAAGTGCTTCCTAGCCTTGCCCGTGGGAAATGAATCAAAACAACCCATTGTTATATACCACGTGACCATCGAAGATGAGTGATTTAGTATTTACATGTCTACACCTTGGGTAACCGCCTCAACGAACAAATCAGTTTTCTCCTGTTACCTACACTTATCTGGAAGTAAGAGCTTTAAATCAAGCTCTGTCACCGTCGGTGATGAAGTGAGCAATTAGCAGAGTGACCAGTTCTAAAATGAAGTGCAAGGGAACACCTGCCGTTATATATATATATATATATATATATATTTTTTTTTTTTGCTTGTTTAAAGTGCTGATTGCGAACTTTGTTCCGTCCACCAGATGTTTTAATACATTCTTGTGAGCGAACGCCGAGAACGAGTGAGTATAACAATATTTGAAATAATTTTTACATGCAACATGTCTCTAAGAGGGCTGTTCAAACCGCAGCTTTTTCTAGGTAGGCTTTACAAGCCCTTGGGTTTAATTTTCCACCTCTAAAGGTAGCAAAAAAGGTTTAACGTGCAGTAATGATATATACTGATGAATTTGTAAGCCTCTCTCACGGCTTAAACACAGCAGCAGCGGCGCCTTAAATCATTTAACGTGGGCAAGGTGAAAATTTGTCGTTCAAACACTTTTATCAAAGGGGGTATTAAATCAAGCGCCAGACCTCATTCTTTTTAAACCTCACAAAGAAAGAAGGGTAGAATCGTGTGAACAAAGGTAAAGCAATACGCATGTATGGGTTTACAGACGATCTTGTGTTAGCATGACCTTAATTTTTGTGGGCACGTCTGAATTAGCCTTTTATAATGTCTGAGAACCTCTTCGTTATCTTCCATCAATTTCTATTCTTTCAAGAAAAAAAAAAATTTGAATTCTAGTGGACGAAGATGATGACGGATTTAATCTCATTCAGCCATCGCTGATCCAGCAGTTGAAGACCATTCTAGATCAGTATCCTGACGATGGACAGATATTGAAGGTAAGAAATGTGGAAGGCTTAAAGTGCTTATCACCCCGAAGCTGATAAAATTTTGACGAATTCTACACGCTTTGAGCTTCAAGGCAAAGTGCAATTTGCGTGAATCGGATAAAAATAGCGGTCTCCATGCTCAGTACGCCTTCGACCATGACGTTTTTTGAGGCATTGTTCTTTTAGCTCTGATCCGCTTTGTTGTAGCTCTCTTCCTATTGTATTCTTCGATAAACTGTTGACTCGCAAAAGGCTCGGCCGCGTAAGGAATAACAACATCTTGATATTCAGCCTCTCCGCTGGCTTGCGTGGTTGGTTCTTAATTTTCTACTTCTTGTCGGAAGATTGGCTGGATATTCGGTACAAACCCAGGGATAAAATCCCAATCCATTCTGAGTCGTCAGAATAGACAATTGACAGGCTTATTTAGACTGGAAGATGGTGGCTTAAAAGCAACAACGACGAACTACGAAAACGGCATCGAAAAAATAGGTTTGGATTTATCATTAGCAGAAAACAACAATTTTGCACGCGCATTACGCTTTTTGTACATTTCTTTGTCGAACACGACTTCCTAATTTGTTTGGAGGACATTAACTCTTTTTCTATCCCTAGATACAGTCCATTAAAATATAACTCCAGAAAGATTCACCAACATGTGACAAATTAAAACGACACGAAAAAAGAGTGATGACTCAAAGAAACAGCGTCAATTCACGTCCCAGACGACGTCGAACTCTGACATGCGTGCTGAGCATTTCGAGGGGGATAATGCCTCAAAATACGTCACACGTCCCAGTCCCAAAATGTCATGGCCTAAGATATTAATTCTACATATAATATTTATAAATCTGTAAAAAATTGAGATTTACCTTAAATCGAAAACAATCTGCAGCATCGTTTACTAAAATTTTCCTTTTTTATTCTATTCTTTAACAAATTTGGAGCGATGTGCACTTTAAGAAAAATTTAGTGTCTGACTATAAAGAGGTATCCCTTTTCGCCTTTACCGTTTCCTGATTATCTTCAGAAGTTGTAAAAATCTAACAAGGACAATCTGAAAACTGGGTTTGATGAGATGAAATGAAATGAGATCAGAGGCCCGTTTCTCGAAAGTTCCAGTAACTTTCCGGGACCGGAAAGCTGTTTTAGATATTTTCCGTGTTCAGTTTACGTTCAAGATCATTTATGAAAAAGATGTAAAGGAACTAGTAGTTAACGAAGCAAAATTGACTGGTTGGTGGGCTAGGATCGTGCTACTATTCAGCTGGTTTTTATTCTAAAATGTGCCTTTGGGCCCATAATGTTACCGGGCGTTTCGAGAAATGGAGCGATGAGGTAGGTACTCATGAGGCAAGGTGAGATATGACAAAGCCTAAGCCTTATCTCGAACTTTTCATGAGACGAACCAAACTCTAATATGGGACGACCTAAATTAAGATCGTCTGTTGGGTCAGACGTCGAACTTAGGAAGCTTCGAACCAATTAACTGAATCAGATATGAGTAATAAATTTCTTCTGAAAGAGGCTAAATATATATCATACAACGTTTTGATTTATTAGTTCAGTTCGTCGCATGTGAAGATCGACCTTTGTCCCGGAGACGATCTTCAGACCTTCTATCCGTCTGAAGCAGACGTAACGTGTGGGATGATCCAGACTCATTCAGACGAACTTAACTGGGCCAGACGTCACACTTTTATGAACTTAACTCACTAAGTTTGGTTCGTCTCATGAAAAGTTCGATGTTCGGCTTAGGCCTAAGATAGGCATAGGTTGGAAATAGAGGAATAAGATAGGAGTAATAAGATGAAGTGGGACGAGATGAGATGATAAAGGATGAAAAGATTCTTAATGAATTATGACGAAAAGGAAAATATGAGATGAAGTGATGTGAGGCGGGATAAGATGGGATATGCGATGATTTTGCCAAGAAGAGAGGGACAGAATAAATACGAGATTAGATCAGATGAGACAAAAGATAACACTAAATGGATTACTTGATGAGACGAGATAGAGTATTTAATCAGTTAAAAAAATAAGATGAAAAAAGGTGGAGTTTATAGGGAGCTTTCGCAGCGACGAGGGCGACGGCAACAAGAACGTCAAAAAGCACTAGGTTTGATCGGCAAAACAACAACTCTGCGCGTGCATCACACGTTTTTGTACATTTCTTTGTCATTAATGCATGACTACGACGTGAAATTCCCTCAAGCGACGTTTTATGGAGGACGTAAACACAAGACGACAAGTTTCTCTTTCAACTTCAACTTCAACTTCTTTATTATTATGCACTATTTACATCAATTGCAACTTGTTAATACAAAAATACTTTTGACAAAAAATATATATATAATACATGATAAAACCAAGGAACAATGAAATAGGCGACCAGATTAGCCACTGGCTTTCGAGCTGGTTGCTAATATGTCAAAGGTAAATGTGGCATTTAACAAAAAGTGACAATAAACAATAATGAAAAAATGGACACGAAATATTATCTTATTACATCAATCACTAATGTATAGACACATTTTTTACATTTATATGTTTATATCTAATTATATGAATAGCTTTCACGGACAGAAAAGATGAGCAGTATTACACTGCTCACAAGTAGCAATTAATTTATTAAATTTTTTGGAGCGGTTAAGAGGTACTGCTTATAATGCTTTTTAAAGGAATTGTCAGGTAATTTTTTTTACGCTGATAGAAACTGACTTCCAGACTTTTTGATGCAGAGAACTGAAATGTTGATTGGCCATATCTAGTTGTTGTGTTCATCCTGTAGAAGTTTTGCCTTGATGCATACCTGGTGTGATGTTAATGGATTTCTGATGCTGGTGTGAGAGCACCAGAGAAAACAGCTGGAATACTATTTTTATCATTTTGAATTTTAAGCGAAAAGTGCTATCTTCATCATGTAGATATTATTTAATTCTAAGATTTCGAGTAAGGCATAGTAAACATTAGCATTTTCTCTCTTTTGAGCAAAGAACATGCACCGTATACAATGATTTTGTTTAGTTTGTACCCTTTTGAGTCTTGTTTTGCAGGCATCGCCCCAGCTCATGATTCCATTTTTTAAATAGGGGTAAATTAGAGTATAATATAAGTGCATAAGGACACTGAGGTCAACGTTTTTTGCTTGTTTGCTACTTATGTGCCGAAACTGGGGTTCCCAGTTTAGATGTTCATCTATGTAAATTCCTAAATATTTCACAAAAGGCTAATTACGTGCAATATTATCTATATTAATATGGACAATCTTCCTTGTTGATGAAATTAAGATATAGTTTGTTTTCCTAAAATTAACAGACAGCTTGTTAGATGCGCAACACTAGTTCAAGTTCGTTATTGACAAAAGATTCCAGTTCGCTAGAGCTGTTACTCGAAAAGAACATATTGGTGTCATCAGCAAATATTCTAAAAGAAAATTTGATAGTGGCTCTGCAGCAATTTTAATTAGCTTATTTGGAATATCTAATGATGCTTCCTGTAGGATAAGACTAATCCGCGGAACTGCAGACCGCGGAACCTACGGAACCTAAAGAAATGACTGTTTTATTACAATTGCCGATAAAATAATTAGTTGCAGTTATTTTTTTTACAATGACTGAGCGACTTTTCAGCCGCTGATTGATCGAGAGCTATTGTCGATAACAGAACAGACCATTGAAAACTGTTGTCGATCTCGGTTTAGTATCACCGATCAAGAGCTCTAGTTCCGAAACAGAAAGTCCTGGAATCGCGGACTTCTGGCTTGTTAGCAGTCGTCGTCGGAAGGAGAGGTATAGATTTAAACACAGTGGGATGAGAGAACGATAAAGGTATTATTGGCGCATGCCGTCACTTCTAATGACCGCTCTACATCCACCATACACACAGAATCTTTGCGACCTCCTCAAATTCATGCGATCATTCTCACTATAAACGTATTATTCCATCTCTTACCTAAATACCCTTCATCCCACTATTAAATTTATATCAAACTGTTCATTCAAATCTTTCTCCTTTCTCCACGTCAAGGTGTCCCTCAATGATGGTATCGATCACTGAAATTGCTCTTTATACTAAACCTACAGCCGAACATCAGTACCTTTTACGCTCATCATGTCACTCCTTACACACTAAACGAGCTTTTCCATTCAGCCTTGCCCTGAGAATACGACGTATATGTTCCTCCCACGATACGTACAATCTCGGTCTCCTCAACCAGGAGATACAACGTATTCATACTATCGAGTGTAGCTAAATGTCGTGGGTAGTGGGTCGTGGGTCGTGGGTGTGGGTGGGTGTGGGTAAATGTCGTGGGTAAAAAAAAGTATAGAAAAAAATGATTGAAAAGTGATTGAAAAAAAGAAATAAATAGAAAAAAGTTGTAAAATATTTATGAAACGAAAATCTCCAACTCCTTGATTGCCTTTTTCGTCACGGCTTCTTCCTCGTCTTCTTCCCGATATTTCCTTAGCCACGCTTGACTTGGATCCCCTTTCACACACTCGCTGTATAAAAGACATTATATGTTGCCGATGAAGATTTATCCATACTTGAGCTATGGCCACGAAAATATACGAAACAGAAGTAAAATTTCTGCAATTTGCAGAAAGTATTGGACAGCTCTGACTCGATAAATGAAAATAGCTGCTCACTATTAATCTTTATTCGATCTACAATTCCAATGATCAGCGGAGATCTTTTGAGACGATGGAATGCGATCACCGTGGGAAAGGGGAGGGGAAGAGGACAATTTTGAGGTATTTCATATTTTTGGATAGAAGTCTTTCTTAAAGAAGTTTTATGTCTCTTACCTTACGAGGGAACCACCTTCATGCTCAACCTTTCAAGTTAAGGCGAGACGGTATGTAAATTTTATTGCCGTACGGAAATAAAATTTTCTCGATTCTTTTTGTTTTGTTTTCTGTGCAAAATCTTTGCTATAACGATTCTAAATATCATTCCTTAAACTGAAAGGGCGTTTCAGTCACGAATGTTGACTTCTTTGAGAAAAAGCAGTTCAGTCTCCAGTTTTTCTATTGCCTGCTTCAGGAGTTACATAGAGTACAGAGTTTCTTTTATTTTTCACCTCAATGCCTTTTTAGTGTCCGTTTTTTCTAAATGATTCGCTTATTTGCTTTGCTGACCGAGGAGGAATAGGACTGTTACGCGGAGATTTTCGTTTCATGAATTTTACAACTTTTTGCTTTTTAATTTTTATTTTTTTGGAAAACTTTTTGTACCCACACCCACACCCACGACCCACGACCTCTACCCACCACCCACGACCCACGACATTTAGCTACACTCCATACTATCACACACACTCACACAAGCGACTCACCCTCGCGTATCCCTCCAGTTGTCGGATACCACCCAGCCATTCGCTCAATATCATCAATTTTTCACAAGCACATTCACTTTCTCTCATCCTCTCAACTTTGTGCTACTCTGTTTAAATCTATACCACTCGTTGCCTTCCTTCGTACTAACAAGCCGGAAATTCGCTAAGTGTACTTCCCGTTCAGAACCAGAACTCTCGATTAATGTTATGGTGTTATACACGGTTCAAAATCCTCTATTTTTCCGCAGCATCGTCGAGAACGAGCACTACAGGCGGCCATCTTGACCG
Source organism: Porites lutea (assembly GCF_958299795.1). Taxonomy (NCBI): domain Eukaryota; kingdom Metazoa; phylum Cnidaria; class Anthozoa; order Scleractinia; family Poritidae; genus Porites; species Porites lutea. Next base: position 30,665,195 of record NC_133203.1, on the reverse strand, counting down.
GGTCTACCTTGAAATACTTAAAGGGCGGGGGACGGTTTGGGAACCCCGAGGCCTGCTCTCTCGGCACATTTGAATCCAATTACAAAATGGCTGCCAGTGAAATTAAAGTGAGCGCTCGATCTCGACGATCTTACGAAAAAAAGGGGACTGTGAACGGTCTATCAATGTTATAATTGATTGTAACTAATTATTTCATCACTTTAACTAAAGGCAGTTGTAATGAAACAGTCATTTCTTTAGGTTCCGTAGGTTCTGCCGGTTCCACAGGTTCCGCGGTTCCCTGGTCTGCAGTTCCACAGATTAGTGGCTCAATTTATATTAGAGACGAGTTATCCGTCAGACGGATAATTCGTCTAAGTATAAACCCGAAGGCGAATTTTGCTCCATAATTCCTCTAAATATTTTTCGCGGGTTACACGACGGGTGTTTCGGTGTTGAGGAGCCGAGTTGGGAAAATATAGGAACCAGTCCCTGTCATGTGGAAACGTCGTCAAAATTAAAATTTAGAGACGGATAATCCGCCTAAGACGAATTGTCCGTCTGTTCTCACGTCTTGAAGACGTGCTAACAGACGAACCAGTCTCAGAGGAATTTTACTCCATCATTCGTCTTAGCACCGGATTTATACTAGGGGCCAATTATCCGTCTGAGACGGATAATTCGTCTCTGGTATAAATTCGGCCAGTCTTACCCCTTTCTGTACATCCAAATTTGAGAAGAGTCTGCTCACTTGTGCTTCTGTGACTGGGGACATAACGAAACTAGATAAAGGGGTTTTCTTAATATTCTCCTTAGGGTTTTCATTGTTTTGTGGTATGGTGCTTGCCGGTTGCGGTCCAACATTTATAAAATATTGATTGAATTGCTCACGGATATCAGCTTTAGAAGTGTATATTTTATTGTTCCCTACTATTCTTGACGGAGTAATACAACCTGTTGCCTTACGTTTTATCAATGTACCAATTAGCATTCCATGTGGCCGTCAGGTTATTTTTGCATTCTTCAAAGCGTTTACCTGATTAAGCTTGTTTGAGAACTTTTTATACTCTGTTATTTTATCCGGATCAGTTAAGAGAAAGGGCGTCTTATTTAGGAATTTGTTCATGCTTAGCGTGCGTATATCGAGTTATGGATGCACGCGGGAATTTTGGAGAGCATGAAAGATGAGTAGCTTCTTCAGTGCTCTCCAAACTTCCCAAGTGCATCCGTAACTCAATATACGCACAGCTAAAAGCATGAGCAAATTCCTTTATGACAGAGCTGACCAAAATGCTTGCTTTTCGATTAACTACAAAATTCCCGTAACGCGCGACACAATAACAAACGCTTCTATTGGCTGATTACAAACACGCCACATTGGCCCAGTTTGAATGAAAATTCTTTCTGAAGGAAAATTTGCTTATTTATTCGTTAACGATGAATGAAAACTAAAAAGAAACAAAGGTAAAATAGTCTCCCACCTAAAGTTAAAATACTCACATGTTCGTAAGAAGTCGTGGAGTATGGTTTGGATTTGCTTAAAAGATGTTTATGTTTTGCTGGGCGAAATCCAGAAAAATCTTTTTTTAGAGAAGACGACTGTCATCCTACTTTAACCTTATATTCATCTACGAACAATGGCTGGTCATTACGGCTTCTTGAGAAGATCTCGCAGCAGTTATTTTTGTGAGTAATAAATTTTTCTTCTTGTGTAATTTGTCTTGTTATTGCACGAGAAATTTTCCTGCCTCAGTCGGATTGTTCGGCGATAACAAAAGTGCATAATTTTTCGCTGTCGAGCTTACTTTATAATTAACTTGTTTTGTAGGATATAAAACAAACGTTAAAAACGGAGGACACTTTATACAAATTGGATATTTTCCGACACCGAGCAATTTGTGGTCTTTTTCCACTTAAGTGTCAGTCTTTACGGCAGACTTTTCAACGAATCATTCAGGCTCTATTATTTGCGAAACATCTTCACCGCTTTTGCAGTTGGTTTGAGTGGCTAGAGCGAAGCTAAATTCCAAAAAAAGCCTAGAAAGTTTTTATCACTGCCGTCGATTTTGGGGTACTAAAGAAAAGAGACGAAAAACACAGCCGAACACATCATCTCCATAGCGGCTCAATAGGACTTACATAGGGCAAGCACGTGCACTATGTTACAAACATACTTTGTTTATTTTTAATTGATTTGAGTATTGCATTTGTTATCTATCGCTTTCTTAGCTGTTTTTGCTTATTTCTGGATGCTATTTTTATAGGTTCATGTTTATTAATGACAGTTTTTACAGCCCTAATTACACTATTGGTCAGATCATTGATGTTGGAGTCTGCACTAATAATAGCGTTCCACAGTCAATTGCATTAATATCTTGCCTATATAATTCTTGGCTGAAGTGAAAATTGGATTTTGTTTCTTGGGTGATTTACAGGCACATCTACAATGCAGAATGTGGGTTGGTGATCAGAGATATCAATAAGCTCGATGCCAGATATTATGTCAGCAGTGGTATTGATGTATATATGGTCCATAAGTGTTGCAGCATGAGTAGTAATTCTAGTGGTTTTAGTAGTTACGGGCAGAAAACTGTTTGAATAAAGCATATACAAATAACCTTCCGTTTGCGAATGGGTAGCGCACTTTAGAAAATCAATGTTCATATCACCTAAGATATTTCATATTTATCACTTTCTCCCTCTAATATAAACTTGGGTGGGGTCCCCAAGAATTCAATTACAGGGAAATTCACCTACATTTGAGCCAGAATAACCTCAAAAAAGTTTGGAAAAAGCGAAGTCTTTTTAATAGTGACGTTTTCGCTGCCGTCGCCGTCAATGTTGCAAAAGCTCCCTTATGATCTGTATCTGGGGAGTTAATGTGTGAGATATAAGAAGAAGTGGCTTGGTTATAATGCTACTTTATGATTGAAAGAGGAGTTAAAGCGTCCTCTATTTTAATGTGCATTTGTGTATTAGGAACTCATCCAAAATGCCGAGGATGCAGAAGCAACTCAAGTGAAGTTCCTTCATGACCTACACAGCTATGGAACAGAGAAACTGCATAGCGAAGGACTTGCCCAGTTCCAGGTAATCTGTGAATTTTGTCGTAAACTCTCATAGAAGGAATGACTTATTGCTGCTTAAGAACACCTTATGATATTTTTGTTCCCTCCTTCTGTAAGAATTCTTTTTATCAGCGGGTTTGCATAAATGTTTCCTCCTCGCCCTCCTCCTCCGTCCTTCAGCGAAGGATTTACTTTTAAGTGACAACATCACAGCTCAGTATTGTCCACAAACTGTCTCCCGGCGTTACGCATAGTGTTTCATAGATAATTTAAAAATAATTTCCTGCAGGGCCCAGCACTCTACGCCTACAACAACGCCGTGTTCACCGCAAAGGACTGGAAAGGCATCAGGATGCTCTGTGACAGTATAAAAGTCAAAGATCCGATGAAAGTTGGTCGGTTTGGCCTCGGTTTCAAATCGGTGTTTCACGTCACAGGTAAAATAACTATAGATTTAGTAAACTCCAGCTGGTGGTTTCTTATCAATCCTGCGTTAACTCTGATTGGTTGAGCTACTACTAGGCTATATGTTATACCCCACTAGTAGCGAAAAGCGCCGGCTTTTTGGCGGCAAAAAAGGATTAAAGTCTAGCTTTAAGCAGCTAAAATATTTTATTCTCGATATTTTTTACCAACTAGTTGGATTTTACTAAAACAATTATTCCTCTCGCCCTCATGACCTCTGCGTCAGTAGCCCATTCGGCCTTCGACCTCATGGGCTATTGACTCAGAGCCCATTCGAGCTCGAGGAATAATTGTTAATTATACCTCAGCTGACGATGTTGTAATTAATGGCAGCAAAAGAGTTTCATGACACTGGCTTTTGGAGAAAACCATCTGAAAGCTTGACATTTTGGCGGCACATGTAAGAAAAAAATCCGAGACAATTTTGGCGGCGTATATTGAAAAATGAAAATATTTCCTAATATCACTAGGTGCCAAATTACGCTAGCAATCGTGAGATTTTTTTATGAGTTTAATGTATCGAAAACTCCACAAACTGAAGCTTGCGAATACCGCCGTCTCTCCTCATTTTGTGAAAAGTCTGTAGCTGCGGGGAACGAGGAGAGACGGCGTATTCGCAGGCTACACAAACTAATACGATTAAAGCAACCATTTGGCTTAAGTTCAAAATAGTCTGAATTTTTGTACAAACTTAATTCCCGGCGTTTAAATTATTCTTTCCATGTAAAAAAAAACCGGTGATCTGTCTGGTGGTAGGTTTCCTACACCGAGTTATAACAACAACAACAACACTTTATTTCACCCCATAATATACAAGAAATACAAATTTATAACAATAGTACAGACGATGATAGGGGCGCTGGCTGCCCGAAATAACCTAAGAGCAGGGGGGGGGGGGGGGGGGGGGGGCCACGACTCCAATAGCGCCTAGTACTTGTTTTGTGTACCAATGATCCACCGATTTATGACATCACATCCGGTTGCACAGTTGCTGCTCTGTTTTGGCGCGAAGCACCAAGATGGACGCCCGATGCGGAATTATCTTGAATGCCGAGAATATTGAGAAGGTATCTAGCCGGCCTTTCAAGCAAATGTCATGACCAAACAAAGAAGATTTAGTATTACTTTAATGATAAATATCATACAGCTGAGTGGAATGTCATGGCGAGTCTTGCGATGTGTCAAAACGAGTGTCGTTAACGTTTTGCGGCTGTTGCGGCCTATGATTTAGAGAAGTCATCAATCAAAATATAATTTCCTGAGCGGAATAGAATAAGGAAAATGCCGATGGCCACAGTTTAAAGTGTTCACCGCTGGAAGGCTGGATCACGCCCCGTAAAGTTGCAGAAACTTGCACTCAACTGCATGGTTTTGAGGAATGTCATGGCGAGTCTTTGGCTGTTTGTAATCGAGCGTCACTCAAGAGTTTGGCTTTCGCGGCTTCTGATTCATCGAAGTCACCAATCAAAATTGCTTATCCTGAGCGAAATACCGCGGAGAAAAAGCTTATGGTCACCGTTTAAAGTGTTAACAGCTGGAAGGCTTGGCAATCGACGTAAAATTGCTGAAAGCTCTTCTCGACTGTACGGTTTGAGCAATGTAATGGTGAGTCTTTCTTTGTCTAATCGACCGTCACTCAAGACTTTGGTTTTTGCATCTTCTGATTCACTGAAGTCATCAATCAAAATACCCTATCCTGAGCGAGATGCCGTGGAGAAAAAGCCTATGGTCACAGTTTAAGGTGTTAACAGCTGGAAGGCTTTGCCACTCGACGTAAAGTTGCTGAAAGCTCTACTCAACTAATTTCGAAATAGTCACATCTTGCGTGCTTCTCGAAGGTTAGTGTTGGATTTTTAGCATTTGATTTGTCTTTGAAGATTTATGTTTAGAACAAGCCTTAAGCCCAAAAGTAGTCCAATTTGTCATTAGGGAAAGTTCATTTAATATGACAAGGGGGGGGGTGAAGATATTGGGGGAGGGGCTCCGAAAATTTTTAGACACCCGAAGGGGGGGCTCTGAAAAAATTGTTGCGCTAGGAGGGGGGGCTCCGAAAATTTGTATACTTCAAAACCAACACATGACATCATTATACAGATCGGATGGTTTTCAACTCAACAATTTAATGACCTGTGCAACTCAGCTATATCACGTGGTTTACAGATATAACAAATGTAGTCTCAGTAATTATTACACTCTTGTTCATCCCAAAAATGCTTTAGAAAATTGTATCACAACTGTATCTCAAGTTTGTCATAGTATAAACCATTGAAGACAATAACGGTAAATACATTTAATACGGTCTAGCGATCTTTTTTCAGGGGAGCAAAGGAATTGAAGGAGGAGGGGGGGGGGAGACTCTGAAATTTTTTCGACTACCAAGGAGAGGGCTCCTAAAAAATTGAACCGCTAGCGAGGGGGGCTGCTAAAATTTCAAGCTTCGAGTTTCAACATCTTCATCCCCCCCCTTGTCATATTAAATGAACTTTCCCTTATCTGAGAGAAATCAAGAAAGTTTGTGCCCTTCCTTTTTTTCTAAGCTTGCAAGTGTAACGCACCTGAAAAGAAACCCTTATGCACTACTAGTCATATTGTCAAAATAACTAGTTTGAAATTACTCCTTATCTTAACTGATAACAACAACACTTATTTAAAAATGTATCGCTCCCGAACATGTGTTAATTGGTTCTTGACCTTTACAGTTGGAAAAAAAAACAACTACGATTTACAGTGATTATAGTTATGTAATTAATTAATAAATCCAAAAAGAATGAAATTACAGTGTAAAAACAAAACAGCTGTTTTAACTGTTTTAGAGGTCTGAAGGGATCACTAGAGCTGTAATATGAGATTCAATAAGAGGTCTAGTTACTTTAGAACACGTTACAAGTTTCCTGCAGCAAAACACATATTTTGGCTTGCTAATTACTTGTATTTCTTGATGTAAATTGCATGCTATGAATTAAGTGTCAGTTAGGGTCATTCACAATACTGTACTGCACCTTATTTTATTTGACGATTATCTAAGGTATAAAAATGAATTTTGTGTATTTTTAAAGACTTCAATATATGCTTACTTTTGAATTTATAAACAATATATATTTAAATCCTACACTGTAAGTCTGGTTGTCAGTGTAGCCTGTGTCGCAGACATAATCTATTGCTGGTTAGTAACATCTGCAAAGCCGTGCCAATATTCTGGGCTGCCAATCACAATGTGTTTCGATATTCCCTTCAACCTGATTGGCACACTGATAATGGTATTTTTAAGAGGCCAATCATAGCACATATGCAAGTGCTAGTTCACAGGTGGGCCATGGGGTGCCCAGAAGCAGGATTTCAGTGCTGTCTCACATGGGGACTTAACCAGAAGTTTAGTTCTGTCTGTAGCACAGGCTAGTCCTCTGGGCATTAATGTTTAAATTATGTATTTTATGTTGCTTAGCTGGGAAGACAAAAATAGATGTCAGAAGAGCACAAAAAAGAGAGTATCAAGAAGTATTAAAAAGTATATCTACCACACAACTCGTAAAGAGAGGTGAAAGTCCATGAGGACAGAAATGTTGTTACAGAGCCATAAAACATTAATGTTAAGTACAACTCACTGACAAATAAGTTAAAAGGAAGGAAGAATACTGACATTTCGAGGAATACACTTTTCTGGTTTATGGAAAATCTGCAGCAACAGAAGACACTGAAATCATGTTAAGCTGGTCCAGGATGTCAATTCTGTTTAGATGGAATCCTCTGACAGTGTCTAGGCCAGTGTACAGTGGTGTGCTTCGAAGCTGGTCCTTGGTAAGACATTTCTTGACTCTACATGCCAACTCTCTTTCAAGGACCTCAAGGCTAAGTGTCTGTTTCCCTGACATTCATTTTCTTGTCAGGGATCAGCAAATTTTAACTAGACGACTGTGTTAACTGTAGTTTTTTTTGTAAGACTTAAAAAACTTCACAGGAAAGACTGAAACTAATGATCTTGCACTAAGCAGCTTTGAAGAAATCAAGGTTTCTGGGGGGGTGGGGGAGGCTGTACTGCACATATTTCCCTTGGAGATACGAAGGCAAACACCCTAGATGCAACTATAGGAAACCAAACTAACCTTGAATTTAATAGA
>NC_133203.1:30627568-30647568 GCF_958299795.1 Porites lutea | reverse complement strand
CTTACCTGGCTACGTGTTAGAGGCATTTAACGCCTGCAATAAACCAGTCATCAAAGAGATTACTCCCATGTTGGTGAGACAAATCCTCAAGGAAAGTCCTTCAAGCTACAGGAACCTTGGGCGTATGGAAAAGTTGAACCTTCTAGCGTTCATCCTAAACTGTACAGACGAGAACTTCGCAGACCTAATTGGACTGGAGCTGCTGCCCGTATCCAGTGGTGCCTTTAAATGCTTTGCATCCTTCTCAAACTGTGACGACGCAGTTTACGTCTGCTCACCCGATCATCCAAGGAAACTGTTTCCTTGTCTAGAGCATCAGTTTCTGGATCAAGACCTGGACCAAACTCTTTTCGAAATTATGGGGAAAGTTGCAAAGAAAGGTATGAACGGTTCGGCAATGTTTTGGAATTATAAAAAGCTATTTTGTCTATTTTAGCCAAGATCATGTAGAAGTTATTCCACTATTTGGCGACTTAAAATTATCTTTCGCTCTGAACTTCTCAGGGCTTTGAGTCGAGTTTTTACAATGTTTCGTTGCAAATAACCGATAGCTTTGTTTTGAATATACTCAGCAATTACTTATTCCTTTTTTGTATTGAAGTATTCTTATTTTTGAATCAAATCAAGGGAATAGAAAGAAAAACTTTAACAGCCGGCAGCGTGTGGCAGTGTTGACCTCAGGCTAGGATCTTTATTGCTTTATCGTGGTTACCAAATTCAAATAAACATTCTTTTTTGTACTTTCACGAATTCTACGCGAGAAGTGATTGGTCATTGCCTATGATCTACCAGAGTAAACATCCAAAACTGACGTAACAGAAAAATTGGCGCACAGTTTTGAAAACGTTAGTAGCCTTGTTAATCTATGTTCGTACCATAATTGGACATCATTTGTGACTTATAGGGGTGCAGCACCGTAAGGTGGTATCTATTTGTTAAGCATAGTCTTCTTTGATGATAGAAGTACCTAACATATTATAGCGCTAAGAGCGCTGTAACGAACAGTTTTCGGGGGTGACTTTACTATGCGATTACTATTTTAGCTGATATATTTGCTATTTAATGGAAAGTAGTTTTTTTCAGCAACGTCTTTAACAATAAACTTACGCTCATTGCTTGTAAATAAATATGTTGGAGAAAAACTTGCCGTGCAATCAATCGCGCGATAAAGGCGCCCGTGTATCTTATACAGCATTTTAGATATGCACTGTACTGTTCAAACCCTTCAACTGCGACGTGAATTTTAAGTGCAAGCTAAATTTAGAAGACATATTATTTCCTTTACTTTTGAAATAGGAAAAACCCAGTTAAAGCTTCTCAGTGAAGACGACGTGGCTTCCCTACTCTCAAAATCGTTGCCACCAGAGTGGTCACAAGACGAAACAGTTTTCTGGTATCATGGATCGGATTCCCACAACCATCCAGGATTCGACTGGCTTGAGCTCGTGTGGAATTACTTAAGGACGAACTTTGCTACGAACGATGGCCTCCGCATGTTCACAGGTCTCCCCTTGATTCCACATGACATGTCACAAGTACCAATCAGCCTTGCTAGACTTCAACATCCTTCTAAGATAGTTGTGAAAAGTCTCTATGATGAATTTCTCGTTGAAACGCTGATTCAGTCCTTGAAGGACCTTGGTCTGGTTATCATTCAACAGTGTCCATCGTACCTAACCCTTCATCCCGCTGTAATCAATGCATTCATTTACCCGCCATCACCACATGGTGTCTTAAAGGCGCTGTCGGCTTGTTCATCGGTTGTAGAATCTAACAAGCATTCACTAACAGACAAAGGCAAACGCTCCTTAAGGAAGTTCTTTTCTAAGGAATCGTCGCTAGAACCCCAAGCAAAGCAGCTTCTTGTTACCCTTCCTTTGTTTGAGACGCTAAACAAATCTTTTGTTTCTGGGGAGGAGGATCTTTGTGCAGCACCACCAGAACGTTCTTATCCCGTACATCCTCGCAGGGATCTCATTGACGTCACAAATGATGACTTCATGAGGTTGGCGCATCTGCTAGACATCAGATGCTTATCACCGATAGACTTTCTTCTTGAAGTTCTATTTCCAGATGTCAAAGGAGGACATTACTCTAACGAAGAGATGGACATTCTTATGCGATTCGTGATAGAGCGGTTTCAAGTTTACGCCCGCGTCAATCCACGATTTGAAGAGGCCATGAAATTTTTGCCATTTGTGCCAAGCAAAAATAGAAGGGTCAGGGCTATGGACCTCTTCGATCCTAGGAATGAGTTGTTGAAACAAATGCTGGCCGAAGAAGATGTTTTTCCAGTTGGTGAACAGTATAGGAACCCCACAGCCCTGGTTGTTCTAAAGAAACTTGGTATGAAGAGTGAAAAGGAGATTAGCGGAAAAGATCTGTACCGCAGTGCCAGAAAGATCTCTCAAATGTCAAATTTGGAGGAAGCGAAGCGAAAATCGAAAACCATAATGTCATATTTAGACAGTAATCCATCGAAGCTTCAACAAATTGTTTCTGGGGTAACGTTGACAAACATTTTGCAAGACGTTCCATGGGTATCAGAAGTGAAAGAAAGGCCCTCCGGTGTTCCTGCTAGCTTTAACTCAACTGAAGAAACTCGCAAAGCCCACTTTTACAAACCTGAGGAAGTTACAAGTGAAGATAAAGTTAATCTCATTGGAACAGTGAAGCCTATTGTAAGAGTAGATTCATCAAGTCAATTAGCAAAATGTTTCGGCTGGGATAAGATGCCAGAGGCATTGGACGTGGTGCAACATCTGAAAAACATGGTCACTCACTATACCCAGGATAAAAAGCCATATTACATTCCAGTTGTCAAGGACATCTACTCATACCTTAATCAGGTCGCAGATCCCGCAGTCGTCAAGGAAACCTTAAAGCGTACTGAAAACTCGAGATGGGTTTGGAATGGAGATGGTTTTTCGTCTGTTGATGTTGTTCTTGCCCGAAGGCCTCCAATTGATCTTACTCCGTACGTTTGTTCTCTTCCCTCAGAGGTGATCCAGTTTTCACACTTTTTTTCGAAGTTCGGAATGAGAGAGCAATGCGATGCTCTGTTTTTCGTACAAGTTGTTAACCTGATCAAACAGAAGTATGAATCTGGACACGAGTATCCAAACACGGACGTGAAAAGAGATCTCCAGTTATCTGCAGACATTTTGAATGAGATCAAGCCAAACGTTGGAGAACAACTACCTTCAGAGATTCAAGAGAAAGTCCTCATCCCAACACACGTAGAAGGAGATTCCTACGTGAGGCTTGTACCAGTTAAAGATTGCATGTACTGTGACCATGAGTGGCTAGAAGATGTCACGCCTGCCGAAGAAGAAAATGATTGCTTTTTCGTGCATCCAAACATCTCAAATAGTACTGCAGAACTGTTACAGGTTCGTACTCTAAGAAATCAATTATTGGAAGCTGATGAGATAGGAGATGAATTTGGTCAGGAAGAAAAACTTACTCGCAGATTAAACAGACTTCTTGAGGATTACACAGATGGTTTCTCAGTACCTAAGGAATTAATCCAGAACGCAGATGATGCCGGTGCCACAGAGGTCAGATTTCTTTACGATGAAAGAACCAACGAAGATGCTATGACATGTCTGATTGACGAAGGAATGAGAGAATGTCAGGGTCCTGCTTTGTGGGTTTACAACGACGCGGAGTTTAAGGATGAGGATTTTGAGAACATTACTAAACTCAACGGTGGCACAAAAGAACAAGAAACCGAAAAAATTGGGAAGTTTGGGCTCGGCTTTAACACGGTCTACAATCTGACGGACATTCCTATGTTCCTTAGCAGAAACTATTTTGTGATTTTTGACCCCAACACCTTTTATCTTGGAAAAGCGATCAGAAACAAGAGGAAACCTGGAATAAAAATCGACGTCAATAACAAGCCAGAGAAAAAGCGAAAGTTTAGGAACCAATTTAAACCTTTCAATGGCATCTTTGGTTGTGATCTTCATCTGAACAAAGCTGACAACTCATTCCCAGGAACCCTTTTTCGATTCCCTTTGAGAACCAGGGATCAATCCGTGAGAAGTGAAATTAAAGGAGTTCATTACGACAACAACCAAATGAGAGACCTGCTAGAAATTTTCGTCCGTGGGGCAAAAACGTTGCTCTTATTTACACAAAATGTATTTCGAGTCAGCATATTACATCTGCCTAGAGAGTCAACGGAAAACATACAACCTAAACTAATGTTTCAGGTTACCAAGTCACTATCAAAAGCAGGAATCATTAGAGAGTTGTCTTTCCCAATCGCTCTCCAATCCCACCGTAGAAATGATAGCCCGGACGACGTGAACCTCTTAAAACAGTGTAACTTCCTGAGAGCCTCATCACAAGTTGCTAAGCATGCTGGGGATCCAAAGGGAACCAATGGGAATTTACTGAGATCATCGATTACAATGGACATAACCAGCAACGTTACTGAATGTGGGCGCTCTTTCTTTGGAGACAAAGTTAACCTACAAGATGAGTTCGAGGTTTGGCTTGTTGCCTCGTCGATGGGCAAAGGACAAGCGATGCAATATTCAGTAAATGACAGAAGCCTGCTTCCAGCAGCTGCAGTAGCAGTCAAGTTGATACTTCAGGAAAGTGAGAAGTTTGCACCAAAACCTGTTGTCAGTCATACCATTGGAGGCAAATTGCATCATAACGGGACCGTGTTTTGCTACCTCCCCCTTCCAATACACAGTGGTCTCCCGGTGCATATAAATGGTGCATTTGCGGTAGCTTCTAGCAGACGCCACTTAAAGCAGAAAACAGAGGACGACAAAGCCTTTGCCGCAGTAGAGTGGAACAACGTTTTATTAAACGATTCAGTGTGTGCAGCCTACCTAGACCTCCTGGAAGACATGAAACAAGTTGCTGGCATGTACCTCTTCCACACACTGTGGTCTCGGGCATGCTACATTGAGCCGTGCTTTGAGCCCCTTGCCCGCTCATTTTACCAGCAAGTCGCCAGTGGGTGTCATTCTCTTTTTACGGACGGTAAAAGATGGACGGATATCAATCACGTGGTCTTTCTGGATCCGTACTTCCGTCATGATCAACGGGTTGGAGACATATCATTCGCAGCATTGCAGATGTTGGCCAAGGAGAATGAGGTTGTTGTTGATCTCCCAGTGGATGTTTTCCAATCATTCTTTACCTACAGTCTTGAGAAAAAGATCCAGTTGAAAAATTACGACAGGGAAAGGTTTTTCAGTGAGCTGCTGTTCCCAAACATCGCCTCTTTATCACCAGGTATTCGCGACAAACTGGTCTTGTACGCTTTAGATGATGCAAAGGGGACATTTGATAAATTGCTACAAGCCCATGCCTGTATTCCAGCTTCACCTGATGGTAAAGCCCTTAAAAACCCTGGGGAACTTGTTAATCTAAACAAGGCAATGGCTAAGGTTTTTAACAGTGAAGATCAAAGGTTTCCTTTTGGCACTACAGATGATTTTTTAGATACCGTAAGACTTGCCAAGCTTGAACAACTTGGAATGATGGCAGATGATGCACCTTGGGATGTATTCGAAGAAAGGGCAAATAGTATCAGCATTTTAAATGAAGATAACAGCAAAGCAGCTTTAGAACGTGCAAAAGCATTAATAGATCTTCTTGAAAGAAAGCTTTGCACTAGGGTTAGAAGCGGAGCCCCCGAGATTGTTTGGAAAAACATTTCGCAAGTAAAATTTCTCCCAGTTGCCACAAAACCGGAAAATTTTCCTCTCTTCTGGAGGGGAGGCAATCAACGCCCTGAGAGAAGAGCAACACTGGTATCACCCGAAGAGGCCTTCCAGCGAAACCAGAAGTACCTAGTTTGCTGCTCTGAATTTCTAGTAGATCTTAATATTCCTTTTTCTGTTACAACGTTCTTACAGTTGAACAAAAAGAAGCCCACAATTCAGCACATTGTTACCCAACTTGATGCAGCGTCGACCACAAACGAGAATCTTAATCTAACGCAATTCGAAGAAGTGAGGAAAACCACTTCAGAAGCCTACAAATATCTTAATACAGCCTTGTTAGAGGGACAAATTGACGGCAACCAGGTGCGAAACCTTTTTCAGGGAAACAGATATATTCTTGTAGGAAAAGAGTTTGTTGATACAAAGCGCGTTGCCTTTTATATGCCTGTTGACTGTTCTCCCTATCTTCAGAAGCTTCCGGACGAACTCGCGAGGCGATTTGAAAGTTTGATGAAGAGCTCTGGTGTAAAAAACGCTTTTGATGGCGTCGATTTCATCACTTCTTTAAAAGAGATGAAAACTGAATTTCAGGAGAAAGTGCTTGACAAGGAGAATCTACAAAAAGCTGTTAATCTGGCTCGTCAACTTGGGGATTATCTAAAAGACTGTGATGAATATGATGAGAAGCAACAATCAATTTATCTTCCTGATTGTCAAGGAATAATGCGACCAGCTTGTGAACTTTGCGTCGACGACTGCGAGTGGATTGCTGACGAAACTGATATTTACTTTGCAAATAATATGATTCCTCATCCAACGTGCATCCTGCTGGGTGTTAAAACACGCCGAGCAGAGGCAATAAACCGATTCGGTGTTGGAATTCCCTTTGGACAAAAGGAGAAGCTAACAAATCGCATTCAACGCTTGCTGACAAGATATCCATGCAAAAAAGATATCTTGAAAGAAATTGTCCAGAATGCTGATGACGCAGAAGCAACAGAGCTTTGCTTTATTAAGGACCCAAGGAACCATCGTGATGAACGCGTTTTTGAAGATTCTTGGAAGCCACTTCAAGGTCCTGCATTTTGTGTTTACAACAACAAACCGTTTCGAGAAGCTGACATCAAAGGAATACAGACCCTTGGAGAAGGCAGCAAAGGAGATGACCCTAACAAGACTGGCCAGTATGGCGTAGGCTTCAATGCTGTCTACCATTTGACCGACGTGCCGTCATTTACCTCTAGTGGCAAGGAGATTGGAGATGTATTATGTGTGTTTGATCCACATTGTAAGTATATTCCAGGGGCAACCCCACAGGAGCCAGGAATGATGTTCAGAAAAACAGCAAAGTTGAGAAGAATGTTCCCAGATGTATTCGCCTGCTATTTAGAAGAACAATTTCCTATAGAAAATTCCACAATGTTCAGATTTCCACTTAGAACGCGAGATATGGCAGAAAACTCTGCTATATCTTCTTCTCCAGTAACACTAGAGGACATGGAAAGTATGATGGAAGCTCTCAAATTAGAACTTTTCGAAGTTCTCCTTTTTGTAAACAATTTAAGGAAGATTACGCTGAGTCACATTGACGAAAGTGGAAACGTTGCTTCCTGTTACTTTGTTGAAGCAAAAGTTTCAGCCAATGATGCATTCAAGAGACAGCAGTTCGCCAATTTTGTCAAACAAACTGGAAAGTTACAAAGGGAAAATGCTGAGTTCCGGGCAAGTGACGCGCAGTTAAGGAAATGTTCCTATGTCTTGAATTTAAAAGACAACTTTGGCAAGGTGGAAAATTGGCTAATTGTCCAGCAGATTGGTTTTGATAACAAAGTGGGGACAAAGATTGCCGACGGTAACGTAAATGGCTCTCTGAGGTTGCTTCCTCGTGGTGGTGTTGCTTGCCTCTTGCAAGACGTCTCAACGGAGAGTGAGCCATTGGAAAGAGAACACAAGGCCTACTGTTTTCTCCCGCTTCCGGTAGAAACTGGCCTTCCCGTACACATTAATGGTAATTTTGCATTAGACCACGAAACCAGACGAAATTTATGGACAGACAAGAAAGATCACTCTAGAATTGACTGGAACAAAGGCTTGGTAAAACATGTTATAGCATCATGTTATCTTACCCTTTTGGACGAAGTAAGAAGTTTTCTTGGGCTTCCTCTTATGAAAAGCTCTGATATCGTCACCCTCGATTGCAGAAAAGACGATTTGGTTGAAAACATACGCTACTATGAGAGGCTCTTCCCACTTGCAGATTTGAACAGTCCATATTGGATGGATTTGGTTGCGTCTGTGTACCAGGGCATGAACTACAACAGAATGCGGTTTTTGCCAGTGGTGAGCGATTGTACATCGGGCAAATCTATTCCCAAAGTTCAGCCAAAATGGCTTCCTCCAACGGGTAGTGGGGCAGAGAAAGCATTCTTTAACACTCTTGGGGAGGACGATTGTTTCGGCACCAAACAACAACGAGAGCTTGATGCTAAAGAAGAGAAAAAGCGGGACGACATGAAAAAGTCTTTTGAGCAAATCCTGCTTCAGACAGGCTTCAATCTTGTGGCTTTAAAGTTGTCAGTTTTCTTGGCAATGAAGCACTTTAAAGTTAATTGTTGCTCTACATCTCCTTCTGCTGTGATAGAGTTCTACAAATCTTTCAGTTGCGGAGGTTCTGTTTGCAAGGTTGGACCATTACCGATTGATGTAAGAGAAAGCCCATTCAAGAGTGTTGAAGGTGTTGTCCTCGTACTTAAGTACTGCAAGGATAGCGAACAGTTTTTAGCAAACCTGTCAGGTCTTCCATTGCTTGTAACACAAGACAACCGTTTGCAAGCATTTAGTGCATCCGAACCAAAGTTTCTCTCTCGCCATCACAGCATTTTACAAAATTGTAGAGAATTGTTTGTCCATAGCCATGTCATGTGCCAAATCTTCGATAGTGGGAAGAGTCTTGAAGCATCCGTGTTTAAGCATTTCGGTGTTGAGAGTTTTGCACTTAACTTACATCAAACACTTCGTCGCGATTCTTTCAATGTTGAACGTTACGTTCAATGGAAACCCGGACAAGAAACAGAACCAAATCGAGACTGGATACCAAGAACGTGGGGATTCTTACACGAAGAAGTGAATAATGCCCTAAAAGAAGCTAGAATCAGTAAAGGAGAGAAGATCAAAAACACTCGAGTAACAGAGGGAAGTGATGAGACAAATACCAGAAGCTTCAAAGCGAGTGGTAAGATGAACACCAGAGGTTTTCAAGTAAATGTCGAGATTAATGCCGAAAGCAATCTAACGACACAATTAACTAAGGACGAAAAAGGTGACATCATTCAAAACGTACTTGAACCTCTCAAAAACTGGGCTATTCTCCGGTGCACAAAAGCTCCCCTTGATGAGAAGCCTTACAGCGGGCAAGTGGAACATTTCCTTGTACCTCTAGCGCTGGCAGAATCTGTCCTTGATTTAAAGAATCACGATTCCGCTAGTAACACACTTGTTGACACGTTAAGAAAGCTACGTTTAGCCGAACTGAACTATTCAGTCTTACCCGCGGAGTCCCCCGGTCTTGCACCTCAGTTGGTTGCATCGCTTAGGTCCTCAACGTCACTTCTGAGAGCGTTCCGTTATATGCTGACAATAAACTCCAGCACACTTGATGAAAAATTGAATAGCTCTGAATGCGTTGGAGTTTTGATGTATTTCAACGAAAGCGTAAATCATTTGCAAGAGGAGGACAGAACTACATTAAGAAAACTTCCGTTTTATGAAGCAACGCATGGTGGATTAGTGAGTCTGCAAGGCAAAAGAGTCTACGTTGTTCCCTCGGAGATCCCAGGTAAAGAAATGAAAGTCTTGGAACTTCAATGCCAAGTCGTTTTTCTGTCATCACGGAAACGTTTAAATTCATTATTCGAATTCCTTGCCCTTGAGTTGATATCACCAATTTGCCTCTACTGTAATTTCATTTTGAAACACTTCGGTCTCTTTTCCACTGTTGAAAGGCTAAATCACCTAAGGTACATTCGTGATAAGATTTTGGACACCGAATCTGAACCAGCTGAGAAGAAGCTTTTGCCTTGTTTGAAAGACACAGGAATAGTCCCCTCTAAAGATGGCACCCTGAAGAAAGCATCCTGCTATTATGATCACACAAATGAAGTTTTCAGCACAATTCTTACAGAGGAAATGTTTCCACCCGAACCTTTAAATGAGGAAAAATGGATGTCGTTTTTGAAAATGGTGGGACTAATCCATGAGGTTTCCAGTGGTCTTTTCAAAAAGTTTGCTACTGAGGTTTCACGTGAAGGCGCCACACAACCTACTGAGAGCACTGACAAAAAGTCTCATGTCCTCGTTGATCACCTGTTTAGTCGAGGCAATGTTTTGGAGGAAGGACTTCTTGGAGATGTTCCAGAAATCAGGTTCGTGGTTTCATATTCTGTAGGTCAAGATCTGAGAGCAATACATCGACAGTTCGGTCGAGATGATAGTCAGACTCCATACATTGCATTTCAAGGTTCTGTTTTGCAGAAAGACGCTGAAATAGCCTGGACTACTGCACCAATTCTTCCGCAGTGGGCAGTTCCAAGTGACTATGACTCTTTCTTTCATGAGCTTAATGTTCTCACCAAGCCAACACTAGAACTGGTAACTTCTCACCTGGAGAATATCGCTTGTGAAATGGTACCAAAAGATGAAAGTGAGATAAGCCAGGGACATTTTCTTACCAGAAAGTCGGTCATGGCCAAAATCTATCGCTTCTTGCAGGAAGAAGCCATGTCTAGTACCTTTGTGAAGAATCGACTGAAGGGTACACCTTGTATTTTGGTTGAGCAAGGTTCAAGATTAGTTAATGCTGAGAAAGTAGTAATTGAGTTGTACGAGGATCTTGAGATCAGGCCATACCTTTACAAGATGCCTGCAGAACATGGAGAGTTCAAAGAATTATTTGAGTACCTGGGCTCTTCGCCATCTGTACAACTTTCGCACTACACACGGATCCTAGATCTGCTGCATGAAAAATGCGTGGAAAGGAGTCTAGATGTGAATGAGGTGGATATTTCGTTGAAAGCTGTGAAGGGTATTTTTGAAATTTTACAAGGCAGTCCAGATGGGAACCATTCTATTTCCTCATTGTATCTACCAGCCATGTGTCTCTTTGGAAGCGACGAAGATGAAACTGCAAGACCAATAGTCTTGAGAAAAGCGACCGAGCTTCTTTACGACGATGCTCCCTATTACCATGATCGTATTCGAAACTTCCAGCATCTATTTGTGGTGGATCTTAAAAAGAGTAATGTCTGTCGCAGCTCTTCTACAAATTACAGGGAACTAGTCCTGCTTTTGCCTGCAGCTTTGCAGCCCAAGATGTTGTCCACTGCGTTGGAGGAAAAGTTTGCCGAGTCAAGGGACAATAGGTCGTTTTTGGAAGCTGGTATTACTTGCTCACTAAAGAGGATGCTTCACTCAGAGGAATTTTACCGAGGTACTGTAAGGCTTATTCGCCACTCAAGTCATAAAAATCAGCAGAAAGTCGACGAACAATTTGTAATTTCCTTGAAAACCACATTGAAAAGCATTGAACTCCGCGGTATGAGAAGAATTGTGACTCATCTCCTTTACAATGGTAGGGTGATTCCAGGAAGCGAAAAAGAAGTTCCCTATTTTTTGGAGAAGATTAAACAACGTGGCAAGGAGATTTGGAATGTATACATCAGTGCAGTAGAAGACGAGGCGGAAAACGTGTCTGCAATAGATTTGACACTATCGCAAGTGATTAATGGCGAATGTATCGGACTGCTGCAAGACACAGTTGTATGCATTCCTTTAATGTTGCACAGCCAACCTGGCAAGATCAGCTCCTTACTTGATAGGATGAAGATTCGGCAAGATGATACCCTTGATTCAGAAGGGGCAAGCCTTTTCCCAGAGCCAGGCAGTTTTATACCAATCGCAGATCACCATCTTCTTAGTCCAGCCTTTAAGCCGTTCTTTCCAGGTGAGTACGTTGGATATGAGGCGGAAGATCCGAGTCTACAACTCGAAGAAGGAGATGCCACGTACATCTACGCTGTAATAATTGACGAAGTTGCAACTAATGAAGTCAATTTGTTTTCAAAGTCATACAAGATTGACATTGGTCATGAAAAGGTTGCACCGGCAACTGACTTGTATAAGTTTTGCCTGTTTCAAGAGATATTATCAACAACAGGGGAACACCTAGATTTCCAAAGCGCAAGTGGAAAACAAGCGATACTAGACGATGTTTCAAGAGCAATTAGAGAAGCTTACAGGCTACCAGAAGACAAAAGACGAAAAGTAGTTAAACGTCTCTTCCTACAGTGGAACCCGGGCAGAAATCGTGGAAATGAGATGTTCTATTCGCAGGTTTTGCAACATATTCGTAGTAAAATTAGGGAGATGGAAAGAAAAGACGCTCCCTATGACGCCTTTTTTGACTGCTGGGGAGAACGTGCAAGGCAGTACACTTCGCGGCGCCAAGAGTACCGGGAAGCATACTCTCGACACTATGACTATGGAGAACAGACGTGGGAGTTTCCACCCAGCTTCTGCAAAACGAATCCTCAACCTGGAGAGGCAAAACGCTGGTTCCGACAGGCTGAAGACGACCTGGTAGCTTCTCGTAACGACATTGAAACCCACTCTCCATCTTACGTTTGGGCCTGCTTCAAATGCCATCAGGTAAGAATCAAAAGTACTCGTACCCTTGGTATCTAGACATTTTCGGTATTTGAATTATGTGGATAACAGCAGTTTGTAAAGCAAAGCTCCTTCTGGAATTATTACTTTATAGGCGGCAGAGAAAGCGCTAAAGGCCGCACAGTATGCAGAAGATGCTTTTAAGACTAATATACACGACCTCGAAGGAAACGCCCTAAGGCTAAACGACCATCAGCTGATTACCCTGTCGAGGAAACTCGAGGGACTCCTAGGAAGTTCTACTAGAATGCGCTACCCTGATCAGTTGAGCTTTCCAAAGATTCCAAAGGACGTATACTCAAAACAAGATGCCCTTCAGGCAACTGAGCTTGCAAGGGAGATTGTAGAACAAGTTGGAAGAAAAATTTTGTAAGGTGAGTCATGCTAAAAAGTTAAACAATTTAAATGTTCTTTCCTTTCTATAAGAAAATACACCTGCATTATGAACGAGTGGTATGAAGAGTAAACATGGTGTGCGTTTACTGAGGTCCCATTCATAAATTCATCGACTAACAATGTAAAATATTCCTTTTTAGAAAGACGTAATTACAAGAAACACACGAGCTTAAAAACTCTTGCATGGATATTGCGTGTAGCAATTTTATTTTGCGTATCTTTGTAATCCGTCCGTTCAGTTTAAGTCAGAAATTCGGCTATTTCGTCTTCGGATAGCTGTGAACGCCATTTTTCTTTTAATAGTTCACTCAGGCATAAAGAGCTAGGCTCTCGCGCTTTAAATCTCTGCACCACTGAAGCGATTATTACCTGGAAATGAGGTTGCAAGCAATATACCATGGAATCTATGCCTTATTACTTACGTCTTCCTAATATGGTAAACGCCGGCTGCTTATGAAAAATAGGCCGGGGGTTTCGAGCCAATCAGAAACGGCGAAATATTTGAACGAGAACGATGTTAGTTTCAGCATTTCGATCTTCATTTACGTTTTATGTGACTGGAGGACTTTGGTCCTTACTGTTTAGACTGAAACAGGTTCTCTTGATGGCTCGTGAGGTAGTTTTAGCAGTTGTAACATGCAGACTTTTTTTGGAGAAGTGCTAATAGATGCTAAATCTAGTTTACAAAGCACTCCTTTCAAATAGTCACAAGAAAAAATTGTCTGATTAAAAGTCCCGATTGATCGGAAGCAAATCAATTGGCTATTTTACAAACATGGTGGAAGGGTTATTCAGCACTTCCCATTCCCCTCCCTTATAACTCCAACCTCTCAAATATGTTTGCATGTGAACAGGCTCTCTTTTTTGGGAAAGGGTGAAAAAATCGCTGGGAGAGGGAAAGGGGGATCGCCTGTAAACAAACATTCGATGCCACTATTCCGCCCTCTTGGTGTAACTGTCGATCGATCATCTTTCAGCAAGATCATTATCTGTCACTTGAATGTATTGGAATGTAACCAATTTCGCTTGTAAAACGGGGGTCGGCAGGCAACACAGGACCTACCTCGTGCCAAAATGCTGCTCTTTACAATGAGTTTTTCCTCTGGCGGGTAGATTATGCTCTGGAGGGTTACGGTTTGACTGAGCAAATGTGATTTTTGCTTCTTATTTCATGCTGAGAAATCGTGACATGCATATTCAATTATCTGCGGTCATTGTTTCTGGTCGGCGTGATTTGCCCTCTGATGCAGTAACATTTTATTTGAGGTCTTTTGAAACGCAAAGCTCTTCATTGCGACAAAAGAAGCTCATTCGTCAAGCGCCAAAAGACGCCATGTTAAAGACCAGAAGACCTGTTTACAAGCTTTTATTCAAACCGCGTGCTACGTGCCGACCTTAAAGGCGATGTTAATCAAACCTGTCAACAGTCAGTGTTCTCGCCAATAGGAGCTTGCATCAGAAGCTGATAAAGGGTTGTCTACAGGCTCCCCTCCTCCCTCTCCTCACGATTTTTTCACCCTTTCCCCAAACAGAGAGCCCGATTACAGGCTAAAATATATCTGTATACCTTGTTTATGCCAGTCTTAAAATACTCAGATCATCGTCCGCGCAATTCAACTGACAGTTACTTTGTTCCCTCTTCTATTTCAGCAGTTACCAGGTACTTGTAACGACGGGTCATAATGGGCAATCACAGACGTCTTTTGACCGTTGTTGTTAACGGCAGTAGTTTTCCAGTAAACGTTGATGAAGATAGCTTTATTTCACATTGGTTACAAGAGTTTGATCTATTAGTAATTAATAGTAACATACCCAAGGTTATGTTATAATCTACGTTATATTTAAATAATCGTTCCGATAGATATATAGCAAAAAACTAAAGAGACTTTCGTAAAGTATTTTTTTACTATTAGGTACTTAAAATGATGTTACCTAGTGAGTAATTACGTGAATAAGGATTTTTTGTTTTTTGCTGGGTCTTGAGCCCGCAAAAGTGATCAGATTTTGCCCCATTAAAGACTTGCTTAATTTGTGCGAAATATTTTAACTATTTTCAAAATGTCTCCTGTTGCTCATTTTGCTGTACTTGCTACGGTCTATTTAGTCTCTCCTGGAGAGAAGCGTTGCGTGACGTCACTAAAAACGGCTGCGAGGCAGAGTGAGGTTTATTCATCAACTAATGAAAGATCAAACCGTTGTTATTCTCATTTTTTATTTCATTTAATTTTTTTTTGTTACCAGTTTGCAATCAGTAAATTTAATAAGGGAAAAAATAACCACATAGAATTAACACTGATGTGCCAGTTGATGCGAACCTATGAGGAAATTAACATTTATCTATCTTTATCAAGTTTGCTTAAGTTCCATATACCGAAAATAAGCGCAGTATCATATTCTGCGACCAATCAATTTTGAGGCGAGTTAAACAACTGAGATAATTTTCCTTGTTCTAATTTTTATCATGATCAAACCGAAGGATGTGTTATGCAACAAAGGGACAGACGTAGGTAGTAACTGTGTCAATTTTTAAGCTAAGAGCTAATAAATATTTTACACTTACTGTTGCGCATTTCATGTGTCAATCCCTGAGAAGGGGAGGGGGGAACGGTTCTCCATGTAATTAGAGGAAAGCGAATGCTGGTCGGAAAATTAGAATCAAACCGCCTCTGGATATCAATCTGGGCGTGGTTCAGCTAGCAACTTTCATGTACTCTTGGATGGTTTTTTAACCGACCAGTTTATTATTTTAAAACGGGAAACAAACACGTCGTGCAACTTGCCTGCTAGCCCCCTCCCACGCAGGCGTTTTTAGAGGAGCTCGTATTTCGTCCCTTCCCACAAACGCCTGCACAACCGAAAACCACATTCCTTTCCCATTGTTTTATTCGCGTGGTAAGTGATCAACAACAGTGAAATAAAGTGTTGGCAGGCTAAACACGACTCAGAACCTCGTGGTAGTCTAAAAACGTGACCCCAGAGTTACCTCTTTTCTTCCTTTCTTTCCTTCGATAAGTTTATACAGTGCACGGAGTATTCTAAAGTCTGACTAAATCTTACTTAAAATTTATTAGAGATTATAAAGCTTTCCCAGAGTTTCATGTAGATCGAGTAATTATCGGGTTACCCTGCGGTCAAGGTCAACTTTCCAGAATTTGGAAAATACAATGTGATTGGCTAAGCTTGGGAAATGGATGTTGAGCAGGCGTTTGTGGAGAGGGACGAAATACGAGCTCCCCTAAAAACGCCTCCGTAGGAGGCTACTTGTTTCCAAGATTGCTGCGAAACGAGTTGAATAGGTATGTTGCGCATTTTACCACCCACTAAAAGTCAAACCTGTCTTGCAACAAATCAGGTTGTTGCAGGTTGCGAAAATTTGTTGCAGGAAGTAGAGAGTGATTCGAAATAAAATCTGTAGATATTCCCCGTTTTACGGGCCCAAGGCAAACTTGCTTTGGGGCTAGTGATGTAACTCCTGTGTATGTGACTCCCGCGTAATTTTATCCAATCAGAAGTTCACGCAACTTACAACGAAATGATTTGTTTCAATACAGGCTTGATTCGCGGGTTGTAAAACGCGCAAAATCGCAGCAATGCTGCAAAACAAGTTGCACGTTTTTGTCGGTCGTTCTACCGTAGCTTAAACCTACAAACCTGAAAACAGTGTTTGACCTTTTAATGGTGTGGAATTGTCCTTTTTGATATCTTATACATGGAGTGCGCTCACAGACAGAACAGAGCCTCCATTTTCGCAGGAAAAAGTGGTATGAAAGGCATCTAAATAGAAGCGAGTCCGTAAAAATGCTATGACGTAGGTACGGCTGTCACTTAGATTTCAAGTTGTTGGGTAAATACAACAAGTAGGTGGGGAATGAAAAAGCTAAGGACAGCCTTAAGCGTCACCTGTGTGGGTGAAAATATTGCATGCCTCTCCATCCTGAACAACGTGAGTGGGACTAACAAAATCTGCATTTTACGCCCCTAAGAGAGACCACGAGAATCGCGGCCCCTTTCATATAAGAATCTCCACCCCTGCAGTATTATTTTGAATTTGATTTTTCTTCAAATTAGTCCTCTCATAAAAGTCCTCTGTAAAAAAAGGGCTATAAAAACGGCCTCTCTAAATCGTGAAATGTAAACTTCTCCGCATACAATCTAAGAATTTTGAAACCATAAAATCTGCGTTTTCAAATGAAATGAAATGGTATTATTCTTTAAAAAATAAAGACTTTGCAATCCGGACTGATAAAACGCCATAAAAAGATAAGTTTTCTTGCAGACGAAAAGTCATCCGCATCCTTGTAGAAACAAAGTTCAATTCCATAACATGCGACCGCTATTTACGTATGGCAGATTAAAGGCGAGCTAGCTACACCATTTTAACATATAATGGTGGTCGCGCATAACGTCTCGAGAAAGACCCAAGACTACCATTTCGCAGATGAATAAAATGTACCTTGAATACATTTGTGATGGTGACATAAAGCACAAAAACTGACCCAAAGGAACACGGATCCAAGTTGCAAGACTGATTTTTTTCACGGATGCACGACCCGAGCCGCTCTATATACACGCTCACTTTATAGGAAAAAGTCACGTTTCTTCACGTTACGTTCCTGGATTCGCTCCTGATGTTAGACGTTTTGGTATGGATGGGGACCGAGCAAATGACTGAAACAACATAACAAAACGGTCATAACATATCCTAACAGGCAGAAAGAAGATAATATGAAAAAAAAAAAAAACAACACGAGACATACGATATAATCCAGTTTACAAAAGTTGACCATGAAGGAAGTTTAATTGAAAAATAAGGGGTTCGGCTTTACATAGTACAGTCATGCCTCTATTAACAGAATTTGACAGTCAAAAGTTCTGTGTTCATAATGAGATAAGGCTGATGATTCAGTGTTGATTTTAGTAAGACCCTTTCTCGAGGGCAGAGACATTCTTACTGTCAGAACAACAAATGAAGTACTTTTTCTTTATGCTGATCAAGCAACATGTTACAAGTAAATAGGTTCTTCCCTCTTTTCTTTTGGTTGTTCTTTTTATTTCTTTTGATCATTTACCTGCTAACTAGAACCTAAATTATCCAGGGAGCTAACAAGAAAACTAACTGGTTCATTTAGCTTCCTAGCTAGCACATTATTCTCATTAAATTTATGATTTTTTTCCAGTGTATTCCTCTACAAGATTGTGAAATCAACCATTAACATCGATAAATGCATAAGAAAGAATATTCTATTCTATTCTATTCTATTCTATTCTATTCTATTCTATGCTATGCTATGCTATGCTACGCTAGGTTATGCTAATGTATGCTATGCTATGCTATGATATTCTATGCTCCTTTATTCTATTATATTATATATAATCTAATTTAGTATATACTAAAACAGTGGATAGTGTTTTTCGCGCGCTCTGATTGGCTACTCAATCAGTGAATATCCTGCACTATTCACTGATTCACCTCCAGTTCGTCCGAGCGAGCGACACTAAACTCAGTAAGTTTCGAGCAATTTTTGCTGCCCTAACAATCAAAGAAATTTCACAACTAATTAAGCAAGCTGTTCCTGAAATACACGAAGAAGGTGACGAAGTTCGGGGTGAAACTTTTAACAGGTAAAGCTTTGTCTTTTTTACTTGATGTTCGTTTGGTCACTGCGCGCCAAAATTGTACTCGCTGCAGGCAACAGTAAATAAGTTAAAAATCATCATTTCTGTGCTCAATTATCTCACTGTTTTAGTATATACTAAAACAATTATTCACCTCAGTGTCGGTGGCTAGTGGCTAACGCGGCGTCGGTAAATAAAACCACCGCTAGCCACCTCCACTTCGGTGAATAATTGTTATCTAATCTAATCTATTCTTATGTCTCATACTATGGGACAGGGTCTTATTAGTAACATTAATTGCTGTTTTCACCATTATTGTCCGGGTTCTCTCACTTTAGTAAATGCCCCAATATGCACGCCGATCCGCAGTCGACTGAGCCCGGGAACTAAAGCTTCCCTTTTTTACACCACCATATAGTCTTGCGGTGGCACTTTGGATCCGAGAGGCAGCCTTTTGTGTCATGGGATTCTTAACCCCTCCTAGCAACCCGTGATATTCACCTGTAAGAAAACATATAACTGGTTTTCTTAAGATGTTTTTACTTAAATTCACTTTAAGCATGAGTATCAGCAAATTTACTACTTTCAACTCCCTTTTAGGGCCTTTTATTCTGAATTGTGACATCCTTTTTACGTACTAGGGTACTTAGTAATATTGTTAAAATCCAAATATTGGTTGAGCTACTAATAGGCTATATGTTATAGCCCACTGGTAGCGAAAAGCGCCGGCTTTGAAAACCAAAACAATGGCGGTTGAATCGCGTTTTTCTAGCTAAAGTTGTTTTGTCTCGATATTTTTGACCAACTAGTTGGATTTTACTAAAACAATTATAATTCCTCACGCCCTCACGGGCTCTGAGTCAATAGCCCATTCGGGTTCCAGGAATAATTTTTAAATATTCACACTGTACCGCATAGCTTTTGCGCCGCCACGAAAATCATACCGTATAGGGCTTCTGTTCACACACAGGAACACTTGTGGTTGCGCAATTTCTGTGACATAGCGAAGCTGCGCCGAGCCGATCTCTAAAGTAAAGTGTCACATATCGGATAGGTTTTTTTCCATACTTTGGTGTAGTGTGAACACCTATTCGGCCCGTCGCGGAAGTAAATAAGTAGGAGTGAAGACTGAAACCATCTGAGAGGGAAGTAAATATTCTGGAGTGAAGACTGGAATTTAGTGCCCCAAACCCTATCAACCAACCTTGCCAGCACGATGTTCGAAGTGTGTGAACGACTTTTGTTGCCCCGGGCCTTTGCTGTTCATACTAACCGATATAGTGTGAAGAACAGAGACAAATAACAACGGCTTGAACCTTGGAGGGCATGCATTAAATAAGTATACCAACATAGTGCCGTCGATCAGGACTTTGGCTGTAAAAGACTTTTCTGGTGAATACAGTCCTTTGCTAATAAGACTTTTGAATTGCGTGGTCCAGCGAGTAGCGCTTAAACAACCTCTACGAAAGTCACCACAAGAATCCAACAACAACCGCAATTTATGCACTCCAGGTATTTTTCACTTATATGCATGGTATTAACTAATCTGTAGTTAGAAAATAACATAAAACT
>NC_133203.1:30480068-30622568 GCF_958299795.1 Porites lutea | reverse complement strand
AAATTAGAAATATCCTATGGACTACCTTTAAAAAACATTCCATAAAGTTTTGTTTTGATCATCCACGCTAACTAGATTTTCATAATTTAAAACTAATAGCCCGTAGAAATCACTTACCATGACTTAATTTTATCCTTGGATTTACGTTTATAAAGATCCTGTTATCCATTAAGCTTTTTATATTTTCCCAAATCTTTTACTGCTTTTTTGTTTCTCCAGATAAACTTCGGTGGTTGTCGTATTTAGATTCAAATTCTATTTTGCTATGTTGTCCTTGACACGGACGGATAAGCTTCATTGAAGAGCAAACGGCGTCAGTTCAACTAGTGCATCTCGAGTCTGTTATCTTTGACGACAATTACAGTATTTGCTTTGTAGAGGTTGAACAGAGTACAATATAACTTGAATTTACCCAAATTCTCAGTTTTTGTAGGTTTTAAAACAATCATTTGTATTACTTGCAAGTCTCTGGAGTAAGCCCAGGTAGTTATAGTTATGTAATTGAAGACTAAAACGGATAACGGTTTTGCATTACAAAATTATTAATAAGCAACGGCACTGATATAAACTATTTCCATGTGTCTAAATTTTGACGTTTCGCAGTAAAGAATACCATGTCCTCACTGTTTCATGTCTTGCATTACAAAAAGCCCTAGAATACCCTCTTTCATTTTAGCAAGAAGCATACATTCAAAGCTCTGCGTCCATAACACTTCCCCACCCCTCCCCCCTGGTCCGGCTTGGCTAAGTGAGTTTTAACTTGCTTTAAACGATCAAATCATTAGTTAACACTTTACATAATAAAATAGTTATGAAATATATACCTGTAAGTCGTAAGAGTAAAAGCCCATATTCTCAGTGAGCAACTCCATAATTAAAAAAGAATAAAATAGCAATGATCATGATAATAAACTATTTAATAAGTAAAGCTCAGAACTGACTCACCTGCCGCAAGACCCTCAGTGTACCAAAACTGAGCAAAATACAGAGCTGTTATAAAAACAAAAACTGAAAAATTGCTTGAAGAGAACATTGCAACAGCGTCAGCGAGATCGAAGCTTCAAAGCTGTAGGATAGCGGCAGTTAAATGGTTTTGCAACAACACCATTCATTGGGTGACGCCCATAGCAACCTCTTACCCCAAGCGTCTGTTTGGCGTCCATCCGACCGTTTTCCGAGAAACGCCTGATGACCACGTGACCTCGCATGATATTTAATTCCTAGAAACCTTCTGCAAAGATGTACTACAGTACATTTTACCGAGAAATCGGTTTGCTTGGACATCGAAATTTCGCCGGCTTTGCTAATTCAGCGAAGAAGTAAATGGATTCTGCGCTCAATTACAAGGTAATTACAGGTATTGACGTACGTAATCATGAGGAATCTTCAGTTTCTATCTTATTTCACGCAAACATATATTCGGTGTGATTTTCAAATGGCATTTGGCCTGGTCTAGGTCGATTTATACCTTAGCGTTGTTTGAGGTTTAAGAAAGATCAGCCGAATAAATCGTAGCGAGTTAGTTTGGGGTAGACAGATCAAGCCTACAACTTATTTAACGTTTTGTCAATAGTTTTAAACAACTATATTATATTTTTGGACTTCTTCAGTAATTGGCGTCTTTTTGCCACAAGTACAAAGTACACCGAGACTTATATTCTTCCGTTTTATCATCTTCCTTTTATGGTTACATGTAATGTTTCTAGGCAAAACAGAGCAAAACGTTCTACTTTTTGTAGTTAACCCTACTTCCGTACCAAGCTTCGAAAGCCTTCTGAGACGTACAAGTTTCGAGTTGCTTGTAGTTAGGGACCTTCGATATCTTCACTTTTCCCCCGCTTAACGTCAACTGGACGTTTAGGGGAAGACAGGAGGGAGAGGGGGGAAGGCAGTGGACGTAATTGCGGGGCATTTTTGGACAAAAGCAAACTGATGCCGACTTTTATAAATGGCGGCCATATACCAGCGATTCTGGCTTTTAACTCTGAATACTGTAGTGTAGTAGCAAATCAAAAGCATCGACAGGAAAAAGCAGTTATCCAGATTTTTCAAGAGAACTGGTAGGAGAAAGCATAATTCGAAGTATGAAGTTTCTACCACGTTTTAAAAGCAGTAAATTGTGTTCATACGGTTGACATCTTTACGTAAGTGCATGCCACTATTCCTTCAGGAATGTAGTGACTTTTGAAGTAGCAAAATTTCAAGTGGAGGGGGAAGTCTGACCTAAACGTCCAGTTGACGTTGAGCGGGGGAAAAGTGAATATGTAGATGACCATAATACGGTTATCTGCATTGTTTTAGTCGGATATGACAGTGTGTCATGCATGATAAAATCGAGTTCTTCAGGAAAATATAAACACTGTTGACTCAAGAGAGCGTGCCGGATAATTTTAGGTCAAACAGCAGCAAACAGCTAAGTTCAGCTTTATTCAGGTCCTAAAGTGAACAAAAGAAAAGAAGGAAGAAAGAAAGAAAACAATATATTTAGTGGCAGAAGAAAACCAGCCGGTATTTCCGCCTGTAAACATTTCATATCACACTACACTTTTCCGAGAAAAAGTGATTGGAGCATTTGTCATAACTTGACCCTGGATTTCTCGGAATAGCTTCCGGTTTACCAAGAACTCGACGTTCTGCCGTAATTTGTAATAGCTTTCATAAATTCTAATAATTTATTACTTAATTTGTAATACCCATCGCAATTTGGAAGAACTTTGTAGTAATTAGTAATAAAAAAGCTGTCGTAATTTGTAATAAGCAAAGCTGACGCTATTTGTAATAAATTTATCGTGAATTGTAATAATAAGCATTCTTTATATACCTTTCAAACAAAAGGCTTGATTTTCGAGTGGTCTTCCATCTTTAAGGCGACAGTACAAGTTTCAGAAGTTTCATGAACGTTGATCTGAAAAGACACAATGATTGCAGCTCTTTAATTTTCTTAGGAACAGCGGTGTCAACCTTAGGAATGACGTTTTGCATGAAAAACGAGGGTAATCTGAGCGAGTGATCTCAAACTCCTGCAAAGAGTTTCAAATTTTAGTGCAAGTTTGCAAAAACCGGATCAGTCATTTAGACCGTCTTTCAAGTTCTTAAGTACGCCCCCCTGTGGTATAAAACAGGTGGCAAAAATAGCTTCCACTCTCAGTTAATGAATATGTCAGAATACTTCAAGCTTCCTGACTTTAACTGGCTGATTTATTAGATATAGCTATGGTAAAAAGCTATGTAAGTTCAATGAATCAGGAATATATCTCATATTGGCAAAACACCCTTCAACATTCTCAAAAACTTGAATTTTATAGATCTTTTAAAACCGATCATACCTCCTCTAGTTACTTAGACTTAACAAGAGGAACAGCTGGGAGAAGGGCTTTAGTAAAACTACGAATAAGCAGTCACAAACTAATGATAGGAATATGCAGATACAATCAAACTACCGAGGATAATAGGCATTGCCCTTTTTGTGGATGCAATATAATAGAAGACGAAGTTCACTTTCTTTTTCTTTTTTTTTATGTCCAACATACTTTATGATTAGGAATAAATTTTACTGTAAAGTCAAGAGTCTGATTCCAAATATTACTCAGTTACCTATAAACGGTTTGATCAATGAACTGATGAACTCTTATAATTACTTTATCAATATACAATTCATAAAATATATTTCAGCTTGTTTTGATGTTCGTGACAAATTATTATCAAAGCAAAGGAATTGCCCTGTGTCAGTGTAATTTTGATTCCTAAAAATAGCTGCAATACTGTATGTGCTTGTATGGTCATGCAAATAAAGCTCGTTGTTGTTAAATTTATACGCCAAAGTTAATGATAATAGTTATGGTAATAAAAATGATGATAATATAGGAATAAATAAATCCCCGAATTCTTTTTGATGCTGTTTCGCGTTTTACCCTGATGGAGGGTTGGAACAAAATTTGGACCAACTTCCCTCTTTCCGTCGGTCTTACATCCTTATAATTTACATGTTCCTTCATGTAAACATTCAAACCGGGGATGTGGTGTTGCATAAGGTGTGATTGCCGAACCCCTATTGCAAAAGACTGAAAAGACACCGAACCTGAATGCATAAGTGAAACCATAAGATAACATTGTTAATATCATAGGTGACGAATTACTCCTTAATTTTGGCGCGAAATTTCAGCGTTAATTTGTAATTTCACATGTGAAATTACAAACTTGCTATGGCAACCCTTCCGTATGCTTCAGTGTCAAAATGACGACGAAGTTTTAATGAATGAAGATGTCAGGGCACAAAGAGACGCTTTAGAAAACCTGAACACACAAGAGAACATCAAGAAGGAGTCGAACAGGTATTTGCAGAAAAAATTCTAAACTTTATAAGCCAAATTTAAGGTCTAAACATTTGAGAGACTGGAGTTCTCGATCGATACGATCCAGGATAAACATGTCAAAAATCCAAGATTGCTAACGTAATTCGTCACCCATGATATTAATAGGTAATCAAATGGTATACTCGTGAAATTAGGGAATAATTTCACTTGCGTTTTGTCCAAATCCTAATAATTTCCCGAGCCTTTAAGGCTCGGGAAATTATTAGGATTTGGACAAAACGCGCGTAAAATTATTCCTTAATTTCACTCGTCACCATTTGATTACACATACTAACTTTTATTGGTTTTCGATAGATAAGACCTTAAAAAAATGAGACACTGACTTAAACTACTAAAAATTGGACAGTGGCATACAATTTTATAGGAGGAACTCATTTTCAAAGTGATCAAAATATCTCGAAAGTCGAAACAAAATGCTAACACAACATAGATATATATTTTTTGCAGAAAAGTAAAAAGCATTCACAACAACTTACCAAATTCCGATATTTAACTTCAACAAGACACGACAAATTTTTTGAAATAAAAGACAATAAGTTAGCTTAATTCAAACCCGTTCTGACTGTAAGATAACAAGTCTATTTTCTGCAACTCCTTTAACTTCAGCCGTGCATTGGGCTGATTCTTAG
This sequence comes from Porites lutea, assembly GCF_958299795.1. Classification (NCBI taxonomy): domain Eukaryota; kingdom Metazoa; phylum Cnidaria; class Anthozoa; order Scleractinia; family Poritidae; genus Porites; species Porites lutea. Next base: position 30,617,566 of record NC_133203.1, on the reverse strand, counting down.
CTTGAAATTATTCTATGTACTTCTGACACAGCACTACAAAATCTCCCAAATTGAGTTTAGGCCTATTGTAAATAATATACCAGGTAAAACAATGAAAAAATTAGGAAATGTTTTTACAAATTACGACAAAGCACTCGATCTCAAACCCTTGTCCAGTGATGGGAAAGGGGTGGAAAGAAACTTTGCTGTGAAAACAGCAGTGAATAGTAAGATATAGGCAGCTAATATTGTGAATTGAACTATCCTACTTAAAAATTTTGTGTTCGATTATATGAAAGTATTGACGTGAATTCATTTAAACTGCGTAATTGAAACACTCTTAGGATGCATTTGTAACATACGGGTAAAGCCGTCAGTTTTGCCCGCTGCAAATTTTTTAGGCTTGAGCTAAAAAACAATGGAAAATTCCAACGGACAAATGCGAAGGCTGTACGCTTATATTGCCCTGTAAATGAATCTGCCCACTGATTATAAAACAAAACCAGTAATATATAGATTTAACCAAGGCTATATTTATATATTTTTAATTACTTAAAACCAAAATAAGCTTCAACCCATGCAAAGAAATCCAGAAATTTATACTGTCTTACTGATTAACAAAAAAATAAGTAAAAAATTGTAAATCGAATCCGATCACAGTACTAGTCTTACCCATACGTCTACATCACTAAACTCTCTCCTCCCCCCCCCCCCCCCCACCCCCCTCGCCCCATTCTTGCCCTATCACACCCATAAAATTTGTAAATAAGTGCTAGTTATCATTCACGAAACTTTTTGGCTGCGTCCAGTTCACATATGGTTTATGTTTATAGGTCATTTTTCCTTTTTAATTCTACTCAGATGGTAAATGAGGCATTTCCTGAGTTTAGAATATGTTGTTTTTGCAAAGTCGGACCAACAAACTGTTACGTGTAAACTACACAATATCTGATACTCAGTAACCTTTACTGTAGGTTGTACTATTTGTTTCTTCTGGCGGAAAGACCCGAAAGGTTGATGACTTATTTAGCATTTCCTCCTATGAATAACCATAATCAGTTTGCAGTCTACACAAACTGCCCTTTGGGTGTTGAAATCGTCTCTCTGTCTCATATCTTTAACGCTGTGGCTACATGGCCGGTAACCGGTCTAGGTTTTCAAAACACTAACTGACCGGCAGTCTTGTCTTTTCTGTAAATTTCACAAATCGAAAAAAACGTTTTATCTAAACTATCATATGTTGATTACTGAAAGTCACGCGATTCTGAAACGCTTTAAGGATCTCAAGTTTAGCGTTTGGTTTACGCTGGGCTCAGAAAACGAAACCATGTTTGTGACACTTATAACTTTTTTCAAGATTTTTAAAACACTAAATGACCGGCAGTCTACCCTGCTAGCAGAGTCGCTTCGATATTTCCTAGATAAGTCGGGAAAGAGGAAAGGGGAAAAGAGGAAAGAGGGAAAAGGAAGGAGGAAAAAAGTCCTAAGTGTCACAAAACATGGTTTCGTTTTCTGAGCCCAGCGTAAACCAAACACTAAACTTGAGATCTACAAATTATTTCAGGATCGCGTGACTTTTCTTAATCGACATATGATAGTTTGGATTGGCTGGAATTCTTAGATAAGTCACATTTATTGAAAATACCGTAGTGCCGGTCATTTAGTGTTTTGAGAACCTTGACTGGTTAACGGCCGTAAAATGACGTTGTAGTCAACAGCAACAACAACGGCAAAGAAATGTACAAAACAATGTAAGTTGCACATGCAAAGCTGTCTTTTGCTAATTAGACCTATTGCTGTTGCTGCTATCGTTGTTGTTGTTACTTTTTTTTGGCCGTTCTTAATGCTGTCGTCGTTTAGCATAACGCGATTTTATTTTTGTGTGACCAATTAACATGTGTGAGTACAGCAACTAGAGATTCGCTTTAAGCCCTGGCTTCGCAGTACAAGAACAGGATAATTTTAAAACTTTAGTTACCTGAAATGAAAAAAGGCTTCGGTTGCCGGCAAGTAGTCTGTTGGCGAACGAAACGCAAGGTACACGTATGGGTTTCCCTTCACCACCCAAGTGGGGTTTTTACCCCTACCCTCAGAGTCTGTACGGATGGACGGCGTTCGGGCGTACGCTGACGTCATAACCAAATTTTTTAGGATCCATAGGTTTTCAATTTTCTTCAGCTATGGGGCTCCGCTCGCGTGCGGGAGCTCCGCTACTAATTTACATTTATACCACGAGGCACGTAGTGGTCACGTGGGCCTGTTGGTCTCGCCCTGTCCCTGTGTCTACGCTCCAAACACCGTGTCCGATCGTAATTTATTTTTCAACCGTCTACATACTTTTTTTCTGTCACCCGGCGATTTAATTTTAGGTGGAGATTTTAATTGTATTGACTCCGATCTTGATCGCTTGCATATTAAATCGGACTTTAGCGCGGACAAGCGTTGCCTGTCGGCCCTTAAGTCCGATTTCTGCCTTGTTGATGTCTTTCGTAAACAGAATCCGAAAGCGATTTCTTTCACCTGGTCTAATAAAGATTTTTCCCAGGCTTCTCGCCTCGATCGCTTCTATATTTCTTCCTCTCTTTTACAGTCAGTTCGCGGAAATAAGTGTTTTCCTTGTTCCCTTTCTGATCACGATTTCGTCGATTTATTTATTTCCCCAGTTAATGTTTCTTTGCACGGAAGCGGTCTTTGGAAATTTAATTGCTCTCTTCTCTCTGATAATGATTTTATTGATACTATGACTTTGTTGATCACTTCTGAGAAAGAAAAGATTCCTCTGTTCGACTCGCTTGAAGGTTGGTGGGATAACTTGAAAATTCAGATTCGTCGTGCTTGTATAGATTTCTCTTCTCGAAAACGTAGACAACTTCTTTCCGAACGCAATTCTCTAACCAAACGTTTACTCAGAGCTAAATCGGCTGTTTTTGCTGGCGATCGCGGTCAGATTACTAATGTAAATAAACTTGAAAGCGCCCTGGAGGCAGTCATCAATAACGAGTGCGAAGGCGCTAAGGTTCGCTCGCGAGCGCGGTGGATCGAGGAGGGCGAGAAGCCCACTCGCTTCTTTTTCCGCCTCGAGCGTAAACGCGCGGAAAAGAATATTTTTGAGTCTCTTTTTAATGAATCTGGCGAAGAAAAATTCTCGCACAATGACATTGAGCTTATTTTGGTTGACTTTTACAAAGCGTTATTCTCCAAGGATTCCCTTAATATGCAAATTCAGACCCAAATTATCGATGATCTTGACCTTTCTTTGTCTGACTTAGAACGCGAACAATGCGAAGGATTATTCACAAAAGATGAGCTTTCTGCCGCTTTGAAAGGCCTTCAGACCGGTAAATCGCCTGGTTCTGATGGCCTTCCTGTTGAATTTTATTCGGTTTTCTGGGATTTGTTGTGTGACCCTCTGCTTGCTGTTTTGAATGACTGTTTTCGGGCTGGCTCGCTTTGTGCGAGCCAGCGCGAAGCCCTCTTGCGCCTTATTTATAAGAAGGATGATAAACGCTTGGCTAAGAATTGGCGGCCCATATCGCTTCTTAATTGTGATTATAAATTAGCTTCCAAAATAATTACCGACCGTCTGAAACAAGTTATGCCTTCAATCGTTCACTCTGATCAAACCTGTAGTGTAATTAATAGATCCATCTTCTCTAACTTACATTTGATCCGCGACACCTTAGATATGATCAACAAAACGGACGAGACCGGAATTCTAGTCACGCTTGATCAAATGAAGGCTTTTGATAGAGTAGATCATGATTTCCTCATGAGAGTATTAAGTAAGTTTGGTTTCGGTCCGTCCTTTTGTCGTTGGGTTTCAATTTTTTATTCGAATGTGTTTTCACGGATCATTTGTAACGGTAAACTCTCTACTCCTGTTTTCTTAGAGAGGGGGGTTAGACAGGGTTGTCCTCTCTCCCCCCTTCTCTACGTTTTAACCTCCGAAGTTTTAGCAAATCAGATTCGTAAAAACCCTGCGATCGAAGGCTTCCTGCTCCCCGGAACAGGTGGCCTTCAATTTAAAATATCGCAGTATGCCGATGATGCCACCAATTTCGTAAAGAACGAGAGATCTCTCTGTCACCTTCTTGAGACCGTGAATAAATACGAGAGGGGGTCTGGGGCCAAGCTCAATACCTCCAAGTCCGAGGCAATTTGGCTTGGTAGGTGGAGAGCTAATGGCGCCTCCCCCTTTGGTTTACAATGGGTTAATAAACTTAAGATCTTAGGAGTTCATTTTTCGAACGGACTAGTAAATGTTGATGAAGATAATTGGCGTTGCAAATTAGACAAGTTAAAGAGAACTTTAGGGCTGTGGTCGCAAAGGGATCTTTCTTTTTTAGGCAGAGGCATGATTTTAAACGTTCTGGGGGCTAGTAAATTTTGGCATGTTGCCAAAGTGCTACCCCCCCCAAAATGGGTTTCCGTTGAATACAAACGAGCCGTCTGGCCTTTTATCTGGAAATCAAAATCTGAGACTGTGAGCCGAGCGCGTTGCGTGGCCCCCATCGCGCGTGGGGGCCTGAACATTGTTGATTTTGAAACTAAGTGTTCAAGTTTGCGTTTGTCGAGTCTCTCTGGGTATCGGGAGGGATTCGGCACATGCAAATGGCACTTTTTAGCCCGTTATTTTTTTGGAAATCGCTTTTCTAATCTTGATCCTAGTTTTGATTTCTCTTCTCGTTCAATTCCTTTGTCTTCCGAGCCGTCCGCTTTTTATCGTAATTGTTTATCTTTGTTATCTTCCTTGCGCAGCAAACACGGTTCTTTACCGGCTGATTTTTCTTGTAAGAATTTGTATAATCTTCTGCTAGATGTTCCGAGCGCCTCTCCGCGCTCCTCCGGTTTCTGGGCCGCTTCGCTTAAGAGGCCGATGAACCGGTGGGCCGCGGTTTGGCGCAAGTCTCGCCTTAAGCTGATTGAAAATAAGAAAACTGATCTACTCTGGCTTATTATTCACCGTGCAATCAAAGTTCGATACGCTTTGAAAACTTGGGGATACAAACTTAAATCTGATAAGTGTGCTTTGTGTTCCCAAGTCGAAACAATTGACCATTGTTTTCTCTTTTGCCCTCGCGTGCGCGCTGTGTGGAATTATTTTACCCCTCATCTGTCCCGTCTTTCTACTTCCCCTTTTTCTGTTAACTCTTCTTGTATTTTCTTCCCTTTCTCGTCTCGTACTTCTTCGCCCTCTTTCTCGCTTTACTGTTATTTAATCGCTACAATTTTATTTTGGATTTGGCAGACTAGAAGTCTCGCAACTTTTCGGAATTCTGTCTTGAATTTTAATCAAATCGTTAACCTGATTAAGAAGGATGTTTCCTGTCGAATCTTATGTGCCAAACAGGATGAAAAAGAAAATTTCTGGTCTACTAGTAATGTTCTTTGCAAGATTTCTGACGCTAACTCTATTTCTTTTTTCCCTCACTGCCCATAAGTCTTTAATGTATATAGCCGCTTTTAATTTTAGTTCGCTTTATTTATTTATTTGCTCCGAGATATCCTTGTACATAGCCACTTTTAATTTTAGTCTAGCCTTTTTTGCCTATGAACATTTAGCCGATCGCTTTGTAAATAGCCGCTTTAGCTTATTTAACTTGCTTTATTTTCTTGTACATAGTCGCTCTAGCTACCGGAAGTCTTGTAAATATTTCTCGCTGATTTGCATTTATTCCCGGAAATCCTGTAAGCTTTTCTCGGAATCTTGTACATAGCCGCGCTATTTAGCCTAATTTGCATTAATTCCAGGAAACCTTGTAAATATTTCCCGGAAACCTTGTAAATAGTTAGCGTTAGTTTAGTTCCTTTTTTCTTTTTGTTTCTCTTTTGTAAATACGGTGGAGTTGGCCTTTCAATAAAACACCCCTGCGGGGGTTTTTATATTCTTAAAAAAAAAAAAAGGAGTTGCATGTCTAGAACAATCCTGTTTAAACTCGTAGCCGCCACGCCAACATTACTTAGAGCTACAGATCACGAAATCCTTTTTTACTTCCGCCGCCATCGCGGCTGCCTCCTAACTCCTTTCCAATGTTTTCACTTTGAATCAACTTGGTGGCCGTTTTATCTATTCCCACCTTCGTCGAATGTATTAATATGAATTGCCTGTCGTCACAGGCGCAGGCTCTTTTTTGACATTTCTATTAAAAGCCACTAGCGTGGCAAATTTTGTTGTACCGTGTATTTTTCATTCGAAAACAGAGCTTGCCGCACACATCCAACACCCACATTGTATTCTTTCTTGATTCTGGTTTGGTCGCGGTATAAATGGGATTTAAAGGAGTGCGCGACTTTTAACTTGTGTTTTACCTGTTTTGCGATGCCGTTTAATTGTTACTGATGTTTGAATAGTCGCTTGCATGAAAGGCGTGTGTTCAGCAAAGTTGAAGAGGGGAATAAAGGCTCGCTAGGAAGGAGGGAAGGTCCGTTTCCTTTTTCCTGGTGCGTGTCTTTCATTATCGCGCGCATTTATTTCATATCTCCCCTGCTCTTCAAACGTCTGCCACGCAAGCCATTTGTATTGGCGCATAGAATGCTCAAACGGCTTTTTTTCTAACTTCCTTTCTTTACAGGTCGTGATATCTTATTCGGTTATTTGCTAATACTTCGTGGCCATTTTCTAACTCAAAGGTGAGCACAATGTCGATCTTAAGCTAGGATTCTGATCATTCTTGCATTATGAGCCTGTACGATATTCTTGGTCCATATTCCTACGGTATGTGACTATCTGAACTACTAAACATTTCATGATAATTACTCCATAATATCAAGCCTCTCAAGATTAGCTCAGTTTTTGTTCTGTCAGTAAATCCCTGTGTAACCAGCATGTTCACTTTTATTTATTTTATTTCTTTTACAACCCTGTCCCTAGAGCCTCGCTCTGAAGAAAAGATAAGGAAAATGACAGTGACCGAGGCTTGATCGATGAAAATGAGTGAGTAGCAATTTTTAAAGTGGTTGTTAAGTGCAGTATGTCTGTAAGATCGGGCTGTTTAATCCTTTGCAGCATTTTCCAGTTGTAAGCTTTTCAAGCTTATGGTTTCGATTAAAGTAAGATTTTCGTACAACCCCATACATTTATTATTAGCAACTTAATACTTTTTCACGCAAATAGTTAATTTTATACCAAAAGGGTTGAGACATGTGCTCATAATTAATGTATGGGGCTGTAAGGAAATCTTGCCGTCCAAACACTTAAGAGCGGATGTCAATAAATATCGACCAGAGGTCTACAAAGGTGAAAAATCGAAAATTCTCAAAAAAATTCACAAAGTAGCACTAGGTTAGCTATTAACATAAATGTAATTTTTACTTCGATCCGATAATTATTTTCCACGTACGGGGGGGTTATTGAGTTTCGCGGCTCTCGGACCGGGTTTTCCAGGCCCGAGACCATGTGTCAGAAAAAAATCGTTTTAAAATTCAAATCCATTGTAATGCGGACAACAAATAACTTATTCAGAAGAGTACTTAATTGCACACATTCTAAGAAGTGATTTACTCAGTTTGAACGAAAGTGTAATATTTTGGAGATTTTTCATTATTTTCAATATTTTGAACGTTCTCGTTCAATGAAAAAATGGCAAATTTCAAAGCCCAAAATCGTCGACTGGTACCTCGATTTCAGTAACGAGTCTTATACCACGTTAAAGAGCGTTATCTCTTCTTTCAAAATCTGTTTTCAAAACTACGGGCAACTTAAAAGAAAATTTTTGAGGCCAAAAAATACTAGTAGTACTTTTCTGAAATTTGAGCTTTCCAGACTCAGCGGGTCGATGCTTAAAACTCAGAAAAATGCAATAGGAAATCAGTTTGAGCAACAGTGATTTAACGTTATCAGCTATCAGAAACCAACACGTGTTTATCGAGCGACCTGATAAAATTTAAAGCCGTTTTCCAATAAGGAAAGCAGAGTTTAGCCATCTTCTGCTACCAAACGCACGAGTGACGTAAGGTTGTCAAAGGGCAAAGCACAATAATAAACTTCAAAAAGCACAACCTTTCTGCGTCCAGGAATTAGACTTTAGCGGACAGAACAATGCCTACGAGTGTATGTTTATATACCTTAGCATGGGTTTCCTAGATACTGGAAATAAAAAACATCAAGGACAGCATCGGCAAGAGCATGTTCGGCTGCTCTCAAACGACGGAGATTGCGTTACTTTTGACAGATTGACCGCTTACCACCTGTTTTTGGGCTCGCATTTCGACGGAACGCTTGCCTCGAGAGGAGCGCGGTACGGATCTGAACTCTTCTTTACGAGACATTGAGCTGAATTTATCGGAAATATGCCACCACCACCAACAACATTAGCTTTTTTCGGGTATTTGTCGTTTTTTATGCGAAAAGTTCGGGTAAGCAGATTCTCGCAAAAACCATTTGGCTTAAAAAATGTGTTTAAAAGCCCACCCTGGATTTGAAGCAAAAAGTATTTCCTCGAAATAAGCTTAAAATACCCAATTCACGCGGTGAAAAAATGGATGATTATGGAAGGATTATCGCATTCTTGCCTAACCTGAGGGATTTCCCGTGATGTAGGATTAGGGCTAGGAAAAAAGCCCATAACCTGCTCCTGTCGTTGTGAATTTCCTCAAGATCAAAAATTTCAGTAAGAACCGAAAACAACAGCTTAAAGGAGGTGCACACACCTTGAACTAGCCAGGGAAAAGAGGCTTCTGATTGAGCTAAACTGTCATTGATGCACGGTGCAATTAGGTAGACCTGTTACTATCCCCCGCGCAACCACATGGGGAGTACTTTGAAGCGGTCCTGTCGGGGACTTTCGGGGGTAGGGGGCGGGGCAAATCGAAAATAACTTCTCTTTGTTTTTGTGAACCTCATTTCTCGCACGGTTGACAAGGTGACGGCGGACTCCGTACCTTTGGAAAGGCCCTTTTCAAACATGTCCTGGCAACATGCAGGGCATCACGAAATTAACGTCAACACCTTGAATCAACTCCATGAACAGGGAGAGGCGATAAGTCCCATCTTAAAAGATGCTTGATGTCTAGACGTGAATAGTCTGTCCACAGTCATTTTTCATTTTGTATTTCGGGACCATTTGACAGCGTACGAGTGAACCGGAGCGCAGTAACGAGCCCTAACCCCACCCCATTGCCCTTGCGGTCAATAAATCATCGCGTTTTTCAATTTTTTTATGCGCGTTCGAGAACCTCCAGAGGGAATATTGAGGGTCTTTGTACAGTTTCAGTTTATTTTACCGACAAAAAAGAACAAAACAAAGCAAAAGACAAGTATACAGAAACACGCAGAAGCAATGTGGTGAGGAAGCCCAAAAAGAAACCATAAGGCTTAGGTCATCCCCTTTTCGTTCACTTAGCGTCGAATAGGTTTCCTGGTTTTGAGTGGGTAGGTCGGTGGGGTGAAAAAAAAAATCACAAGAAATCTGAGAACGGGAGGCCTGAAACACCAGCATCATTGCCGTGGAGACTGAAAACAACAAGACATGGTCACCAAATCGACACAAACTCAATATGGCGGAAAATTTGATGGTCAATTTCATAAAAAAAGGCCCAAAAAGGGTAAAAAGCAAAGAGGATACACCACCGAACGTTTTATGCCTCGAAATGATGTTATAATGCTATTTTTTCTCTTAAAAGAATTAATCTAAGTCTAAAAAAATAAACCTTGTCGTTTCTTTTTCTTGCTTTTTTAAAAAATGCCAAAAAACTGGGTCTTTTGGACGACACTAAACGAAGAAAAAATTAATATAGGAATTAAGCTCCCTTAAAGTATAAAAGTATAAGTTTACAAGGACAGGATCGAACGTATACTGAGTAACTAAATGATAAAAACTTGATCAAAATTAAATGAAAGGCTAAGAGCCTAAGCGCTGTCTGATAACGAAACGGTAAACAAGAAGTGCTGCCTTTCATTTAAAAGAGACGTGAAATACTGGTTGGACCACATCCTGAACTCCCGCGAAAACCGCAAGAGAGGAACGCTCAGGGCTAAGGAGACTAAACAGGGGCGTAGCTACTTGTACGCACGGTTTGCACGTACGTACCCGAAAACGTTGAGGGAAAAAATAGAATGAAATAAACATAACTAAAAAAAATCGGTTTCCAGAGAAGCGACGACATTAATTGGAGAACCGAGTCTTGGATGATTTATTTATATAGCAAGCTTGATGATGTAAAGCGTGAACGCGTTGTTTTCTCCGCGACCTGTCTTCGGAGTAGACGAAGTAGGGCACAATTACGTCAATGTGTGGTGCTTTTGTCGGTCAAAAATAATGTGACAAAAAGGGGTAAAAAGAGTCATTTGTAAACTAAAGTCGGAGGTACTACAAGCTTGATTTTTACTAGCTGAATTAATGATAAACGGTTGACGTCAATGAACATAACAAGCCGACAGAATTAAAGAAGATGTAGAAAAAGTTGGCCGTACCTCCTGAAAAATCCTGACTACGCACCTGCTAAAGCCTGAAACTGAACAACAGGAGTCTTGACGAAACGTCCTCAGTTATCACCTGTCCGGGGTCGTACTTTCAAGGAAACGCTGATCAAGAATCACTCATGACGGAATGAAAACTCCTCGTAGCTTCCAGCGAAAAAAGGAGTGACAACAGTGGTAAGCGGTCGTTCTGTGAAATGTAACGCAATCTTTGCCGTTTACGATCTTTCGGCGCTTGGATTTGAAACGTTGTTGTTTGGTGTGTTCTCCCGTGTGGATACTTGACATTTCCAATATATGGAAACACCATGCTAAGGTACGAACAACAGACATTCACAACATTGTTTTGTACGCTAAAATCTGATTTCATGGACGTAAAACGTTTTGAATTTTAAGACTTTTTAATATTAGTGCTTTGCCCTCCCTTTGACAACTTCACGTGACTGGTGCACTTGGCAGGAGTTGACAGCTTAAATCTGCCTTTCTTGATAGCAAACGACATTAATTTATATCAGATCGCTTTACAAACACGTCTTGGTTTCTGATAGCTGATAACGTTAAATCACTGTTGCTCAAACTGATTTCCTATTGCATTTTTCTGAGTTTTAAGCATCGACCCGCTGAGTCTGGAAAGCTCAAATTTCAGAAAAGTACTACTAGTATTTTTTGGCCTCAAAAATTTTCTTTTAAGTTACCCGTAGTTTTGGGCTTTGAAATTTGCCATTTTTTCATTGAACGAAAACGTTCAAAATATTGAAAATAATGAAAAATCTCCAAAATATTACACTTTCGTTCAAACTGAGTAAATCACTTCTTAGAATGTGTGCAATTAAGTACTCTTCTGAATAAGTTATTTGTTGTCCGCATTACAATGGATTTGAATTTTAAAACGATTTTTTTCTGACACATGGTCTCGGGCCTGGAAAACCCGGTCCGAGAGCCGCGAAACCAATAACCCCCCCGTACATGGAAAATAATAATCGGATCGAAGTAAAAATTACATTTATGTTAATAGCTAACCTAGTGCTACTTTGTGAATTTTTTTGAGAATTTTCGATTTTTCACTTTTGTAGACGTCTGGTCGATATTTACTGACATCCGCTCTTAAGGTGGCCCGAAGCTATTTATATGCGTGTTGGTTATGTTTTAGAATCGCATTTCTCAGGAGGAACTATTTAGCCAAGTTTTTGGCATCCTTAATAAAGAATAGTGGAACTTCAAGAAAATGTTATTTAATTTCTTAAAGGTTTAAAAACGTTTGAGATGTTTGCATATTTTTAAATTTGAATTTTTGCGAAAAATGAAATAACCTCGAAATCCTACGACAGAGTTTTCCTATAATTCAGCAAATAAGCCTTATAGCGCTAGTTTTATATCAGCAAGTTTGAAGTCAATCGTGACCATACAACTCACTGCACAAAATGCTGGTCAAATTTAACCTTAAAATGTTACGCTAACACATTTGTGAAAGGTGACGCACATATAGAGGAAGAGTGCCGCCAGACTATCTCCTACCTGAAAGGGTATTCTTACCCAAGGCTTTCAGATAGGAGATAGTCCGTCGGCACTCTTCCTCTATATGTGATTCAACTTTCATAATGTTAGCGTGGCATTTTACGGTTAAATTTGACCAGCATTTTGTGCAACGGGTTATATGACCACGATTGACTCCAAACTCACAGATACAAAACTAGAGAGCTCTGAGGCTTATCTGCTGAAGTTAAGGAAACTGATTCCAATCTGTCGTAAGATTTCGAAGTTATTAACATTTTTCGCAAAAATGCGGCTTTAAATATGTACCGTTTTTATACCTACAAGAAAATAATAAACAAGTCAAGACAGGAATTTTATTTATACCACACAGAAAAAAAGACATTAGAAAAGACAATGCTACCTATGCAAGGTATAAACCACCTAAAAAATAGCTTAAAAGCTGATCCTAGCTAAGAGGCATTATAGATTAATTAAGAATATTAAAGAGATCGTTTTATGGGGGCACAAGAACAAAATGATGTAAAAAAACAAACAAACAAATAAACATCGAGAAAACCGCACAAGCACAGACTGAATCACTGAAAAATTGAGGAACTGGAGCAAATACATTGGAAAAGAAAAAAGTTAATATGAAGCCTTCTTCAAAGGACTGTTTAAACTTGCGAAGAGTAAGACACTTAAGAGATCCTTCAAAAAAAAATTAATTAAAAAAGAAATTAATCTAAAGAACAGCTCCCTTAAAGCGAATATTAAATTTGCCATAATTTGTTCTCACCAAAGGAATGCAAAATGTAGGGGCTAGAGGGGCCACATGCTTTCCCAGGTCTAAGACTTGAAATAATATCTTGAATTTCCTAACAGTTTTTTTCTTAGCCCTAGATCCATACAGGCAAAAGCTTAAAAAGAAAGGTTGTAAAAACAGTGTCAGCCCTAGGAATACCTTGACTAAGAGTGTTTCCAACATTTGCCAATATTTGTATATTTGTTCCACTATTATTTATTAAGGATGCCAAAAATCATAGAAATCGGCTAAATGGTTTTTGCTGAAAAAGGCGATTCAAAAACATAACCAACAAATAGGGCTGAGCCACCTTAAATATTCCCCCGAACCGTGAGCAGTCTATTGCGAAACCTTTTTCACTCTAAGGCATGGGTCGCACTTGGCAAATTTCTGGAAGAATTTGTTTACCTTGCGGTAAAAATCTGTCATCGGGGCGCATTGCCAAGTGCGACCCCAAGTTTTCAAGTTGGAAAAAACTTTGAAAATCGCCAAAAACATCAAAGACGCCGTATTGCTTGGGTGGGGCAGGCAGATTTTGGAAAACTCGAGCTAAACAATAGGAATCACGGCGGTAAGTGTCAGCACTTGTCAGCGAAACGTGACCAATTTGAAACACGATAAAGTTGAAACAATTGTAGAAATTTTCTGACCTTCGCGCTTTCGTTTTGGACGGACGAGGCTACCACTACTTTTCGCCATTTTAACTTTTTTGCGAAAACTCTCTACGACCGACCAATTCATAAGCTTGTAATCCTTTGCTATTTTAACCTCTTTACGGGAACTCTCTACCAAGGCAAGTACCGTCACAGGTTTGTTATTCTCCGAGCTAAATGCAGTCTTTGCAGCCAAGCGCTTTATTTCCTTTATTTCTCCCATCCTCCAGAAACTGGGAAAGGAGGAAAACGATCCTACGCCAAATGATCAGACTACGAAGAGATAATGTTCTCTGGTTTCTGACCTACTTTAGTTCTCAATGTGTCAAAACAACGACAATTAACTCCCACTAGTAACTACTAGTGCGACCCTCCTCGATTTGACTAAAAGTTTTCTTTTCCGGTTGCGGTTTCGAATTTTCGTGGTTTTTTATCCGGCAAAGATGAAAACTTTTCCCAAGTGCGACCTATGCCTAAACCTCACATCTCAGCTAAGAGAATATTTAGAAACTCTGAATAACCATTATTTGTGTATGTCCTGCATTCCGAGTAGTTTCGTTTTGATTTATGGCTATGTGTGATTTTCCTAATAATTTGTCGTTCTTATACAGACTAAATCTATTATTACCATACTCTCATTTTCGGGGACTGAAGAGGAATAACGGCATCGGAATAGCGTACATTTTCTAGTTAAAATGATAATGGCTTTTAAGGGTTGAAGCCCTTCCAAAAGGAATAATGAAATGAAGCTATCTCCATTCTGTTTACTGTAAGTCTGTAACGCATTAACGCATACAAACTTGCGTGTTTGACGCTCCAACCTACGCGTGAACGGAAGTTTTCCTAAAGAGCCCCCAGAATGGATTAGTGTAAATACGGATGAATATCGGCATCGTGTGAAAGAATAGGTTTGTATGCACTTAAAGACGGTCTCGTCCGGACATGGCCTTAAATTCTTTGTACGCACGTCTTACTTAAACTGTCTGGGAGTCTCTTTATAGCAATGTCCCATCAATTCCTTTTCTTCCAAGAAAAATATTTTGGTATTTTGAATTCTAGTGAACGAAGATGATGAAGGATTTAATCTCATTCAGCCGACGCTGATCCAGCAGTTGAAGACCATTCTAGATCAGTATCCTGACGATGGACAGATTTTGAAGGTAAGAAATCTGGAAGGCTTAAAGAAACCTCGGTATCTGTTCGAAGAGAGGTACTCCTTTTACCCTTCTAGTATTTTCGTTTTCTGAGTAACATCAGAAGTTGGGACAATCTAACATGGAGAACTTGAACATTGGGCTTGATGAGACGCGATGTGAAGAGTTTGGATAAGATATGACGAGACACAATGAGATGGGATGAAATGATAAAAGATGAGATGAAGTGAAGTGAAACGGATGGGATATAGGATGATTTTGCCAATGAGAGAAAGACATAAGGAAAATGAGATGCGATTAGATGATGTAGCCTGCAGTGCGGGCGTATTTGGGTGGGCGAAACCTTGTTCGTGTTCGTATTGTTGTGGTCACCATCTTTGATTCTATGACAGTGGAAGATTGGGGAGAGTAGAAATAGTAACCCTTGGGGTAGGTGCTCCCTTTGACTCGCCCCATTTCCTCCTCTGTTCGGGAAGTTTCAACATGGCGCTTTCGCGGGCAAAAACATTTGCGCGCCCGAAGAAAACGCCTGCAATGCAAGCTACATTGGATTGTTTACTAAGTGAGATGAGATAGGATTAATCAATCGGTAAAAAAAAGAAACAAATTAAAATTATTAGTAATGTCTAACTAGATGTTATAAGGTGGAGTAAGTACTGTGTATCCGGAGAGTTAATGTGTGATATATTAGAAGAAGTGGCTCCGCTATAAAGATACTCATTGAAAAATTGAGCCGTTTAAACTCCTCTTTTTTTAATTGCATTTGTGTATTAGGAGCTCATCCAAAATGCCGAGGATGCAAGAGCAACTCAAGTGAAATTCCTTCATGACCTGCACAGCTATGGAACAGAAAAACTGCATAGCGAAGGACTTGCCCAGTTCCAGGTAATCAGTGAATGTCATCGTAAACTCTCAGAAGGAATGATTTTTTTGTCTCTTCCTTTCACTCCTTCTGTAAGAATGATTTTTATCAGGCTAGGGGTTTCACATAATCCCCCTCCCCTTTATTAGTTTTCACTCCGTCCCATACCGAAGAATTTACCCACAGGTCACAGGTCAGTATCGTCTACAAAATGTCTTCCAGCTTTATGGTCTATATTTAAAAATATATAAACCTTATAAAAACTGACAGCCGTACTATATTTTCCGCACATTCTACTTAGTATTGCATTTTCATTCCATTTAGTGAGCAGTTCCTTACGGCTGGATATGACGTAATTGAGTGAAGATGCTGTGAGTCAGATTTGAGCACCCGAAAGAGTGGCAAATCTTAGGCATATTGCGATACGGGCAGCAAGCCCACTCTCCTATTCGACGATATATAAAAGAGACTTCTCAAGTCAAAGCGTCGGCTCTAGGTTGTGTTTTTCTACGCATGGTGTTCTACATTTACAGCTTTAATCTATAACGGTTTCCCATTACATACATTAGACGTTTCTTACATCATTTTAATTTATGTCCACCAGGGCCCAGCACTCTACGCTTACAACAACGCCGAGTTCACCAAAGAGGACTGGAAAGGTATCAGGATGCTCTGTGACAGTATAAAAGTCAAAGATCCGATGAAAGTTGGTCGGTTTGGCCTCGGTTTCAAATCGGTGTTTCACATCACAGGTGAGATAACTATTATATATTTACCAGACCTCGACTGATCATATTGCCATTAATTAATAATGGCAGCAAAAGTTGACAAAATTAATCCTTACTTGTTCCAAAGGTCGTTACTGTTCATTACTTTATTAACCAAAGCACAATTATATATTATTAACAGTCGGCAGCAATGGGGTTCTTTTCTACGTACATTTCACCTATCGCCCACAAAGATGACAAGACTCTCTCAGTTTTACGACACTGGTTTTTGAGGAAAACCACCCGAACGAAGGCTTAGCATTCTGGCGGCACATTGAAAAAAAGAGTGGGGTGGGGGTGGGGGGGGGGGAGGCATTTTTTTACGGCTGATTGAAGGAATAAACCTCACCCCGTTTATTTCTCATTCACCCTGAAACAGAAAAATGATTTGTTTTTCTAATCTTTTTTGGAGATAAAAATCAATAAAAAGTTTTAATCAAACATCAAATCAATGTAAGTTTTAATTATATAGCTGTTAGTTAATCCGATATTGTTAGCAAAGCTATTATCCTTCAGTGTTTACGTACTGTCCAATTAAGGATTAATTTGGATAGTTTCAGATGGGCTTTCCTTTACAAATAGGCAAACTGTTCAAGTTAAGAAAAATAGGACAGCTGGTCTGCGCCAATCAAATGCCAGAAAATACAATAGGCAATGCAAACTAGCCAATCAGTGCAAAGTCCCTGTGACAACGCGCCAAAAAAAGTTTCGTTGGCTGACGGCGGTCTGTCGGCGAACTTGGCTTCTTGTTGCTATGAATGTCGTTTTGTTTCGCTGCTGTTTTATTTTGGCTTCTTGTATGAGCCATTTAGAAGGAAAATGTATGACCACACTGATGAAAGTTTGTATTGGAAACAATCAACGCGCATAGATTCTTGAAAATGTAAAAGCACTGAAACTTTGGACAAGAATAAGAAAACACTGATACATGTGTTTAGATGTTGGCATTACAAAAACAAACGGACAAAGTCTGCGGAAATCGTTTGAGGTAATGAATGAACTGTTTATTTTCAATAGTTTTTGTATTTAAATTAAGTATTCGCGTAGTCGCTTTGTCTTTTTTGAACGCGAAATTGCGGTTTTCACCTGTAGCACCGTTCAATTCAGATCATGGAAGGAGTTTCGAAATTTTAATTGGCAACAAAATGCCAAAGTATGAAAGAGCAATACTACGTTGTTCTACGTTTGTTTACTTGTAAAGAATAAGTTGAACTTATCTGACACTATAAGAATAAACCTTTTTTAGATCTTGCAGTGTAATTTTGTTTCAACTACAAACAGACGGGTTGGAGTGTACAATATTTCGCGTCTGTGACACGCTAAAAAATCTGGATTAACTAACCAGCTATATAATATATTAATAAGTAAGAGGACTACATGCTTGTCCAATTTGGAAATAATTGAATTCAAAAAATTCCTCTGACAGCCAAATTGGTCTCGGCCTACTGCCTTGTCTAATTTTGGCTGTCCTCGGAATTTTTATCATCCAATTATTTCCAAATTGGACAGCATGTAGTCCTATTACATATACAAATCCATAGGCGGCGAAGAAGGGGGGAGGGGATTTCCATAGCCCACACGAACAAAACTTTGGGGGGCATAGAACCCCACGTTTTGGTGCCGAAAATATTGCTGGTGCAGTAAAAAGATTTTCAACGTATTCGATTCAGTCTCGGATGTAAATCTCAAGAGCCACCTAATAGGCACCATGAAGCAGGACCGCCGGAACAACTGCCCTACTGATGCATTGCCACAAATCGATTACGGACACACTAGACACTGTGAAGATTGCAAAGAGGTTTGCTTGTGGCAATGAAAAACGCAAAGTGCATTTTGAACAATTTGAGTAATGGTTCGCACATGGCTGAGTGAAGGATGGTAGATGGGACTATACATGGGGGCGGGGGGGGGGGGCGTATAAGTGGGGAGGTTATAATGAAACGTTTTAGGTGTGCTCTTTCGTGTGTTTGGTTTTCCTCCACCGTCTTGTAACACCCTGACATCTTCTCTGATGTACAGAACGCTACGCAGCAATTTTGTAATTTCACACGTGCAATCATAAATTCACACCGAAATCTCGCGACAAAATTAAGAAGTAATTTTTTTCAGCCATGATATTATACCCTTAACGTTTTAATTCATTTATTTTTTTCATTTTTAGATCTACCGAGTATATTAAGCGGTTCACAGATCGGTGTTATAGACCCACACGAGGAGTACTTTACCGAAGGGAGAAACCGACGAACAGGTTACAGCTGGAGAATGAAGAACGATCGTCACATTATGGAAAATATACCAGACCAATTTGCCCCTTACAAAGGACTATTTGAATGTACAGATGATGTTTTCTCCACAGGCTGTTACAACGGTACTCTATTTCGCTTTCCATTACGACACCAACCTTCTGAACTTTCTCCGACTCTCTACTCCGCTGAAAAGGTGCACACATTATTTGAGGGATTCATGGCTGACGCACACTTGATCCTCCTTTTCTTGCAACATCTGGAATCTATCGAGCTGTACGTCCGTGAGGAACACGATAATCAACCAAGAAAGACGTTTCAAGTTCGAATCACAGATGAAAGCCTTCGTTTGGTACGAGAGAAGAGGAAGGAGTTTCACAACAGGATCCCCACCGACAGGCTTTTGCCCCATCCTGTCCAAGTAACCTATCCAATAGAGGTTGAGACTGTACACTTTTCTTATGGCTCAGAAACCACACAAAGTCATTCGTTTCTTGTAACCAACTACTTTTGTGGCGAGGAAATATCGTCTGACTTTCAAACCCTGGCTAAAGATCAAAGCCTTAGCTACTTACCCTTAGTTGGTGTTGCCATGGCATTACCAGCAAGTCCCAGTGACCCTACTCCGGAGATTCAAGGCCACGTGTTTTGTTTTTTACCTTTACCAGTTCAAAAGACAAGCCTGACAGGTTTGCCGGTTCATGTGAATGGCTTCTTTGCCTTGAGTCAGAACAGACGTTATATCAAATCTCCAAACGCAGAACAGGAAGATCAGGAGCTAACTGACAAGTCCCTCCTATGGAATAGGTGTCTTTTGAAGGAAGCTCTACCCAAGGCATATGCAACGATGCTACTAGAAGCAATCAACGAGAAGAGGTACAATATACAAGAAGAGACCGTTTACAGGTAAGGCTAAAATGTGTTAGCCTCTACGAAATAAGGAACTTTAGATACTATATTGGCGCAAAAGGAAAAATAATTGCGAGAGGGTAGTATTTCTTTAGCTAGTTCTTCCTGGAAATGCCTTATTCTAACGGAAAGTACGAGTAAGACATTTTTTTTACTACCTCTGCCCTTACATTCTAATTTTTAGAATGTAAGACCTTTTTTGGCCGCCCATGCAGCTAAAAAGGTTGGTTCACGTTCAACACGCCATAAAATTCAGGGATGGACCAGGTTTCGATCACAGCAGTGCGATATCAGCAAAACCTGTTTCTGTCAATATTGACATACGGTCTGAGGTAACTAAATGGTGCATTAACTAATTGCAGTTCCCGAATGTTGTATTCTGTAGGGCTTGGCCTAATATCGACGCCATCGACCAGAAATGGAAGAGATTGCAGAATCCCTTACTGGATATCTTATGCTCTGCAAATGTCGTATACACTAAGGCTAATGGAGGAAAGTGGCTGAAAGTGGAAGACGCTGTCTTGGACAGACTTGATGAACACCAGCCGAAGGATTTGCTCGTCAGCGTGTTGCTTGAAGGACATCAAAATGTGGCCACCTTGCCTGACTACGTGTTAAAGGCTTTTACTGCAGTCAGCAATAAACCATTTATCAAAGAGATTACCCCCATGTTGGTGAGGCAAATCCTCAAGGAAAGTCTTTCGAGCTACAGGAACCATGGGCGAATGGAGAAGTTGAAACTTCTAGCGTTCATCCTAAACTGTATAGACGAGAACTTAGCAGACCTAGTTGGACTGGAGCTGCTTCCCGTATCCAGTGGTGCCTTCAAATGCTTTGCATCCCCCTCAAACTGTGACGAAGCAATTTATGTCTGCTCGCCCGATCATCCAAGGAAAATGTTTCCTTGTCTAGACCATCAGTTCCTGGATCAAAACCTGGACCAAAATCTTTTGGAAATGATGGAGAAAGCTGCCATGAAAGGTATGAACAATACGAGAATGTTTTGAAATTTGTCTACAGCTGATTCAAAGCTTCCGCCAACAAGATAATTTTTAAGTTATTCTACTATTTTGGGACTGAAAGTTATATTTCTCTCTTCCCCACTGATCAGGGTTGTGAGGAATAGTCGTGCTTTACAATGTTTCGTGAAAAATAACCAAAAAATTTCATTTAAACATACTCAGCATCTAATCCTTCCTTTCTTGGTATTGAGTTAGTCCCAAGAACACAATAGATTTTTGTAATAAAATTAAGGTAATAGTAAAAAAGATAAAGGCGTCCACTAGCCAAAGGACACAACTCGACGAGCGAGGCCTAGGGAATAGGGAATAGAAAGAAAGACTATAACAGCCGGTGGGTGACAATGTTAATTTCAGGTCAGGACCTCTATTCTTTTAAATAACGTTGTTATCGAATTCAGATACACATGCATTTTTTGTACTTTCACGAACTCTGGGCGAGTTGTGATTGCCTATGATCTACCGGTGTAAACATCCAAAGCTGACATCACAGAAAAACTCCGTTATTGTTTTCCTAACATGGTGGCAGTTTTGGAAACGGCACGAGGCTTGTTTGTTACTTCATGTTTGTACCATATAGTTTGAAGTCATTTTTGATCTATAAGGGTGCAGCACGGTTAAGTTGTATCTACTTGTTAAGCACAGTCTTTCTTGATGATAGAGGTACCTAATACTTAATACTCTGAAGGGCGCCGTAAAGAGCGGTTTTCGCGGGCAATTTTATGGCCCGATAAGAACGGCAATTTTTTTCACGATCTTCTGCTATTTTAATAACGGAAAGGATTTTCTTCAGCAGCGTTAACAACAATAAACTTACACTCACTGCGTGTAAACAGCTATGTTGGATGAATCTTGTCCTGGGACCATTGGTGCGTTGAAATCGCCTTTGCATCTTAAAGGGACTGGTTCACGATAATGCGCATGCGCGCCGTTTTTCTCTTCAGAATAAATTTGTTGGGTCAACACTAAATTCGAAATCGCCATTACCGGTACAATCTTTGAAAATCCTTCGTTTTATTCGGACATCCGTCGCTTTGGCTGGTCTAGTTATACTTCGTTTGTGGTGATTAACGTGTGGTTGTGTCGTTTGACTGGTTACGTTTTAAGAAGACGCAAAAAATAATGTTTTGATCATGAGGTTCAAAAGAGCATCGTGGCCGTCCGGCAACAGGACGTTCTCAAGAGTCTTTGGAGATAGAGAAGTTTAGCCTATCGATCTGGTATGGTTCAAGGAGTAGTGTGTGGCCTACGAAAAGAATACAGGACACTTGGAAAGTGGTTAAAGGCATGATTTCGTTCAACTTTGATTTGATTTTTGACTCCGACCTGTAGTTATACCGCAACAGGCCGCGCGATCTTCACCGATCTGGTACACTTGAAATGTTCCTTGTATCTTTGCTTTACCATCGTATATGTCTAAGACTTGATGTTTTTAAAATAAATTATTGCCTGAATATTCTGTTTATAATCTAGTTTCTTTATGTGTGCTACTCGATAACATTTGTTTTGCGGAACACTGACCCGATGCAATGCGAATGAATTTGTTCATTTGCTGATAAGCAATTGAAATTTATGCTCAGTTAAGGATAATCTTTATACTCATATGTTGTGTGCTTTTGTCACCGGTCAAGCGCTATTTGTAGGTATTTGCGGGTTTATATAAGGCGAACTGAGAGAACAGTAATAAGATGTTTGTTTACAAATTTTGTTTGCCGATCGGTGACCGCTTTGTTAGCGTGGATACGACCTCGTAAAAATACACGTTGGTAAATGTTTGTTTCAAAGCAGGACAGGGCTGTAAATTTTATTCTTATCGGCTGCAACATATATCTGAGGAGTAGCAAAGAATAAACTTGAATTATGGGGATAAATAAAATCAAACCAAATGCCCGGAAATACTCTCGCGTCTTGAACAATTAATTTGAATTTTGTAAATTTACTTGCGTGCATTTAACTCGCTTCCGATTGGTTGAAAAACAATCAGCTACTGTCAGAACTCACACATGCGCATTATCGTGAACCAGTCCCTTTAAGGAGCATTTTAGACATGCGCTGCACTATTCGAACCGTTCAAAATGTGACGTGCATTTTAAGTGGGGGCTGAAGTAAGATTACATTATTTTCCTTACTGTTTAAATAGGATGCACACAGTTAAAGCTTCTTAGTAAAGAAGACGTGGCCTCCCTTCTCTCAAATTCGTTGCCACCAGAGTGGTCACAAGGAGAGACAATTTTGTGGTATCATGGATCGGATTCCTGCAACCATCCAGGATTAGACTGGCTTGAACTCGTGTGGAATTACTTACGGGCGAACTTCGCCACGAAAGATGAGCTCCGCGGGTTCACAGGTCTCCCTTTGATTCCACATGACATGTCACAAGAACCAATCAGCCTTGCTAGACTTCAACAGCCTTCTAAGATAGTTGTGAAAAGTCTCTACGATGAATTTCTCGATGAAACGCTGCTTCAGTCCTTGAAAGACCTTGGTCTAGTTATCATTCAACAGTGTCCATCTTACCTAACACTTCACCCCGCTGTCATCAATGAATTTATTTACCCGCCATCACCACATGGTGTCTTAAAGGCGCTGTCGGCTTGCTCATCGGTTGTAGAATCTAACAAGCATTCACTGACAGACGAAGGCAAACGCTCCTTAAGGAAGTTCTTTTCAAAAGAATCGTCGCTAGAACCCCAAGCAAAGCAGCTTCTCCGTACCCTTCCAGTGTTTGAGACGCTAAACAAATCTTTTGTTTCTGCGGAGGAGGATCTTTGTGCAGCACCACCAGAAGATTCTTATCCGGTAGCTCCTCGTAGGGTTCTCATTGACGTCCAACACGATGACTCAAAGAGGTTGGCACATCTCCTAGACATCAGATGCCTATCATCGATAGAATTTTTTCTTGAAATTGTATTTCCAGATGTCAGAGGAGGAAATTATTCTAACGGAGAGATCGACAGGATTATGGGATTCGTTATGGAGCGGTTTCAAGTTTACGCCAGTGAAGATGCTCGATTTGAAGAAGCGCTTACAAATTTGCCATTTGTACCGAGTGAAAATAGACGGGGAAGAGCTATGGACCTGTTCGATCCCGGGGTTGAGCTGTTGAAACGAATGCTGGCCGAAGAAGATGTTTTTCCAGTTGGTGAACAGTATACGAACCCTACAGCCCTCGTGGCTCTTAAGAAACTTGGTTTGAAGAGTGAAAAGGAAATTAGTGCAGACGATCTGTACCGCAGTGCCAGAAAGATCTCTCAAATGCCAAATTTGGAGGAAGCAAAGCAAAAATCGGCAACCATATTGTCATATTTAGACAGTTATTCAACGAAGCTTCAACAAACTGTTTCAGGTGTAACGTTAGCACAACTTCTGCGAGACGTTCCATGGGTATCCGAAGTGAACGAAAGGCCCTTCGGTTTTCCTGTTAACCTTTACTCGACTGAAGAAACTAGCAAAGCCCACTTTTACAAACCCACGGAAGTTACAAGTGAAGATAAAGTTAATCTCATTGGAACAGTGAAGCCTATTGTAAGAGTAGATTCTTCAAGTCAATTAGCAAAGTGTTTCGGCTGGGATAAGATGCCGGATGCATTGGACGTGGTGCAACATCTGAGAACCGTGGTCACTCACTACACCCAGGATAAAAAGCCATATTACATTTCAGTTGTCAAGGACATCTACTCATTTCTAGATCAGACCGCCAATATTGAAGTTATCAAGGAAGTTTTGCAGGGAATTGAAAACTCGATCTGGATTTGGAATGGAGATGGTTTTTCTTCTCCTGATGTTGTCCTTGCCGCAAGGCCTCCAATTGATCTTACTCCGTATATTTGTTCTCTTCCCTCAGAGGTGCTGCAGTTTTCAAACCTTTTTTCGAGGTTCGGAATGAGAGAGCACTGTGATGCTCTGCTTTTTGTACAGGTTCTTCAACTAATAAAACAGAAGTATGAATCTGGACACGAGTATCCAAGCACTGAGGTAAAAAGAGATCTCCAGTTATCTACAGACATTTTGAATGAGATTAAGCCAAACGTTGGAGAACAACTACCTTCAGAGATTCAAGAGAAAGTCCTCATCCCAACACACGTAGAAGGAGATTCCTACGTAAGGCTTGCACTAATTAAAGATTGCATGTACTGTGACCACGAGTGGCTAGAAGATGGCATACCTGTTGAAGAAGAAAATCATTGCTTTTTTGTGCATCAAAACATCTCAAATAGTACTGCAGAACTTTTTCAAGTTCGTACTCTTAGAAATCAATTATTGGAAGCTGATGAGATAGGAGATGAGTTTGGTCAAGAAGAAAAACTTACTCGCAGATTAAACAAACTTCTGGACGAATACACAGATGGTTTCTCAGTACCAAAGGAATTAATCCAGAACGCAGATGATGCTGGTGCCACTGAGGTCAGATTTCTTTACGATGAAAGAACCAACGAAGATTCTATGACCTGTCTGATTGACGAGGGAATGAAAGAATGTCAAGGTCCTGCCTTGTGGGTTTACAACAACGCTGAGTTTAGGGATGACGATTTTGAAAATATTACTAAACTCAACGGTGGCACAAAAAAACAAGAAACCGAGAAGATTGGAAAGTTTGGGCTTGGTTTTAACACGGTCTATAATCTGACGGACGTTCCTATGTTCCTAAGCAGAAACTACTTTGTGATTTTTGATCCCAACACCTTTTATCTTGGAAAAGCCATCACAAACAAGAGCAAACCAGGAATAAAAATCGACGTCAACAAGAATCCGGAGAAAAAACGAAGGCTTAGGAACCAATTTAAACCTTTCAATGGCATCTTTGGGTGTGATCTTCTTCTAAACAAAAAGGACAACTCATTTCAAGGTACTCTCTTTCGCTTCCCATTGAGAACTAAGAGGCAAGCTGTCAGAAGTGAAATTAAGCAAGATTATTACGGCCACAACCAAATGAGGGAGCTATTAGAGATTTTCGTATGCGGGGCGAAAACGTTGCTCTTTTTTACGCAAAATGTCCGTCAAGTCAGCATATTTCATTTGCCAAGAGAGTCAACAGAGCAGACACAACCCAAACTGATGTTTCAGGTAACCAAGGCATTATCACACTCAGGAATCATGAGAGAGTTGTCTGTTCCCATGAAGCTGCCATTACATCAGAGCAATGTTAGCACAGACGACTTACACCTTTTAAAACAATGTAACTTTCTACGAGCATCATCGCAGGTTTTAAAGCATAATGAGGATATGAAGGAAACCAATGACTATTTACTGAGGTCGGCGATCACAATTAACATAAAAGCCACCCTAACTGAATGCGGACGCTTGTTCTTTGAGGACAAAATCTCACTGCATAATTCATCCGAGGTTTGGTTTGTTGCCTCGTCGATGGGCAAAGGCCAAGCGATGCAGTTTTCAGTGAATGACAGGAGCTTGCTCCCAGCAGCTGCAGTAGCGGTCAAGTTGTTACCTCAGGAGAGTCAGAAGTTTGTACCAGAACCTGTTGTCAGTCACGCCGCTGGAGGTAAATCGCATCATAACGGTTCAGTGTTCTGCTACCTTCCACTTCCAATCCACAGTGGTCTCCCTGTGCATATAAATGGAACATTTGCAGTAGCTTCGAACAGACGCCATTTGAAGCAGAAAACAGAGGACGACAAAGCCTGCGCTGAAGTTGAGTGGAATAATGTTCTGCTTAAAGATTCTGTCTGTTCCGCCTACCTGGACCTTCTGGAAGACATGAAAAGTACTGCTACTACGTACTGTTTTCACTCTCTGTGGCCCAGGGCGTGCGACATAGAACCATATTTTGAACCACTTGCGCGTTCATTCTATCAGAAAGTTGCTAGTGGAGGCTATTCCCTTTTCTCAGATGGAGACACTTGGGTGGGCATCAATCAAGTGGTCTTTCTGGAGCCATACTTTCGTCATGATCAACGGGTTGGAGACATATCAGTTGCAGTATTACAAAAGATGGTCACTGAACAAGAAGTTGTCGTTGATCTCCCAGCAGAAATTTTACAGTCATTCATTGAGTATGGTCTTGGGGAGAAAATCCAGTTGAAAGCCTACGACAGAAGTAGATTTTTCCGTGAACTGTTTTTCCCAAACATTGGCTCCGTACCGGCAGACAAACGAGATGAATTGATCTTATTTGCATTGGATGATTCAAATGGAGAATTCGATGAATTAATAAAAACCCATGCTTGCATTCCGGCTTCACCCAATGGTAAAATCCTTAAACGCCCAATGGACCTTGTTCACCCAAAGAAATCAACAGCCTCGCTATTTCATAGCGAAGATGAGAGGTTTCCGTTTGGAACTACTGAGACCTTCTTAGATTCTGTAAGACTTGCTAAACTTGAACAACTTGGAATGAAGGCTGAAAAGGGAATTACCGCAGATGATCTCTACCACAGTGCCAACAATATTCCTCGAATGGATAAGTCTTCGGAAGCAAAGCAGAAATCAGAGAATATTATGACGTTCTTAGACAGCAATCCGATGATTCTTCAACAAAATGTTTCAGGGGAACCATTAGCACTACTTCTGCGAGATATTCCTTGGATATCTGTAATGGAGGAAATGCCCTTTGGTTTACCTAAAAGTCTTTATTCACTTGTAAAAGATCGTGAAGTCCCTTTCTACAAGCCCACAGAGGTCACAAGTAAAGATAAAGTTAATCTCCTTGGAACAGTGAAGCCCATTGTAAGAGTAAATTCATCAAGTCACTTAGCAAAGTGTTTCGGCTGGGATAAGATGCCAGATGCATTGGACGTGGTGCAACATTTGAAAACCGTGGTCAGTCAATATACCCCGGACGAGAAGCAATATTACATTTCAGTTGTCAAGGACATCTACTCATTTCTAGATCAGGCTGCCGATCCTGAAGCCATCGAAGGTGCTTTGGAGGGAATTAAAAACTCGAACTGGATTTGGAATGGGGATGGTTTTTCGTCTCCCGATGCTGTTCTTGCTGAAAGGCCTCCAATTGATCTCGCTCCGTTCATCTGTTCACTCCCCTCAGAGGTGGTGCAGTTCTCCAACTTGTTCTCAAAGTTTGGGATGAGTAGCCACTGCGATGCGCTATTTTTGGTGCAGATTCTTCATGTCATCAAAAAGAAGTATGAATCCGGACTTGAGTATCCAACCTCGGACGTAAAAAGAGATCTGCAGTTATGCGCAGATATCTTGAATGAGATCAAGCCAGACGTTGGTAAACAACTAGCCTTAGAGATTCAAGAGAAAGTCCTCATCCCAACACACGTAGAAGGAGATTCTTACGTGAGGCTTGCACCAGTTAAAGATTGCATGTACTGTGACCACGAGTGGATAGAAGATAGCACGCCTGTTGATGAAGAAAGAGATTATTTTTTCGTGCATCCAAACATTCCAAATAACACAGCCGAGCTTTTACAGGTTCGCACACTTAGAAATCAACTGTTGGAAGCTGATGAGATAGGAGATGAATTTGGTCAGGAAGAAAAACTAACTTGCAGATTAAACAGACTTCTAGAGGAATACACAGATGGTTTTTCCGTACCAAAAGAGCTCATTCAGAACGCAGATGATGCTGGTGCCACTGAGGTCAGATTTCTTTACGATGAAAGAACCAACGAAGATGCTATGACCTGTTTGATTGACGAGGGAATGAAAGAATGTCAAGGTCCTGCCTTGTGGGTTTACAACAACGCTGAGTTTAAAGACGAGGATTTTCGAAACATTACCAAACTCAATGGCAGCTCAAAAGAACAAGAAAACGAAAAAATTGGAAAGTTTGGGCTTGGTTTTAATACGGTCTACAATTTGACAGACGTTCCTATGTTCCTAAGCAGAAACTACTTTGTGATTTTTGATCCCAACACCTTTTATCTTGGAAAAGCCATCACAAACAAGAGCAAACCAGGAATAAAAATCGACGTCAACAAGAATCCGGAGAAAAAACGAAGGCTTAGGAACCAATTTAAACCTTTCAATGGCATCTTTGGGTGTGATCTTCTTCTAAACAAAAAGGACAACTCATTTCAAGGTACTCTCTTTCGCTTCCCATTGAGAACTAAGAGGCAAGCTGTCAGAAGTGAAATTAAGCAAGATTATTACGGCCACAACCAAATGAGGGAGCTATTAGAGATTTTCGTATGCGGGGCGAAAACGTTGCTCTTTTTTACGCAAAATGTCCGTCAAGTCAGCATATTTCATTTGCCAAGAGAGTCAACAGAGCAGACACAACCCAAACTGATGTTTCAGGTAACCAAGGCATTATCACACTCAGGAATCATGAGAGAGTTGTCTGTTCCCATGAAGCTGCCATTACATCAGAGCAATGTTAGCACAGACGACTTACACCTTTTAAAACAATGTAACTTTCTACGAGCATCATCGCAGGTTTTAAAGCATAATGAGGATATGAAGGAAACCAATGACTATTTACTGAGGTCGGCGATCACAATTAACATAAAAGCCACCCTAACTGAATGCGGACGCTTGTTCTTTGAGGACAAAATCTCACTGCATAATTCATCCGAGGTTTGGTTTGTTGCCTCGTCGATGGGCAAAGGCCAAGCGATGCAGTTTTCAGTGAATGACAGGAGCTTGCTCCCAGCAGCTGCAGTAGCGGTCAAGTTGTTACCTCAGGAGAGTCAGAAGTTTGTACCAGAACCTGTTGTCAGTCACGCCGCTGGAGGTAAATCGCATCATAACGGTTCAGTGTTCTGCTACCTTCCACTTCCAATCCACAGTGGTCTCCCTGTGCATATAAATGGAACATTTGCAGTAGCTTCGAACAGACGCCATTTGAAGCAGAAAACAGAGGACGACAAAGCCTGCGCTGAAGTTGAGTGGAATAATGTTCTGCTTAAAGATTCTGTCTGTTCCGCCTACCTGGACCTTCTGGAAGACATGAAAAGTACTGCTACTACGTACTGTTTTCACTCTCTGTGGCCCAGGGCGTGCGACATAGAACCATATTTTGAACCACTTGCGCGTTCATTCTATCAGAAAGTTGCTAGTGGAGGCTATTCCCTTTTCTCAGATGGAGACACTTGGGTGGGCATCAATCAAGTGGTCTTTCTGGAGCCATACTTTCGTCATGATCAACGGGTTGGAGACATATCAGTTGCAGTATTACAAAAGATGGTCACTGAACAAGAAGTTGTCGTTGATCTCCCAGCAGAAATTTTACAGTCATTCATTGAGTATGGTCTTGGGGAGAAAATCCAGTTGAAAGCCTACGACAGAAGTAGATTTTTCCGTGAACTGTTTTTCCCAAACATTGGCTCCGTAC
The DNA here is from genome assembly GCF_958299795.1 of Porites lutea. Classification (NCBI taxonomy): domain Eukaryota; kingdom Metazoa; phylum Cnidaria; class Anthozoa; order Scleractinia; family Poritidae; genus Porites; species Porites lutea. Next base: position 30,588,029 of record NC_133203.1, on the reverse strand, counting down.
CGGCAGACAAACGAGATGAATTGATCTTATTTGCATTGGATGATTCAAATGGAGAATTCGATGAATTAATAAAAACCCATGCTTGCATTCCGGCTTCACCCAATGGTAAAATCCTTAAACGCCCAATGGACCTTGTTCACCCAAAGAAATCAACAGCCTCGCTATTTCATAGCGAAGATGAGAGGTTTCCGTTTGGAACTACTGAGACCTTCTTAGATTCTGTAAGACTTGCTAAACTTGAACAACTTGGAATGAAGGCTGAAAAGGGAATTACCGCAGATGATCTCTACCACAGTGCCAACAATATTCCTCGAATGGATAAGTCTTCGGAAGCAAAGCAGAAATCAGAGAATATTATGACGTTCTTAGACAGCAATCCGATGATTCTTCAACAAAATGTTTCAGGGGAACCATTAGCACTACTTCTGCGAGATATTCCTTGGATATCTGTAATGGAGGAAATGCCCTTTGGTTTACCTAAAAGTCTTTATTCACTTGTAAAAGATCGTGAAGTCCCTTTCTACAAGCCCACAGAGGTCACAAGTAAAGATAAAGTTAATCTCCTTGGAACAGTGAAGCCCATTGTAAGAGTAAATTCATCAAGTCACTTAGCAAAGTGTTTCGGCTGGGATAAGATGCCAGATGCATTGGACGTGGTGCAACATTTGAAAACCGTGGTCAGTCAATATACCCCGGACGAGAAGCAATATTACATTTCAGTTGTCAAGGACATCTACTCATTTCTAGATCAGGCTGCCGATCCTGAAGCCATCGAAGGTGCTTTGGAGGGAATTAAAAACTCGAACTGGATTTGGAATGGGGATGGTTTTTCGTCTCCCGATGCTGTTCTTGCTGAAAGGCCTCCAATTGATCTCGCTCCGTTCATCTGTTCACTCCCCTCAGAGGTGGTGCAGTTCTCCAACTTGTTCTCAAAGTTTGGGATGAGTAGCCACTGCGATGCGCTATTTTTGGTGCAGATTCTTCATGTCATCAAAAAGAAGTATGAATCCGGACTTGAGTATCCAACCTCGGACGTAAAAAGAGATCTGCAGTTATGCGCAGATATCTTGAATGAGATCAAGCCAGACGTTGGTAAACAACTAGCCTTAGAGATTCAAGAGAAAGTCCTCATCCCAACACACGTAGAAGGAGATTCTTACGTGAGGCTTGCACCAGTTAAAGATTGCATGTACTGTGACCACGAGTGGATAGAAGATAGCACGCCTGTTGATGAAGAAAGAGATTATTTTTTCGTGCATCCAAACATTCCAAATAACACAGCCGAGCTTTTACAGGTTCGCACACTTAGAAATCAACTGTTGGAAGCTGATGAGATAGGAGATGAATTTGGTCAGGAAGAAAAACTAACTTGCAGATTAAACAGACTTCTAGAGGAATACACAGATGGTTTTTCCGTACCAAAAGAGCTCATTCAGAACGCAGATGATGCTGGTGCCACTGAGGTCAGATTTCTTTACGATGAAAGAACCAACGAAGATGCTATGACCTGTCTGATTGACGAGGGAATGAAAGAATGTCAAGGTCCTGCTTTGTGGGTTTACAACGACGCTGAGTTTAAAGACGAGGATTTTCGAAACATTACCAAACTCAATGGCAGCTCAAAAGAACAAGAAAACGAAAAAATTGGAAAGTTTGGGCTTGGTTTTAATACGGTCTACAATTTGACAGACGTTCCTATGTTTTTTAGCAGAAACCACTTTGTGATTTTTGATCCCAACACCTTTTATCTTGGAAAAGCCATCACAAACAAGAGAAAACCAGGAATAAAAATCGACGTCAACAAGAATCCGGAGAGAAAGCGAAGGTTTCGGAACCAATTTAAACCTTTTAATGGTATTTTTGGTTGCGATCTTCGAATGAACAAAACTGACAACTCGTTCCCAGGAACCCTTTTTCGATTTCCCTTGAGAACCAAAGCACAAGCCGTAAGAAGTGAAATTAAACAAGTTCATTACGACAACAACCAAATGAAAGAGCTGTTAGAGATTTTTGTACGCGGGGCGAAAAAGTTGCTTTTATTCACGCAAAATGTCCGTCAAGTCAGCATTTTTCATCTTTTTGGAGAGTCTTCGGAACCGATGCAGCCTACACTGATGTTTCAGGTGGCGAAGTCACTATCACAAACGGGCATATGTAGAGAGTTGTCCTTTCCCTTAACACTTCCATCACATCTTGGAAATCTTGCCAAGGACGAACAGTACCTCTTAAAACAAAGCAACTTTCTACGAGCTTCATCGGAAGTCGCGAAGCATACTGGGGATTCCAAGGCAACCAGAAATGATTTGCTACGGTCAGCGTTTACATTTAACATTACAAGCAACGTTACCGAAAGTGGACGCTGTTTCTTTGAGGATAGGAGCCCACTAGAAAGTATAGCCGAGGTCTGGTTTATTGCTTCCTCAATGGGCAAAGGCCAAGCGATGCAATATTCGCTAAATGACAGGGGCCTGCTCCCAGCAGCTGCAGTAGCTGTTCAGTTGATAACCCAGGAGAATGAGAAGCTCGCACCAAAGCCTGTTGTCCGCCACGCCACTGGAGGTAAATCACATCACAACGGAACAGTTTTCTGCTACCTTCCACTTCCAATACACAGTGGTCTCCCTGTGCATATAAATGGAGCATTCGCAGTCACTTCGAACAGACGCGACTTGAAGCAGAAAACAGAGGATGACAAAGCCTGTGCTGGAGTAGAGTGGAACGACGTTTTATTTAGAGATTCTGTTTGTGAAGCTTATCTAGACCTCCTTGAAGACTTGAAGTCAAGAGCTACTATGTACTCTTTTCACACACTGTGGCCCAGGGAGTGCGACATGGAGCCATGCTGTGAACCACTTGTGCACTCATTCTATCAGCAAGTTGCCACTGGAGGTTATTCCCTCTTTTCAGATGGAAACAGATGGGTTGACATTAGTCAAGTGGTCTGTCTAGATCCATACTTTCGTCAGGATAAAGATGTTGGAGGCATATCATATGCTGTATTACAGATGTTAATCAGCAAAGACAAGGTTGTCATTGATCTCCCTGTGGATATTTTCCAATCATTTGTTAAGTATGGTCTAGAGGAACACATCCGGTTGAAAACCTACGATAAGGGCAGATTTCTTCGTGAACTGTTTTTCCCAAACATCCTGTCCATACCACAAGACATGCGAGATAAATTGGTCTTGAACGCTTTGGATGATACCAAAGGACAATTTGATGAACTTATTGCAACTCATGCTTGCATTCCAGCTTCACCTCGTGGTAAAACGCTTAAGTGCCCCGCCGAACTTATACACCCGAAAAAAGCAACGGCCTCGCTATTTCAGATTGAAGATGAAAAGTTTCCCTTTGGCACTGATGACACATTTCTAGATTGCGTAAGACTTACCAAACTCGAGCAACTTGGAATGGTAGCAGATGACCCCCCTTGGGGTATGTTTGAAGAAAGGGCCAAAAGTGTCGGCATTTTGAATGAAGAAAACAGTAAAGGGGCCTCAGAGCGTGCGAAGGCATTAATAAGTCTTCTAGAAAGAAAGCTATACCCTGAAGCTGAAAGCAAAGTCCCCGAGGGTGTCCAAGAGAATCTTTTGCAAATCAAATTTCTTCCAGTTTTCACGAAACCAGCACATTTTCCCCTTTTTTGGAAAGGAGGCGATGTACGTCCCGAGAAAAGAGCAAAATTGTTGTCACCCAAGGAGGCATTTGTTGAAAGCGCGATGTATCTTGTTTGCTGTTCTGAGCCGCTTGTAGATGGTAGCATCTATATTTCTTTATCTGTTAAAAAGTTCTTGCAGCTGGACAAAAAAGCCACAATTAAGCATATTATCACCCAACTTGATATGGCTTCGTGTGCAAACGACGATCTGAATTCAGTGCAATTTGAACAAGTGAAGACCACCTGTGTAGAAGCTTACAAGTACCTTCAGGCAGCCGTGAATGAGAATCAAATCGACGAAAATGGAGTGCGAAGAATATTTGAAGAAAAAAAAATTCATTCTGGCCGGAAGAGAGTTTGTTGATACAAGGCATGTTGCTTTTGAATTGCCCGTTGACTGTTGCCCTTACCTACATAAGCTGCCTGAGGATCTTGCGAAACAGTTTGGCAATTTGATGAGAAGCGTTGGTGTAAAACAGGTATATGAGGCCGGCGATTTCCTCTCTTCCTTGGAACAAATAAAAAGGGCCTTTGGGGACGCAGTACTTGAAAAGAAAATTCTCCAAGCTGCCGTTCATCTGGCTTGTCAACTGGGTAAGTGCCTCACAGATTGTTGCGTATCTGATGGAAAGCAACAAACAATTTATTTACCTGACTCCCAAGGCATAATGAGACCCGTGAGTAAGCTGTGCATTAAAGACTGCCACTGGATTTCTGATGAAAAAGATGTTTACTACGCCGAGAGCATGATTCCTCACCAAATATGCCTTAAGTTGGGGGTAAAAACACGCCGAGCAGAAGCATTAAGCCGCTTTGCGGTTGGGATTCCGTTTGGACAAAGGGAAAAGCTGACAAACCGTTTACGGCGACTTCTTCAAGCCTACCCATGTGAAAAAGAAATTTTGAAAGAACTTCTTCAGAATGCTGATGATGCAGAGGCAACAGAGATTTGTTTTATTAAAGACCCAAGACAACATCCAGTTGAACGTGTTTTTGAAGAGTCATGGAAACCACTTCAGGGTCCTGCATTATGCGTGTACAATAACAAGCCATTCACTGAAGTGGATATCAAAGGAATACAGAATCTTGGAGAGGGAAGCAAAGGCGATGACCCTAACAAAACCGGCCAGTACGGTGTGGGTTTCAACGCGGTATACCATTTGACAGATGTACCTTCATTTGCCTCATGTGGCGACGAAATTGGAGATGTTTTATGTGTTTTCGATCCAAATTGCAAGTACGTGCCAGGAGCTACCAAGTGGGAACCGGGCAGAATGTTCAGCGAAACAACAAAGTTGAAAGGTCATTTTGTAGATGTTTTTTCTTGCTATAACGAGGATCATTTTTCCTTACGAAACGCTACTATGTTTCGATTTCCATTACGAACTGAGGAGATGGCAAAAGATTCCGAGATATCTAATTCTCCTGTTACACTGGAAACGCTACAAGGGATGATGGAGTCATTGAAAACAGAGCTGTTTGAAGTCCTTCTGTTCGTTAACAGTGTCAAAAAGATTACAATGTGTGACATCGACGAGAGTGGGCAAGTGGTGAACTCCTATGTAGTCAGAGCGGAAATGTCAGAAGAAGACTCATTGGAAAGGCAGACTTTTGCCTCCTACGTGAAACAAATTGGAAGGTCATTTAAGCAAAATCCTGAAAAGTCACCCATTCAAGGGGAGGTTAGGAAGTGTTCCTACGTTCTGACCTTAAAAGACAGCATGGAGAACGAAGAAAAATGGCTAATTGTCCAGCAGATTGGGTTTGAGAACCACGTGACAGAAAGCATTGTCGATGCCTACAAGAATAACGACTTAGGGATGCTTCCTCGTGGTGGTGTTGCTTGCCTTTTAGAGCGTAAACCAGCTTTAGCACAAAGGACAGAAGAAAAGAAGAAAGCGTACTGTTTTCTTCCGCTTCCTGTAGAAACAGACCTCCCAGTGCACATCAATGGTCATTTCGCATTGGATCACGAGGCACGACGAAGCTTAGACTCAACTGGTGGCTATAAAACTGACTGGAACAACTTCTTATTGAGCGACGTCATAGCCTCGTGCTATCTCACTCTCCTGGACAAAGTAAGACGTTTCTTTAATTTGCCCGTTTCTCAGAGTCCCGAAGAAGTTAGCGTCAGCTTTTGCAGAGACGAATTGACAAAAAATATAAAAAAGTACGAAAAGCTGTTTCCGTGTGCGATCTCAAGCAACCAGTATTGGGCCACTTTGGTAAAGTCTGTGTACCAGGGAATGAACTACAAGAGGTTGCGACTTGTTCCAGTATTGCGCGGGTACGCGACAAGTGGCGCTACTTCCAATTGTCAGCTCTTGTGGCTTCCTCTAACTGGAAATGGGGCAGATAAAGTATTCTTCAACAATCTCGGTGAATGCGATTGTTTTCGTCATGAATCAAAAGAACGTTTAAATGAACACGAGAAGAAATCAAAGATCGATGAGAAAACCCTCTTTGAAAACATTTTACTTCAAACTGGGTTTAACCTTGCAGCATTTTCTCTGTCCATTTGTGAAGCGGCACATAAGTCTGGAGTCCAATCATGCTTTGTCTCTCCTTCGGCGGTGATGGACTTTTACAAATCTTTCAGTGGAGAAATTCCTCTTTGCAGAATTGGATCACTCTTTGTTGATGTCAGCTATACACCTTTCAAAGACGTGCAAACTGTTGTCACAGTGCTTAAATACTGCAAGGAAAGTGAAAGCTTTCTAGGAAATTTGCCAGGCCTGCCTTTACTCGTAACGCAAGACAACCATTTACAACCATTTAACGCTGCTAATCGCAAGTTTCTTTCTCGCCATCACCACCTTCTTCCACAGTGCAAAGAAATGTTTGTTCATGATCATATTAGGACGCATATCTTTGGTGATGCCAAGAGTCTGGAGGTCTCAGTGTTCAAACATTTTGATGTCCAGAGTTTTGCGGCTAATTTGCATCAAGCACTTCGTCAAGATAATTTGAACAGTAGCCAGTTCTTAAAATGGAACCCAGATCAGGTTGCAGAGCCCAATGGTGGCTGGGTTTACCGTGTATGGAAGTTCCTGGACGAACAAGTAGAGAGTGTCCTCAGAGAAGAAAGAAAGAGAGAAACTGAGAAGGCGAACCGCACTCAGGCAACTCCTACACCAACCATTCAAGTGAAGGAGACGCGAATCACTCGAACAGTGCTTGAACCTCTGAGCAATTGCAGCATCCTCCCTTGCACAGAAACGATCCCTTTGCCAAAACCAAGTCAAGGTAACGCCTCTGGAGTAGTAGCGGAGCACTATCTAGTACCTTTAAGCCTGGCTGATTCTGTCCTTGATTTCACCTCCTGTGATACTACAAGTAAACGTCTTGTTGAGGCATTAAGAAAGCTCAGTGTTCCTGAATTGAACACTGTTGTTTTGTCGTCAACAGTTTCTTCTGCGTACACGTCTTTAAGCTCCTGTAGACTGGCACATCAGTTAGTTGCAACGATTAATTCACCCAAACTTCTTCTGTTAGCACTATGTCAGAAGATAGCTCGAAACACGAGCTCACTTCACGGGAAGTTAAGCAGTATCGAATGTCGTACCATTTTGGAGCATTTCAGCAACAGCGTGAAAGACCTGGACGAAGATGACATACTAGCGTTAAGAAAACTTCCTCTTTATGAAGCAACGCATGGGGGACAAGTGAGCCTAGATAACAAAAGCGTCTGTGTGGTTCCTGTTGAAGTACCTCATGACGGAATGGAAGTTTTGGAAAGTGTGGGTGATTTCATCTTTCTGAAAAGCTGGTCGCGTCTTTCGGCGCTTTATGAATTTATGAAGTTTGAATCTGTTTCATCGATTGATATCTATTGCAAATTCATTTTGAAATATTTTAGTCTATTTCCCGGTAAAGCAAGGCTAGTTCATCTTAAGCACATCCGTGACTGTATGTTGACACAAACATTTGCTAAGGAGTTTGACAAGCAGCGACTATTGTCTTGCCTGGAAAACGCTGAAATCATTCCTTCTAGCAGAGGCAACCTAGTAAAGGCATCGTCGTTTTATGACCCCGAACATGAAGTGTTCAAATGCATGCTTTCAGATGACATGTTTCCACCAGAGCCTTTTAACGCCAGGGAATGGTTGCCGTTTTTAAAGACTATTGGATTGATTCACGAAGTTTCTCAAGATCTCTTCAAGACGTTTGCTCTGAAAATCGCACACGAAGGCAATACACAACCCACTAAGGAAACTGAGGATAAATCAAAAGTTCTCGTTGTACACCTGTTAAGAAGAAATAAAGTTGTAGACGAAGGCCTGCTTCAAGCTATTCGTGATATTCGGTTTGTCCCTTCAGCGCCTGTCAAGCAAAACCTCCAAGCAATACATCGACCGTATTGTAAACGAGATGACGGTAAGGCAACGTATATTTCCTTTAGAGGTTCTGTACTAGCAAAGCATGCAGAAATAGTTTGGACAACAGCTGGTCTTCTTCCTCAGTGGGCAAATCCGAAGGAATATCAGTATCTGATGCACGCACCTGACTGGAGGAATTCAGAACATTACTGCAACGCGATAACGGCACAGCTAGGCATTTTAGCGGAGCCAACAGTTGAGCTTGTTACATTCCATTGCCAAAATGTGTCGTTCCAACTAGAAAAAGAAAACGACTTAGATTTAACTGAGGAGCAGATTATGAGAAGAATGAAAATCATGTTAAAGATCTACAGATTTTTGGAAGTTAAGGCTACCTCAGATTCTTTCGCGAGAGACCAACTGAAGCACACGCCGTGCATTGTTGTTGAAGAAGGCAGACGTCTCGTTAGAGTTGAACAAGTGGTCATTGAATTGAACAGGGAATTTGAGATTCAGCCATTCCTCTATGGGTTACCTGCGGAGCTAGTTCAGCGTAAGGGCTTGTTTCAGTATTTGGGCTGTGCCTCTGTAGCAAAGGTCTCTCATTTCGCTATGGTCTTAGATATGCTTCAAGAGAAATGCAGGGCGAAACCTCTAGATCCAAATGAGAAAATCTGCGCTTTAACAGCTGAAAGAGGCATTTTTGAAACATTACAAGATCCCGTGGATGGTGATCACAGTTTCTCCTCACTTAACCTGCCAGCTACACGTCCATTAATTAAAAAAGATGAGGGACCTTCTCTGCCTGTCGTGTTGCCGAAATCAAATGAGATTCTATTTGATGATGCCCCTTTTTACCATGAACGCATTAAAAAGTTTGAACAGCTCTTCCTGGTTGACCTTTCATGGGCCAATGTCCGTTGTAAAAAGGGCTTCAATTACAAGGATCTTATCATGCTGCTTCCCCCAGCAGTGCGTCCTGGAATGTTGTCCTCTGCTGTTATTGAGAAATTCACTGATTCCTCTGAAAGGGGCGAGAGCTTTGATCTTGGTGCAGCGGGTTTGCTAAAAAGGTCAGTTCACTCACCACAATTCTGTCGTGGTATCATCAGACTTATTCGTCACACAAGCCGCGAGAACCAGGAAAAGGTAGATGAGAGTGTCGTTGCTACCATAAAAAACAGATTGCAAACTATCGAGATTCATGGAATGAGTAAAATTGTTACTCAGCTACTCTACAAAGGAACCACAATTCCAGGAAGCGAGATGGAAAGGCAATACTTTTTGGAAAAGGTTAGCAAGTCCAGTGAAGAAATTTGGAATGTATATGTCAATGCTGTAGACGACGCACAAAAAACGTCATCTGCAATAGCTCTGACTTTGGCCAAGGTGATATCAGAAGCATGTAAGGGACTCCTGAGAGACGCGGCTCTGTACATTCCCACGATGTTGCAAAGCCAACCAGAAGAGATTTCCTCTTTTCTGGATATGATGAAGATACATCAAGATGATTCCTATGATGGAGAGAAAGGACAGATCTTACCACAGCCAGGTAGTTACATTCCAATTGCCGAACAACACCTTCTCAATGCATCCTTTTCGTATTTCAAACCTGGTGAATATGTTGGATACGAAGTTGACGATCCAAGTCTACAACTTAAAGATGGAGATGCAACTTACATTTATGCTGTTATAATCGAGGAAGTTTCAAATCCCAACACCAGTCTCATTACAAAGTCGTACAAGATCAACATTGGAAACGACAAACCACCGAAGATTGTTCCAGCAACTGAGCTCTACAAATTTTACCGTCTTCAGGAGATAGCATCGGCTGCACTCGTTCCATCATTTAATCAAGGGACAAACATGGATAGAAAACATGAAATATTGAAAGAGATCACAAAAACACTAGAAGAGGCTTGGAGACTACCAGAAGACAGAAGAAGACAAGTTGTCAAGCGACTATTTTTCTTTTGGCACCCTGACAAAAACCCAGGAAATGAGGAATTCTGTACCGAGGTTTTCCAACACATAAAGAACGAAATTGAACGTTTGGAGAGGGAAGGCTGGGGTAGAAGTGAACGCGAAAGAAGCGAGAGTTACCATTACGGTGGTTCATATGGTGCTTTCTTTGGTTTTTGGGAGACACGTGCAAGAGAGTATAGTTCTCGCCGCCGAGATTACCAAGAAACATACCATCGACATTATGGGACATGGGGACACGGAACGCGAACCTGGGAAGTTCCTCCTAGCTTCTGTGAAACGAATCCTCAACCAGGACAGGCGAGGCGCTGGTTTAGACAAGCTGAAGCTGACCTCAACGCCGTTGTGAACGACGTTCATACTGGTAATGCTTCTTACGAATGGGCCTGCTTTAAGTGCCATCAGGTATGAATTGAAGTATTTACTCTTTGGCGTACAGGTGATTTTATTAGCAATAAAAGTCTGTTTCTTTCATTTTTCCCCTGTCAATGTTAGCGTGGAAGGCTGATTGTTATGTGTTTATAGGCCGCAGAAAAAGCGCTAAAGGCTGCACAGTACGCGACAGATGCCTTTAAGACCAACGTTCATAACCTCGTCCAGAACTCCTTGATGCTAGACGACTCTCGACTGGTAACTGTTTCAAGTCAGCTCGAGGAATGTGTAGGTGATTCAACGCGCATGCGCTACCCTGATCGGCTGGACTATCCAAAAATTCCAAACGATGTTTACACAGAAGAAGACGCCCATCAGGCATTGGAGGCAGCGACGGAGATTCTACAAATTGTTAGGAGCAGAGTGTCGTAAGGTAATCGTCAGTTAACCAAGCTAATGTTTAAAGTAATCACTGAGCTGCTGAAAAACAACAAATATCACATTTTGTGAAAACGTTACATATGAACTAGTTTAGTAGCATAAGCTATTTCTTTTAAGAAGGGTTTTAGAGCTTTTTAGCTGTTGTTACTAAACGGAGTAGGGACTTCCAAGACTTAAACATCTGTTGAATGACTCTCACAATCCACCAGGTATATCATGGACACTGATTTGCGCATAAGAAAATAAATCCTCTTTGTTTGCTTTACATCAGGATTGATTTCGTCCAACATCGTCCTCGCAATGGAGACGATCAGCAGGAGCAAGCTTTTCAAGATGCGTTACAGACGTCTTGCAGGAAAAGAGCCATAACAAGATGTCAATCTATACGCTTTTTACGTAAACATTTTAGTAACAGCTAAGGTTAATTAGACATTAGATGGGAGATGTTACGCATTGGTCCTTGGAGCAATATCTTGCGTATAGTGATTAGTTGATATCATGACGATGGGACACTGAAAATAGCCACTAACCTTTCATTGCGTATAACCCAAATGAAGCTGTTTTCACACTCCTTTTATCCCGAGAAGGGTTTATTTGTAGTTTATTGTACAAGATAGGGGATTGTTTAACGATTCTTATTGTACCTAAATTAACAACAGTATTCTTTAGTTACCTTCGTTGAGGTTTTAGTGACTTCTAATTAATAAACGTGTTGCCAAGTTAGCTAGCAAGTAAAATACATTAGAACCGTTGTTGCATTGTTTTGAATGTTGCCAAAAAAATAATTTTGAAGAAAAATAGTTAGAGGCAACTCCATTAATATGAGCAAAAGAGCTCTTTTATACCTTTGTTTTTTGTTTGAGATTTCGTTCTGTCTAATAGTGTAGCTTCTACTGAAAGCAGTTGATGTAAAGTTGCGTTAAAGTATAATCTGGAGACTTCAAAAGACTTTTCTCGACCTCATCAGTACCTTCCAAATCTAGCTCCGGTTGACAGTTACAAGAGTAATTATCGAAGAAAGCAGACGAATTAGTTTTCTGTAATTTCCATCATAAATCTGGACACTTGTGTTTAGGTATTGCGTTGCGTTGCGTTGCGTCTAACATCCGATTTACCGATGCACTCTTACCAAGCGAACAACATAAATTTATGTCGCAGCTAAGTAAAATATCAAGTAGTGTATGTTCAGGAGTTACGTTTTAATAAAATTGCACAGTTGCTATTTTCCAGGTCAACTATACATTGCTTTGGGTTTTCCCCAGGGACAAAATAAAACCCTTTAACAACTTAAGCTTATGCCAATATCAAGTAGTGTAATGTTATGAGTCAAGATTTAATAAATTTCCACAGCTGCTTTTTTCCAAGCTCCTCACACTTAAAAACTATGCGAGATAACCAACGACGTGTCCGCCATAGGCGGGTATCTGTAAAGCGTTTCATTTTTTGGTATCCGGCCAAATGCAAGGCAAATAGCCAACGCGTACAGTACCCAAGTACAAAACGAAATATTGGACTTGCTCATTCTACATAAATGACCTCTACTGAGTTTTAAAAGTTTAAAGTAGGTCTATTCGGCATTTTGTCAGTAATTGTTGTAAAGGCGGCTATAAACAGGCTTAATACGGTGAAGAAGACTGAATCATTAAAGTAGTTACCTATTTCTAAAACCAAGCATTTTGTCAAAATTCGAGAATTGCTGGAGCGCTACAAAAAATGTTTTCCATTTTTGTTCAGGAAGGGCTATCGTCAAAACTGCTACAAAAAAGCCAATAATTCAAACGAGAGCTCACTTGAAACTGTTCAAGATTTGTCTGATACACATATACCTTAGCCTGCGAAAACATCCGTTTCTCCTCGCTCTTCGCCGCTTGGGACGTTTCGCGCGGAGGAACGTCTGCGACTCAGCGACAGAAATTCCATACTGATGACGCAAAATCTGTCCGGAATCCGGTCAGAAGCGCTGATTGGTTGACGCAGCAGTTACATTGTTTTAGCTATTTTTTCTGAATGACAGACAAAAAACACAAGGCCACAAAGGTCAAATGTAAACGCGAAGAATCTCTAACAGAACAGTCAATTTTTGTGGAATATAGACTTCTGTAGAAGAAGCATTTGAATTTTGCTGGAGCTCGTGGGCAGATCAACACAACACTTTACCAAAATCGACCAGAAGACACGCAAAATTAGACAAATTTATATTTGGAACCCCATGACTACCGGATTTATTATGTAAACATTGATTTGCGTCATCAGTATGGAATTTCTGTCGCTGAGTCGCAGACGTTCCTCCGCGCGAAACGTCCCCTGCGACGAAGAGCGAGGAGAAACGGATGTTTTCGCAGGCTACATATACCTAGGCTAGGCACTCTTCTTCTCCCGTTTGCCATCTCTCTTCTTTCCGATTTGGACTAATAGAAGTATAATACGCCTAAAGGTATCCTTGAAGGACGGAACCAGTAAGTACAGATCAGAGCTTTACAAAACGACAACGACGGCGCGGGAGCGTAAAATTGTGTCTTTTTCAAATATTTCTTTGACCTCAACTGAACGACGACGACGTGAAATGTAACTTCTTAATTCTATGGTGAACACACTATTACGAATTTTCAATATTTTTTTTGAACTTGGATAGAGTCCAAAATCAATCAGCTCCAAGAAAATTGGCCAACGTTTCACTTATTGAGCAACGCGGAATTTAAACGCGATAGAATTTAAAAAGAAAAAAGCTTCCCTCCGACTGGCCTTAAAGCCTTACATGTAGTTTTTTTGTTTTGTTTTTATTGTTTTTTTTGCCTTACATGTAGTTACACCTAGGGGACCGTTCACTCCTGGTACCCGAGCACTAGTTGACGCCTCAAGTACCCGCTATGTAACTGTGTACAATATTTTATCCCCTTCGCAATGCAAGACTGCATGTTTAAATTATGAGCAAAGTAGGGAGTTATGGGTATGAAAGGCAGCGGAGCACCTCGGAACTAAAAGAAAACGTGTGTGTGGCGCCCATTTCAGTGCCTACGACCTTGTACTCAGGAGTCGACACCTTGCCCGAAATCTGGCGTGGGTACTTCAAAAAGGGTGCGTTCACACTAGTTCCCGGGGAGTACTTCTTAAGGGCACCAAGAGTGGCCGCTCTCTTAGAATACGAAAGCATAAGCTCAAGCGACCTAAGCAGCTACAGTAGCATACTATCTGTTCTAGACCATGTCACGTCCAGACGAATCATTTAAATTAAACGCAAACAAACGTACACGTTTAAGGTTGTCCACACGAGAATAATTATAATATTCAGCTCTGCGTCGGGCCTGTGAACGAACGTGTACTAATAATAATGATCGTTTCCATCATTCACGTGTGAACAACAGGCGTAAGCTTGGATGCGTTTTAAAACTTTTAAATATGACTCGTGTGAACCGACTTATGGAGCAAAGGTGTTGCAGGTGTACTTGAGAGAACTTGCCTTCTAATAAATGGCTCGAGTTCAGTCCCGATGGCGACACCACTTGTTGGTTGGGTCTGTTGCCATGAGAATAGGCCATTTTACAGTTATGGATGGAAACGAGGCTAACGGTGACCTTGTTTTGATACAACCTTCCTGCTTTATTACGTAAATCAAGATATTCTTATGTCAACTAGTATTTTTCAAAGACAATTTCCATAACAAAGTAGAGAAGGTTTGTATCAAAACAAGGTCACCGTCAGTCTCACATTCACTCGAAGGCTAGGGTACTAAGTCCACGACTGTAAAATGGTCTATAGGCCCTTTTGTAGCTAGTCATCCACGTGATACAAAACCGCCATGCTAAAGAGAAAGGGGCACACTAGGACAAGATGAAGAGAAAACTCAATTCATTTTAAAGAGCGGTCATTTCCTTTGTTTGTCTTGTCCCAGTGCATCTATTCCTCTCCAGCATGGCGGTTTTGTATCACGTGAACAGGGAGCTTGAGCAACAACGACAGCGACGGCTACGAAAACGTCACTTGAAAAGTGAAGTCGCGCTGCCTCAAACTTTATCGCGCTTATTTCATCTCGTTCAATTCGTCAAATGTTGGAAATTTTTTTTAGAGTTGAATTCTAAAAGATTGTTTCAAAGTTCAGAAAGTTGTTGCCTTGTATTCACGTCCTCGACAAAACGTGAAATTATGCATTTTCACGTCCTAGACGTGCAGTGACGGCAAAGAAATGTAGGAAAAAGCGTGATGCACGTGCAGGGTTGTTGTTTTGTCAATCTAAACCTAGGCCTATTGCTTTTTTTTTTGCCGTTTTCGTTGACGTCATCGTCGTCGTTGCTTAAGCTCCGTAATAACTAGCTACAGAAGGTTAATCAGTAGATCTCGCATATGGTTTAAGATGACGAGTCACTTCCTAAATGTGCTACTACAAAAGTTAATTAGTAGTCATTATTATATTATTGGCAATGGAAATAGCCTTTATTTATGACGACCTAACCCTACGTACAGTGTATCACTGTTACTGTTTGCACCGTCGGTGTAATCAAGGCTATGGTAGCGCACTCTCTAAAATCATGCAGAATACATGTAAAAGTTCCCTGTGTGCTGTCTAAAGATTCAAAATACTAAAACCATAAAATCTTTAAAAAAGTTAAGAACCTTAGACTCCAGAAAAAAATAAAACGCTTCTTTTAAATAACTTGTTCTTGTGGTAGAGAATACTCTTGCGTCACTTCATTAACACACGCTTCCAAAAAAAGGGTCTTCTATTTAGTTGCGTTATGCGTTCTTGACTACCGCTTTATGTAAAAGGCGACCGCAGTCACGTCTTCATCTTTCCTTGGGCGCAGTCTTTATGCAGTTGTCAGACCTGCACAAGAAGGCATAACATACGCTCATGTCAATACATAAATGAAGTACACTTGTTGTCACTGCAGCTGTTCGGCAGAATCCATGTGTACACGATGCGCTCTGGATTCGCGAAAGTCTGAGAATTGATTGAGATGTACGACAATTTGTAGGCAAAGTCTAGTAGATCTTAGAAAAGGATAATGAAATCAAAAATAACAATTGGAAGTTTATCTCTGCTGAGATATTATTACTATTATTAAAAAATTACTAAAAAATTAGCCCCCCAGTAACCCTGCCCAAACGCCCACCCCTTCCCCCCCAAAAAATACAAAGCCAAAACTCTCATACTGAACCAACTGTTCTTCAAAGCCCGTATCAAAAGTGGTTTCCTAAGGTTTTGTTTTAAGGCAAAAATTCTAAAAAGCATACTTAATGATTTACCAAATGGCCCCTGAACAAGTAGAGGGAAAATTCGATTTTTCAAGGTATAAATTCATAATTTTTTCTGACGTCATTGAGTCCACTTGTACTGCTTGTGAATAATTTAGTTTCACTACTTACCATACTTCTTTCTGATCTCATCACGCTTTTCGCGTCTTTCTTTTTCGCTACAATAGACAGGAGGAAATCACTAAATGAGCCGCGAGTATCACTAAATGAACCTAGCATCTGAGATAATTACAGAGTTTAAAATGTATTCACATCCTCGGTAAAAAAAAAGAGTGATTCTTTAAGTCATTAAACGGCGGTGAATCCTGAAACAAGTGTCTGACCTTTTGTTCTATCTTGGAATTTAAAATAATAACTCGTTTATTTATTCTAGTGTAAAAAGATATGAAGAGAATTAAACATAATTTTAAAATATTCCTTAGTTTATATCTGTTCATATAACGAAAAGGTATTGTATAAACGATTAGTGCTGTTGTTTCGTGCAAAGTCGCTCGCGGTGGCATGGTTAATAAAAGAAGTCCTTTCCAGTACCTTCCTCTAGCGCGCTTGCGGAGGTCAGCGATGTGCTTCAAAGTCCTCTTTCCTGTGTAATTTTATTTTTCCCTATTAACTCCTTCTAATCGAATTCATCGCCATGTGGTGAATTTACTTGAGAGGACCGATGATTAATGACTGGAATAAATTTATTGATAAAAGTTTATATCGAAGGCGACGGCGACGGCAATGAGAACGCCAAAAAATAATAGCAATATAGCAGTTGATAAGAAACAGCAACAAAAACAACAACAACCTCTGCACACACGTAAAACGTTTTGGCCGTGGCCGAATGGCAAGAGCTTAGGAGGAGCAATTCCCTACTTCAAAGACTCTGACGGGAATGGGTACAAGCTTTGAGAGCAGTGATTTCTAGGATCATTTAGGTGGGCAAAAGTTAGTTATGATTGGTCGTTGATATTTGTGGTCGTCACCATTAACCAATCATAAGTAACCGTTGTCCACCCAAACTATCCCACAAATCGTTGCTCAAAAAGCGTTTACAAATTTCTCTTCTTGTTTCTGGAGTGGGGAATTGGCAGATCTCGATCGAGTTCGAGTGTCGCTGGCTGGATTCGTTTCCCGGTGGTCTCGAGTTTACTCTCTCGACCATACATGTACAGTGAAAATAACCACCTAGTTTATCTCCTGCCAGTTGGGTTTTTCAATAGTGTTATAAGCTGAATTACTGTTTGAAACTATTTGACTAAAATGCCTGTGCAGCAGTTAAGTGCAATTCCACACATTTACATTTTTAAGTTATCATATTCTAATTAATCTTATTGGCATTTTTTTAAGCATACGCATACCGTTCTTTATGTCTTTCTCTCAATTCCTTTCGTTGCTTACGTAACTTAGCATCCTCCTTTTCATCTTTACTGGATTGAAACAAATATTTCATGAGATCGTATTTTTCACATTAACAAATAATGTAAGTGGAAAACTTCAGCACACTGATGTAGAGGGGAGCAAGAGGGAAGGGGTGGAGGTTCTCATCACGAGTTCACGAACAAGAATTTTGCGTTTCACTAGTCACAAAACAAATATTTACTTTTTCACGCTTCTTAAAAACAGAGGTTGTAGAAAATGTCAAACGTAACGTTAGCCCCAATTTGTACAACAGAGTGCTTCAATTATATTTATTTTAGAAAGGAAACACTGTGCTGCTATAAATTCCCTAGGGAAGCCAGCTGTAGGTGGGTCTGATCAAGTCGAAACATTCGAGGATTTTGGCAGTTCAGGTTTCACGGAGTGCACTTCAATCACTGATTCACAGAACAGTTTTCCAGCACATCATACATCTCGATTCACGGACCCCAAAAATGGTTGATCACGGCGTCCCCCCCCCCCCCCCCCCCACCTTGATTTAGGCTAGAGAGATCAAGGTGAGTACTGACAAGGTCGTTCAATGTGATTGATGAACAGATATACATGTAACCAGGAGTGTGGTACATGTACCCATACCACGGCGATTTCCAGACCAAGTTATTTTTAGATCATTTTCCCAACAATTTTGACTAGTAAATAAGTCCTACAAATACGTCAGCAAAAACCGGAGACAAGAAAATAGCATTTCTGATGTTTTCAAAGCATTTACTTTTTCTTTTTGTCATTATCGTACTGTGGATGCGCATGTATACGGAATGTGCCGTATTTTCGCGGGAAAAAAAATAAATTAAAAAAAAATAAAAAATGATGCTAAAATAAACTGGTCTATCAAAACTCTTTTGCATAAGCTAAGTATTTCGGGTTATGGGTTCCTGATGTACCTAAGCTAGTGACTTTTAGTCAGTGTTGTAATGAAGAGCTGGTTCGACTGGGCTAAAAGTTGAAAACAGTTTGCAGCTGATAACAGTTACGTCCGACGCTGGCTCGAGAACTTCGCATCTCCCTGTACTGAGAATTTGCCTAGCTTTGGGCTCTTAACAAGAAGTTAAAAAGCGGCGGACAGGCCTTCCCCTCGGGCGCTTCGTTTTTTCGCATTATGGTCGCGATCAAAGGCGAGCGAGTAACTGGAAGTGGCCGACTCGCTCGTTTACGCCTTCCCACCTTCCCTTACGCGCAAATTTACAACGCCCGGGAGACTTCTGGGAAGGAGGCAGTCGACCTTTCTTAAAAAGGAAAGAAAAAAAATAAATGATTTGGCCCTGAAAATGATGCCACTTACCTACTATTTCTTTTTCTTCGACAGCAGCAACAGTAGACGAAGCAAATCAAAGCTACTAACACTACAAAACCAGTCACAGGAAGGGCAATAAGAAGAATTTTTCCTGACACTGTAAATTTAAAGACAGCAGACATAAATATTAAGGTTGTAGAGACCTTAAGATTGAGGTTTTTCGGCATTTCCCGCGACTGCGAACGTCAAGAAGTCACGTGACCAGGGCCTTGCCGTCAGGTTTGCGGTTTGAGGTTCACGTTTGTACGGCTAGACCACGCTCCAGAGGTGAGTGAATCTACCGCAAGGTTTTTTGCACCCTGAAACATCACAATCCCAAGTTTGAGAAGAAATACGACTTTTTGGAACTCTTTTGCTTATTGACTATCGAATTATATTTCAAAAAAAAGTAATTTTGAAGACAATTTCTCAGTTAAAATAGAAGTAAGTGGATGAATGAAAGCAAATAAGCCAGCCGCGAGCTACCACCCGCGAATCTTAAGTCCCAAATATGGGCAGACTGGTAACGTAAAACCGTTAATCGCAAACCGCAGTTTCTCGTTTGTAGTAAAATGACCAAACCTCGATCTTAAGGTCTCTTGTATATCTCCTCTAACCCTATTCTAAACGGAAAACGAATAGGTGCAAAGGTTTCCCTTGTTCTTGTTTCACTAGAACAAACAAAAATTTACGGTACCATTCGCCTGCTCACACTATCGCATGGAACATCTACGTCCGCAAATAGACCTTGTCACGGTTTTTGACGCCATCTTGACGAGTAGGCAAACGTGTGAGAAATTACAGTGTTTCTATGAGAATGTAATGTCGAATGATTTCCGTAAAACGGCTGTTCTGAAAAAAATATGACTTGTAAACAAAAGCTACAAAACAAAGGGTTGTACTTAAAAAAATTTTTGGGCGTACCTGTGCTTCAAAATTTCTTCAGAGGCTTGCTTTAGATTTTCCATACATTTGTCTCTAATTTTTCCCAGGACTTTCTTACAGACAAATGTATCAAAAATTTTAAAAAGTGGTTCTAGGTCTTCAAGCGCATCTAACGCCCTCAATTTTTTTCGGTAGATTCCTTAGGAGTGAAACTTTAGTTTACAATTCATATTTTTTTTTCAGAACCGCCATTCTACGGAAATTATTCGACATTAGATTCTTATACAAACACTATAATTTCTCACGCGTTTGCCTACTCGTCAAGACGGCGTCGAAAACCGTGACAAGTTCTATTCAGTCCCCATATTGTTCCGTATTCGTTATTGAAAATGTTTACAGACAGTATATGATTGGGATCGTCGAACGGGTTGGAATGTTGGTTGAGTGGAAAGGGCTAGTGGAAACGCGACAACTGCAAATAAAACCAGGAAGATCAAACCCGCATATCTAAGTTTTTCTTTTTGTTAGTTCAATAACCACACAGCAGTTCAATAAGTACACAACAGATCAATAACCACACCAGTAGTTCAATGACCACACATTAGTTCATTGAGCGCAAACCACATGCAGCCGCGGGAAAAATAGCCACAAATACGTTAGTTATTTCTAACAAGAATGTATAGCATTAAGTAAGTGGTAAATACTCATTTAGCTATGGTACGAGAACTAGATAGATAGATAGCGCTATGTTACACTGTTATTAAGTTCTAGTGAGCTCACTAATATAGACAGGAACATAGACTGATGTTAATTTAAAAACTTTTAGTCTGCTCAGAAGGTCTGTCATTCTCGTCAGGGGCACAGTGAACAGACCTGGAAAGAGAGTCAGCGATGAGAATGACAGACCTTCTGAGCGGACTAAAATTTTTTAAAATAACATCAGTCTATGTTCCCGTCTATATTAGTGAGCTCACTAGAACTTAATAACAGTGTAACATAGCTATTTATCTATTTAGTTCTCGTACCATAGCTAAATGAGTATTTAACACTTACTTAATGCTGTGCGTTCTTATTAAAAAATAACTAACGTATTTATGGCTATTTTTCCCGCAGCTGCATGTAGTTTACGCTCAATGAACTGATGTGTAGTCATTGAACTACTGGTGTGGTTATTGATCTGTTGTGTACTTATTGAACTGCTGTGTGGTTATTGAACTAACAAAAACAAAAACTGAGCTATTGAATCCATATACTGGGCTATTCTGGTATATGGCAACCATGTCTTTCCCGTAAACTGCCCGCTGTGCGCCAGATCTGTCAGCTTGCTCACGGCTGTAGAGGGTCATTGCACTCGTGCGACAGGCATCCTTTTGGTTGCTTGTAAAATCAGATAGGGATGTTTATGGGCGGGGTATCATGGTTGTAAAACCCCGTCATAACTCATTATTATTGTTATTTAAATAATTGTTTGTGTGTTTGTATGTCACCTTCATCACATTTATTTATTTATGTATTTTTTTAGCTTAGCCCATAATGGAAATGGTTAACTAAAACAATGCTGTACATTTTTTAAAGACATAAACTTTATGTCATTTAATTCTATATCTTCTTTGGAATAACAAAACCGAACTAGTGAGAAAAAGGCCTCACTTGGACACTAGGATTACTGTGACGTAACTCCTTCAAGTTGCGCGCGAAAGTTCACGGCGGTTGCCGGTTATCATTTGAAGAAATTGCGCGTGATATGAAATGACGTAAGCCAACGAGTGAAGAAAACAAAGTGCAGTCATCCTACCAGTTGTTTTTATTCAAACTGCGGTGAGTTAGACGCATTTGAAACTTTATTTCTAATTCGTTTTGGAAAGAAAACTGTTGGTACCTTGCTGAGGCATCGTCTGCAATTGTTATGATCTCTTATATTTGCACAAACATTATCATATCGAAAGCAGATTTTTGAAGTATGGTCAGGAAACGAGCAGCTGCCTTTCACGTTTGAAACAACCAAGAAAGTTGGAAGTTCAGGACTTGTACGGTAAAAATAATTATTTTTAAACATAGATTGATGGTAGTCAACTCAAGCACGTAGGGCCAGCTGTGGTACCACGGTTTGAAACGTGCGGAAAGAGAGTCCAAAAACAAGATTTCATCCACGGTTAACTGTATTTTTTTCTGCTTTATAAACGCGCGCGTTCGGGTTTTTTAGTTGAAGTTTTCTCCGGGCCAAAACGTTAAATTGGCTTTACCATTTCGACGCTGACTCTCTTTCCAGGTCTGTTCACTGTGCCCCTGATGAGAATGACAGACCTTCTGAGCGGACTAAAATTTTTTAAAATAACATCAGTCTATGTTCCCGTCTATATTAGTGAGCTCACTAGAACTTAATAACAGTGTAACATAGCTATTTATCTATTTAGTTCTCGTACCATAGCTAAATGAGTATTTAACACTTACTTAATGCTGTGCGTTCTTATTAAAAAATAACTAACGTATTTATGGCTATTTTTCCCGCAGCTGCATGTAGTTTACGCTCAATGAACTGATGTGTAGTCATTGAACTACTGGTGTGGTTATTGATCTGTTGTGTACTTATTGAACTGCTGTGTGGTTATTGAACTAACAAAAACAAAAACTGAAATGTTGGCACCTTTCTAGGCATCGCCTGCAATTGTTGTGATCTCTTATATTTGCACAGACATTACCGTATCGAAAGCAGATCTTTAAAATATGGTCAGGAAACGAGCAACGGCCTTTCAAGTTTGAAGCAACCAAGAAAGTTAGAAGTTCAGGACTTGTACGGTAAAAAATAACTATTTTTAAACATGGATTGATGGTAGTCTACTCAGGCACGTAGGGCCAGCTGTGGTACCACGGTTTGAAACGTGCGGAAAGAGAGTAAAAAAACAAGGTTTCATCCACCGTTAACAGTTTATTTTTTTCTGCTTTATCAACGCGCGCTTTGTCGGGTTTCTAGTTGAAGTTTTCTCCGGACCGAGTCGGTGTTTTCACTTTTCGACGCTGACTCTCTTTCCAGGTCTGTTCACTGTGCCCCTGACGAGAATGACAGACCTTCTGAGCAGACTAAAAGTTTTTAAATTAACATCAGTCTATGTTCCTGTCTATATTAGTGAGCTCACTAGAACTTAATAACAGTGTAACATAGCGCTATCTATCTATCTAGTTCTCGTACCATAGCTAAATGAGTATTTACCACTTACTTAATGCTATACATTCTTGTTAGAAATAACTAACGTATTTGTGGCTATTTTTCCCGCGGCTGCATGTGGTTTGCGCTCAATGAACTAATGTGTGGTCATTGAACTACTGGTGTGGTTATTGATCTGTTGTGTACTTATTGAACTGCTGTGTGGTTATTGAACTAACAAAAAGAAAAACTGAGCATTATCATTTTCATTTTAATACTTACTTGTTGGTTATATGTCACCTTCATCACATTTGTTTATTTATTTATATTTTTATTTTTTAATGTGTTGGTCATTGAACTACTGGTGTGGTTATTGATCTGTTGTGTACTTATTGAACTGCTGTGTGGTTATTGAACTAACAAAAAGAAAAATTGACTCTCTTTCCAGGTCTGTTCACTGTGCCCCTGACGAGAATGACAGACCTTCTGAGCAGACTAAAAGTTTTTAAATTAACATAAGTCTATGTTCCTGTCTATATTAGTGAGCTCACAAGAACTTAATAACAGTGTAACATAGCGCTATCTATCTATCTAGTTCTCGTACCATAGCTAAATGAGTATTTACCACTTACTTAATGCTATACATTCTTGTTAGAAATAACTAACGTATTTGTGGCTATTTTTCCCGCGGCTGCATGTGGTTTGCGCTCAATGAACTAATGTGTGGTCATTGAACTACTGGTGTGGTTATTGATCTGTTGTGTACTTATTGAACTGCTGTGTGGTTATTGAACTAACAAAAAGAAAAACTGAGCATTATCATTTTCATTTTAATACTTACTTGTTGGTTATATGTCACCTTCATCACATTTGTTTATTTATTTATATTTTTATTTTTTAATGTGTTGGTCATTGAACTACTGGTGTGGTTATTGATCTGTTGTGTACTTATTGAACTGCTGTGTGGTTATTGAACTAACAAAAAGAAAAACTGAGCTGTTAAATCCATATACTGGGCTATTCTGGTATATGGCAACCATGTCTTTCCCTTAAACTGCCCGCTGTGCGCCAGATCTGTCAGCTTTGTTTACTGTAGAAGGTCATTGCACTTGTGCGACAGGCATCCTTTTGGTTGCTTGTAAAATCAGATAGGGATGTTTATGGGCGGGTATCATGGTTGTAAAACCCCGTCATATCTCATTATCATTTTCATTTAAATACTTGCTTGTTTGCTTATATGTCACCTTCATCACCTTTATTTATTTATTTATTTATTTATATTTTTTTGACTTAGCCCATAATGGAAATGATTAACTAAAGCAGTGCTGTACAAATTTCTAAATACATAATAGTTTAAGTAATTTAAGTCTATATCTACATTGGAATACGAAAACCGAACTAGTGAGAAAGAGGCCTCACTTGCACACCAGGATTACTGTGACGTAACTCCTTCAAGTTGCGCGCGAAAGTTGACGGCGGTTGCCGGTTAACATTTGAAGAAATTGCGCATGCTGTGGAATGACGTAAGCCATCGAGTGAAGAAAACATAGTACGGTCATGCTACTGGTTGTTTTTATTCAAGCTACGGTGAGTTAGACGCATTTGAAACTTTATTTCTAATTCGTTTTTGAAAGAAAACTGTTGGCACCTTTCTAGGCATCGCCTGCAATTGTTGTGATCTCTTATATTTGCACAGACATTACCGTATCGAAAGCAGATCTTTAAAATATGGTCAGGAAACGAGCAACGGCCTTTCAAGTTTGAAGCAACCAAGAAAGTTAGAAGTTCAGGACTTGTACGGTAAAAAATAACTATTTTTAAACATGGATTGATGGTAGTCTACTCAGGCACGTAGGGCCAGCTGTGGTACCACGGTTTGAAACGTGCGGAAAGAGAGTAAAAAAACAAGGTTTCATCCACCGTTAACAGTTTATTTTTTTCTGCTTTATCAACGCGCGCTTTGTCGGGTTTCTAGTTGAAGTTTTCTCCGGACCGAGTCGGTGTTTTCACTTTTCGACGCTGACTCTCTTTCCAGGTCTGTTCACTGTGCCCCTGACGAGAATGACAGACCTTCTGAGCAGACTAAAAGTTTTTAAATTAACATCAGTCTATGTTCCTGTCTATATTAGTGAGCTCACTAGAACTTAATAACAGTGTAACATAGCGCTATCTATCTATCTATCTAGTTCTCGTACCATAGCTAAATGAGTATTTACCACTTACTTAATGCTATACATTCTTGTTAGAAATAACTAACGTATTTGTGGCTATTTTTCCCGCGGCTGCATGTGGTTTGCGCTCAATGAACTAATGTGTGGTCATTGAACTACTGGTGTGGTTATTGATCTGTTGTGTACTTATTGAACTGCTGTGTGGTTATTGAACTAACAAAAAGAAAAACTGAATGTTGGTTGAGTGGAAAGGGCTAGTGGAAACGCGACAACTGCAAATAAAACCAGGAAGATCAAACCCGCATATCTAAAGAGCAAGAAAAAAAAGCAAACGAAAAAAGACTTACTAAGGCCAGACAAACCATAATGCTCAATGCCTCTTGCCTCTGTGAGGTTCCCACACCCTCCTCTACTGCAAGCCACTTCCCCCAAACCCTCTCCCTCTTCTAACTTAAAGGTGCCACTGAGTTTCAGACTAAAATTAAAGATTAGGATGATATTTCAAATCACTCTACTCACCAAGACACTGTTTAAATTTCCATTCCTGACCTTCGCAAGCTTTATTTAAAGTGTCCTTGACCAAATCAAAGTCCATGCATGCTTTGTTCTTTTCACAATATGCACACTAAAAAAAGAACTTGTATCAGAATACATTTTCAAAATCAGAATGCATTTTCTTTCGAAACCTGTATTGAGTTTTATCTCTCTCTCTTATCTTATATCTCTGCACGTCGCACACTAATGAGGTCCTATTTCCCACCTCCCATAATGCACCTTGTTTGCCACGCCAAAAATTTTGCATTATCTTCAATTTCTCTCAGGACTACTGTAGTACCCATGAGAAGAAATTAAGACGGAATCTATCGGGAAATTGAGTAATATGAATTTTCAGTGGACTGAAAATTAAAATTACCCAACTTCCTGGTAGATTCCGTCTTGAAAACAAAGGCTATGTAAAACTTTGGGGGGCAAACAAGGTGTATCTATTATGGGAGATGTGCAAAAACTCGAGCTTTGTGCATCATCAAAGGTTTTAAAGACCTTGAAACAGATGCAAGGAAGAACTCGGCCGTTATGGCTTGTGCTTCGGGAGCTAATTACTGTAAGTGGGGTCAGGGGGGGGGGGGGGGGAGGTGGAGGAAGGCTATATAATATCCCAGCACAAGGTGGAGCAACAGCTTCACTGTTTTGGCATAGGTGGAGAAATCTTTTTGCTTAATAGTTTTATGACACCTAACAAAAATTAAAATTATTTATCATTGACCAAGAGATCCTTTGATCAAAGGGTTACAAGAATATTAAAAGTTAGTTACACACATGGAAGTTATTAAAAGTTAAGAGATAACAAGAGAACATCGATCAGTGCATGCAACAATATGGCAGTGTGGTTTTTAACAGAGGTGCAGACACGAGTGCCCATGATTGTAGTAGCCTGTCAAGCACAACCTCCGATAACAACATCAGCTTTGATTAAAAAAAAAAAAAAATTAACACAATTAAAACAAAATTAATCTCACTGAGTATGGTGAAGATCATAGAGAAGTGATAAAGGGCCTGATTATGTTTGTTTGTTTCTTTTCACCAATGTTGTTGTTATTTTTTTGTTTCCCACGTGTGACTGTTTAAATGCTAAAGGTGAAGAGAACTTACACCAGGCTGGTCAACACAATTCTTGCATGACTCTCCACTGTAGTTGGTACATTTATCTATCTCCAAAAATTCAAAAACAAAAAGAATAATTTAGCAAAAACTAACAAAATTAGGGGTATTTAACACCGGCCACATGTTTGCCTTTTGATACCATCAACAAACCACAACTAACAGTCTTTTCCATTCCATGTACCCTATTCTCTGAGGCTGAGTTAATATGATATGACAAATTACCGATCTTGAAAGATGTTACAAGGTCTGCATAGTTCTTTATTTCATATGAGAGCTGTCAAATAATGATTGCTTAATCATTCATTCATATTTCTATTTTGCAGGTGTTCTTACACAATACCGCCTTATAACTTCTTGTAAACTATCTTCAATACATTTGCCTGGTTCCAGTTTAAGCATTTGAACAGAGGTTTCTTTTATTCTTTCAGATACTCCTAAAAAAAGAGGCGTCTATCCAGCAATGTGTTTGGCGTATTCCTACATTTCTTCGGTTCATGCAGTTTTAGTCACTAGAGAAATTCAGCTATTTCATCGTCTAAAGTAATTGAATATCAGAGGTGAACTCTTTTAACATTAAATTGTTTTAGGGGGAGTTTACTTGACACCGGGACCACTTTCGTGCCAGCGTGAGTTCACTCGGGTTCCCTCTCATGGCTCTATATTTGTTTACGTGACACCACCACAAAATGTCATGCTGGCACGAGTCACTCCAGTCTGCATTCAACCCAGTTATGTTGTACTGGAGCAAGAATTTCATTCAGGGATGAAATTTGTATGTAAATGCAAAACAACCACCCATGTTGGTGTGAAATCAGTCTGCAGGTGGACTGGAATGGGTAGCGCATGCGAAATGATTGCAATTTTGAATCACAGATGTATTTTATCAACATAAAGTCTTCAAATAACGGAGATTAATGAAATGA
Source organism: Porites lutea (assembly GCF_958299795.1). Lineage (NCBI taxonomy): Eukaryota > Metazoa > Cnidaria > Anthozoa > Scleractinia > Poritidae > Porites > Porites lutea. The sequence goes on along the minus strand of NC_133203.1, from coordinate 30,560,531 downwards.
CCCATCATCATGTAAACACGATACAAAATTACAGTCATCCTCGCGCTAGTTGGAGCTTTCTCATCTAAACACCCCCTTAGTTCACATAGTCAGTGCGGGATGAAATGAGGTTGCTTTTTTGATTTTCCGGAAATCTACCATATGACTGTATTGGTTGATAGTTATCATTATCATTCGAAGCCAATTTTCTTTCTTTTCATTGGCCGAGAGCCCACCACATGACCTGCAAATAACTGCTTACAAAAAATGGTCTGCTCATGTGCAATGCCGTCCAACAGTGTTTAGCTGCAAATAATAATAAACAATAATGATAATGGTGATGATAATATACAGTGAAACCCCGCCTTACAGCCACCTCGTCATTACGACCACTTTATTTGGTCGCCTGGCAAAAACTGCCATACATATTCTTCTAAAAAAGCCCTCGTTAATACTGCCAATTTTATTTGGCCCATTGGTGACAGTATTTATACTACTACATGAGAAATTTCTGCAATCTGATTGGCTTAGAGCAGTGGTATTTCAGCTTAATTTGAAATACCTACATGTGAAAATTACAAACCTTTTGCGGTTAGTAGTATAAACAAATAATAGCATGATTTGTACGTGATATTTGGCATAAATACCACTCGTGAGATTTCAAAATTGTCTCAAATTTCACTCGCCTAACGGCTCGTGAAATTACGTATAACAATTTCGAAATATCACTCAAAGTATTTATGCCAAATATCACTACATATCATACTATTACCTATACTAATGGCATTCCACTGTGATAGTAATAATGATAATGATTGATAAATCAACTATTTGACTAGGCCGTGAAATTATGGTGTGTAAAAATGAGATAAAACCACAGGTATTGTGTGTGTGTCTTTGTTTACTGATGATGTAAGAGGTATTTCATCGTGGTTTAATATCCCATTTTTACAGATACCAGGCCATATTAATAATTAATAATTGACTCAAATCGTCAGCAAGGCTAGACTGGATTTAATCCCCAAGCACAGCAAAACGCCATTCATTGATTTGAACGAAGTCAAAGAACGTGGAAAAACCTTAACCTTAACATTAGCTTCTGAAAAAAAAACTATCGAGTTTTCCTTGCAATTCTTAGCAATTCATTTTTATTTAACATCGTTGGCAAACCAGTTAATAGTGATACCCAGAAAAACAGATTAGCTGCGATCGAGCAACGGTACTAAGCTACATACTCATCACAAATCTTGAAACACTAGTGCGCGTTTCCCCTTCCCCAAGGTTGATTTGGGTATTACAGTCGTCTCAGTGCTCCAAAATACGCGAAGCTCAACATTGGGGAAGGAGAGGGGCACATTTGAGTGAGAACAAAGGTATGAAAAGTGAAAGTAAGAAATTTGAAGAAAATTCAAGAGAAACGGCTTCCGTTTCAACACTCTAAAACCTGAAAATCTTATTTTAAGAACAAAATTTCTCAAATTAAACTACAGATTAAGAGTTTTTTTTTCTGAAATGAAATTTCTTATTTTAAGAAAAAAAATCTTATTTCAAGGGAAAATTATTAAAATAAGAAACAGGCCTTATTTTAAGTAAAAGCATTCTAAATCTTAATTTAAGAAAAATAATTCTTATTATGAGCAGGTATTTTCTCGGAATAGAACATCTGAACTAAATAAACTTAATTATTCTAGATAGCTATTTTTACTGACTACAGTAGAAGCTCTACAGTAGAAGGTGACCACCTTGGAAATTTGAGAAAGTGGTAATTAATTTTTTTTTTTTTATATAGAGCTGCTTGCTTATCAGATCGTAAGCGACTGCATGTTTAAACAATAGAGGGTGGTCGCTTATACAAGAGCTTCAAAAACTCATTAATAATTCATAAAGAAAAATAAAGAAATCAATGTTTAATTAGTATCTTTACATCTGATATAGCCACAGCTAAACTTTATGTCTAAGTGATCACTAAGGAAATGACCCTGTACTTTGACAAATCAATACAATACTACACTGTACAAGAACCATTAACACAGAGCGCAGTTTCATTTGTTAATGTTCATTTATATAAATAAAACTCTGAGTGGTAGCTTACGAGAGCCTAAAAACAAAGGAAAAGTCCAGTTGGGTTATGGCCCAAAAGTGGTTGCAGTCGCTTCTGGTCGCTTACAAGAGCTAGCTTTTCAAACAAGGTTTCACAATGGTGGTTATAACTAGAGCTGGTCAGTTACAAGAGTGGTTGCAGGGAGTGCTTCACTTCAGTAGAAACAAAAGCTCATTGTCTCAAATTCTGCAATCTGATTGGCTAATGTATGCACTAGTCAGTGAGTAGCAATGTAGTAATGGCAACTTATTCAACAAACCATTTACAAGTGGTGTTTCAAAGGAAGTACTAGATAAACTAATTAATGATGTTATCTCTCTAAACATTTTGTTACTTCATTAGTAAATGTAGAAATGTGGTTTATGATGATCAATGTTGTTAGTCAGTGCTACTGGTTTCTACTACAAAAACTGTGCTTGAAAACTCTGTTTCAAGTTACTATGATGTACTGTTCCATACAATTATTGTATGGAACAGTACATCGTCTAAATAGTCTCCTAGCCATAGAAAACTGAAGAAAAGTATTGAGGAAGTGGGCACATACTTCTTACTGCTGCCTAATGCCTTCACCCAAGTGACCCTTGAAATAATGTCAAAAATGGCAGGTAGACACCTACTAATTACCCTGTCTGCCCACGGAGGGGGAGAGAAATTTTCCTAGTCACTTCAAGCTATGGAAACTGGGATCAACTCCGGCATGACGTGCCACTTACACCCGAGATTCTACCTCACCTACTCTTACTACTAAAAATCACTATTAAATTCTTGGCTAATGTCTATACAGTAAAAACATGCTCCTCTGAATGCGAGGTGGCACATGTACACCATCAAATACAAATTAGGCATAAAACTCAGACAAAATCATGAAAATATAGGGAAAACAAAGAGTACGGTATTATTGTATTGTAAGCATGTAGAGCTGTAAATGATGCTTAATTCAAATCAGCACTCCTAACGCCATCAGTAGGAAAAAGTCGTTCTTGGATGTTATTCCATCAGATGGAATTTAATCTTTTAGACTTTTGACAGATAACATTCCAATGTTCCTAAACTCAAAATAATGTTTATTTTCACGTCCTTTTGGATTAGCTTTTGCTAAATTTTGAACTCAAATTTCACCTAACTGATAAATATAAAGTTCTATTATTTTTTGCTTTGTCAAAAGATCGATGTGCATTACACAAGGCTGTGACTGTTTTCCTCTCCCTTGAAGTCTTTTATAGATGAGCAGGTTGTTCAAAGCAGGGTAAGGCAGTTAGAGTGAACTTTGAAATTCAAATCTGAATGTTCATGGAACTTTAATTCCTCTTCTAAATCCTTTTAAAACTATATTAAGGATATGTTTGGATGCTCTGAAATGACTGGGTAAATTTTACAATGGAAAACGTTTGAAAAAGAGAAACAAAAACTAAGTTCCACATTATCTCCAGGTTAGTAACAACCTACTCTTGAACAACTGGTCAAACCTGACAAACCTCCCAGTCTCAAAAAGTAAGATCTAAGATCACTCCCCCCAAATATCAAGAACAACTAAGACATACGATCCCCTCTAGAAGCTTTATAACTTAAAGTCTACGACCCTCTTCCAATCTCAAGAACTAGGACCGGACCTTGCCCAGTTTGAACCTTGAAATAAACTTTAAAGGGGCTGTGTCACGGCAGTGATCCAGTTCATTTTGTTTAATTTTGCCGATTATTTGCCCTCAATTGCTATGGAACTTAAAGTAAACAAAGAAATTACATGGAAATGACAAAATCAGAGATTCGAGACAAACAAATATGTCTCTTGAGCATTATTTTTGAAGTTGCAAACAGCAGAGATCAACTTTGAAAAACTGTTAGGCTGAACAGTTTTTGCCCATCCATGACATCTGTCATTTTTTTGTTTCTCTTAATTTAATGGGCATTTTATAATTAACTAATTTGGCTGAATTTCTTGACACAGCTCCTTTAAACTCACACACTCAATTCAAAAGAACCTTTAGCTAGTTCACATATTTTATGTAGAGATGCAAATTTATATTTACTACATGGAATTTGTTGATAAGTGGTCTTCTATTGTGTGCAACTCACAGCTAATACAGGCTGATGAACTTCATCAGCAATGTTCAAATGTCCAGATGTAACAGAAAGGTTGTTACACTGTAAAAATGTATTCGCAGGTGAGGATTGAAAATGGGTAAAATAATATATAAAATCAAATGACTACATTTTTGTGTATCTTTTTTAAATAGTAGTCATTTGTCATAATATAAGCCTGTCATAGTGGTGAGTTATGCAAGTAGAGACCTTGATGTCTTAATCAATTCTTTTCCAGTCATGAGTGTTTGTTTTAACAGGTTAAAACAAATAGGCCTTTTACATTAGTTGATCACGGGGTCAACTTTCAGTAAACATTAAAACAGCTGGATGGCAGGAAGAGTTTTTCGCATACAAATCCTTCTAATTTACCGTGGCCATTGCAATCGCCACTTTTGAGATATACGGTTGAAGATTTACAGGTTACAGTGGAACCCCGTTAATATGGACATCAATGGGACATGCCACAGTGTCCGTGTTAACCGGGTGTCCGTATTAAGTGGATTAAATTTAGAGAAAATATATGAGCTTCTTTTTTGCCACGACAAATGAAACCGTTCATTAAATCCAGGTGTCAGTATTAAGCGGGTGTCCATAGGGCGGGGTTCCACTGTACCTAATTTTAATATGCTCTTTCAGCTCGTGCAAACAAAAGTTCTCAAAAACGAACTGTTTTTGTGTTTACCGAAAGTTGATCACGTAATCAACTAATGCGAAGGGCCTTTTTACATAAATAAATCATCAAAAAAACTTGCTTTTAGTTTATTATTTAACTTTTTAAACATACATTTGACTTTTTAGTTTGATGTTAATCAATTCACATGAAGATTTAATTAAGTATGTTTCTTAATCTTAACAACATTGTTTTAAGGGATCATACCAGGCATGATTTACAATACATTTTTACATGAAAGATGGGTTTTTTGTCAAGCCTGACACCCTTACAAAGTCTCAACAATTTTCATCAAGCTTACAAAATTACTGTAATGGCCCTTGGTGATGTAGAAGTTTGCTCCAGAGCCTCTTTGTTGTCATGGTAACCAACTATGTGATGGTTATTTTACACCAGTCCTTTCCCTGCTCATAAACATTTTTCCTTTAACCTCCACCCCTTTCTCCCTCTATGAAGTCAAATCCCTTCTAATTGCTGACCATGCTAGGTTATCAAGGGTTATTTGAGAGTTCTTAAATGAGGGGAAGGTAAAAGATAGAATAAGAGAACGCAGCCCCCCCTAAAGATTCAAAGCCTAATAGCATCATATCATAGTCTCACAGCCTGACAACCTCTCAGCCTCACAACCTCCTAACCTTACAGCTTCACACAACATCACAATCTCACAATGCAAACTCACAGCCTGTCAGTCTCAAAGCCTGAAAACCACTCAGCCTCACAACCTCACACACTTACAGTCTCGCAACCCTGCACAGCCTCACAACCTCACATCCTTCCAGACATAGTTAATCAATAAAAATCAATACCAGAAATCGATCGATATGATTGATATTAATCGATTTAATCCGCCCATTAATATCGATTGATATCAGAAATCGATAGAAATCGAAGTCACAGAAAAAATAATTTATTGATTATTATCGATTAACAAAATTGATAACAATTGATAGAAATTGACAGTAATTGATAACAATTTAAAATATGTCAATAAAAAATCACTATCGATTTCTAATTGATATTAATCAAAGTCACAACTTTTGTTCTTTATCAATATCTATTGATTGATATCGGAAATCGATATTTAGAGATGATTGATATCGATTACTTAAGCAATAGACCACACTTTCTATGGGTTTACCGGCGTGATAACCCACGCGGGATGTTGGGAGAACACGAGAAAAGCTTGTAAATCACGAGCCGAAGGCGAGTGATTTACAAGCTTTTCAAGTGTTCTCCCAACATCCCAAGTGGGTTATCGCGTCGGTAAACACATAGAAAGTGTGGTCTATTGCTTTTATAAAATAACTTTTAGTAGAATGGAGTCTTTTAGGTAAAAAAATATGCTTTTAGTACCGTGATCAAGTCATGTCTTCTCTCTAAAGTCATCATAAGCCAATCATGACTCACGATTTAATAGCGCTGAACTTTCTCAAAACTCAGTTCAGTCAAACAACAAACAACAGCACTTCAAAACACGAGTTTTTGCGCTCATTACATGATAAATAATGAAAGCTGTTTTACAGGAAAAGTGAACACATATTCATGCGAACGTACAATGAAAGAATACGTTCATGGTTTGTTTACTACAGAAGTAGAAATTAATTGAACATCAGACTGTACACAGCTGTATTTTGCTTAGTTGATCCATAAAAATTTCGTGCTTACATACGGAACTGGCAGTTATTGTAATGGAGGACTTCATTCACTTTTTACAAGCCGCAGTGGTTTAAGATCTGTTTTCTGGACTTTATTATGATCAAGAAATGCTGCGGTAACGACGTGGCTGCATTTACGAAGTTGTCGCGTGTAACTTTATACAGGCACGTACAGCGCCCGATGGAAATATGTCAGTGGTGAAGAAAGGTTTCTTTGCTGTAGCCACATATTGGCGCTAATATTTGTCGGTTTGTGAAGTCAGGTAGTTTGAGATAGGTTATGGCATCGATATCACCGAATAATTTGTGCAAATGTTGGAAAAAACCAGCCCGAAACTCTGACATCTTTCATCATCGTTGGCAGCTTGTTTACAACCTACAGCGGCCGATTTTGTACCATATCTTGATCAGAGGTCTCTTTTTGGAACAATTTCTTTCATTAAGGAATTTAATTTTGACATAAAATAAATCAAGTATGCTAAAACTATCTGTTTTGTTGCTGGTTGGCATATGGTTAAGTTTTCCTAGAGACTTTCTACACCAGAAATTCACACAGTTGTTGTCTTTCTCTGCGTTTTGGCATCGTCGTGAAATGTAAACTGCTTTCCAGCTTTGTACTTCATAACTTCTAAAGCTATGCCAGTCGGGATTGTGACCCTCAGTAATAAAATGTGTAAACCAACGCTTTTTATATTAAGAAGGGCTACGGTAAGTAATTTGTTCTGTTTTTTTAGCCTTTCTAAAATCGTTGTTTGCAGATCAATAGCGGATTTTGTTAATGGCTCGTGGTCCGGATGCCTTTTTCTATGGGTTTACCGGTATAATAAACCATAGGTTTTTGACCAATCAGATCACGCGTACTATCTCAGTTATTTTATAATATCTATTATCAGTTTATCGATTAACTACGTCTGACATCCTTACAGCCTGACAACCTCACAATATCACAGCCTCGCAGCCTTACAGCCTCACAACCTCAAGGTCTCACTACCTAATGTCCCAGCTTTACAGCCTCACAACCTCACTGCTCATAGCAAAATATTGCCTTTTGCTTATTCCATGATAAGTAGTAAATGTATAAAACAGTATGCATGTTAATACAAAATACATAACTTAAGCTTATTAAGAAGCTGTGAAAGGAAACAAAGATCGATCAGGATCATCCTGTGAGGAACAATTCAGCTGACAATTCTCATTCAAGCTACACTTTCCTAGGCCTCACCTTTTTCTCACATATATGATTTCAATTTATTATTGTTCTCCAGTCCATTTCTTGGAAAAAATACAGGCCACATGAGTGAAGAGAATATTTCACATGCACCAAAGCCAAAAGGTTTTTTTGGCCATTAGAAATCACACCAGTCAAGTCATCGAGCTCTCATGTCGACTGCGCACCTGAATATTTGAATTGCAACGGAAATTTCATACTTTCTCTGATTGGCTCAAAGGCGTACCACGTGACATGTTCTCATGAATCGCAGCCAACAACAAACAAAAAATATGGCGGGGGAGTTAGTTGTCGAATCGATAAAATGGTCGCTTCGAAAGAATAGTACAATCGTTTGACGCTCTTTGCAGTGTATTAGTGGCAGGAGGAAAACTTGCCATTGTTGTTGCAGGCGAGGAAAAGACCAACAATGAATACGATGAGCGAGTGGTTTATGAAACGCAGTGAAACGACGAGCTGTGATCATATTGAAATACTGCTGTGAGAATTTTAATTCTATTTCGCAGTAAGACTTCTTAATCACAAAAGTAAGCTCCAAAAGTGTACAAATTTTGGTCATTTCGGCTACTGTAAAGCGACATTTTTAAGTTTTATCCAAAATGTTTAAAATAAGAACTTACGTTTATCTTGAAATGAGAATCCATTTCTTGTTTTAAAACTTTGATTTAAGAACGATGATACGTGCTCTTAAATTAAGATGATAGAAACTTAAATCCAAAACAACCCCCTTAAAATAAGTTCAGTTTTCTTAAAATAAGAAATAAGGCGTCATTAAATTAAGCAGCCTCTCCTTAATTGAAAAATACAGGTTTTAGAGTGTCAACGATTTATGACGAATATTGTAGCTTATGTTTCAATAACTTACCAGCAACCACACAACGATGCCATAGCTGTACAGAATACAGTATTGTCAAGAAAGCAAGGATCGTTGAATACCTTGGGAAAAACATTGTTCTAGGTGGAAATCTTTGCCAGACTGAGGAAATAAATACTGCAAGTGACGTCACACGAGCCTGCGGTTCGCATCAAAAAAGATACCTTGGAGTCAAATAATACAGATTAATGTTAAGGACTGTTTAAAAAAGATTTGAGAACAACAATAATTACAACATTGATGATAATTTCTATTGTTTACAGTTTATTACTGTGAAATTTTAATGTCTGCCTATTAACAGCCGACCATGTGCGTTGCTGCGTAACACACTCATGAGTCACGTCCACGTAAATGGTTGCGTGACGCTATAGGGATTTCAGAGCCGTAGGGTGAGGAAACGACAAAACCGGGAGATAAGAAGGTTGATTTTTTTTTTGTTTACAATTATCTTGGATCATTTTTAGTCATTAACGTTACTACATATATTTATATGTCAGTTTTATGTTATTAACGGTTAGTGAAAGGTACAAAACTGAGAAACTTCCGTATGATACACACACCCCTCCCCACAAATTGGAATCTTTTGAACTGATCCGATTTTCTCGGAACTCTAAAATTGGGAAAATACAGCAAGTTTCCGGGAATCTTTTACATTCGCGGAAAGGGTCAGTTTGATGAGAATGTGTATTAGACAATTTGCTGCATTCTTTGGTCGCAATACGAGAAGAGGGAATATCTTTCTCGGAAGGGAATTTAAATAGTAAAAGGTAAGGAAATCAAGCCATAATCTTGCAAGTGCTGAAGGACCCTGCTTCACGCGACGGCGTTCCCAGCCAGATCTCTTTGCTATGAAGGTTTCCTTGTTTCGACAGTTCTCCGGGGAAGTTTAAAATCAGTAGAAACATTGATGATGTCGATCACGTAATACTTCTTTAACAGAACGCGAGCTAACGCGATCGAACACTCATTTTAAGAATGTATTCATGAAAGATAGTTGCGGGTTCTCTTTTTATAGGATTTCAAACGTCTGATATTCAAGACTGGTGACTCAGGCTCAAAATTAATTTATCACAAGAGAAATTAATTATCACAAGATAGATTTATTGCCGTGTATGTGCGAAGTTCCATGAGTTGCTGGCCGCTCGCACTGTGTCCTAACTCGAAAGATTTGTCTTGCGTGCTATATGGGAGATGGTGTTCAGCTGTCCAGTGATTTTGTTGCCTATGCGTCCTGCGTCCCTAATAAATATAAAAATCTGAAAAAATTCCCAAAGACGCAAAATAATTCATGACATGCGTTTCGTAGGACGCAAAGATCGATCGATCGATTTGCCCGGTCGATTTGAAGATTTTTGGTAGAATATCCTGTTTCAGTGTGATTTCGTTGTTTTTTTAGTAAACTGTAATAAAGCGTTTTGCCTCCGTCTCCAGATTACCTGTCTGCCCAAGTATTTTCACAAATGTTTTCAATTAGAGACTGCTTGCTTGCTGTTTTTTGTTTTTGTTTCTTTAACTGGCACTCGTGGGTTATGCACATGGACTCCAGGCATGTTTTTCCACAAGATGAGTCTCAGGAGTGATCTAAGGATCATAACAGATGCAAGGTGCTCGCTCTCGGTTGTGTTTCGGCCTGTCGCCATTTCAAGATCTCCTTGAAAACAGATCCAGATGACAGTAATATTTCGTGCACTTAATTTTCCATAGGTTTAGATTCCAGTGCGCCAACGTTAACGAATAGAAAAAAAACTGGTTATCAATAATATAGAAACAGGATATAGAAAGATATTAGAGAGATTAAGATTCACGTTTACGCCAAACGGCAAACGTGAATTTGTACCACGTGACGAAGTTCTCTCCTTATTTTTCGTTTACTGTATATTGTTTCCACACAAAAATAAGTAGTTTAATGCCAGTTTTGGCCACAAGAATCGTTCTGGACTGTTTTTATCTGCTTATTTTCTATTCTGAGAAATTCTCAACTGACGTTTGCCGTTTGCCGTATGCCGTAAACGTAAATCTTAACCTCTCTAATACATGTATGCAGTATTCGGACTGCGGGAAGTGTTCGGATCCAGTTACCTAAAGGCTATGCTCTTGATAACTCTTGATATCATACACTCATAACTTTTATGGTTCTTTTTTGGCAGCACGCCTAGAGAAAACCCTGGTTGAAATGCGGGGCACGGTCACTGTCGAATAAAACAGTTTCGAAAGTAGTTTCTTTGTTCCTCGAGTTTCAAAAAAGGGGACGAGTCCTATTACTGTAGTGTAGTTTTCACAATTTTAATAAATAAGTACGTACAGCGAAACTTCGATATAACGAAGTCCTCGGCCCCAGAAATACCCTGGGTTCCAGAGGATATTTTTTCTTATAGATACTGATGGTTCGCGGAGAAGCCACGTCAACGAGGCGCAAAGCGCCGTGAGATGAAAAAATAACAAACCTTATGAAACCGTAAGCACGGTTTATTTCACCTTAGGTATTTTGAGAACGGACCTCTGGAGCCAGGGTACCCCAGAAATAGTAAAACGTAAGAAAAAGATCCTCGATATTACGAAAACCTCGATCTCGTTATATCGAGGTTCCACTGTAGAAAAAATTTGCTTTAAAGTTTTGTGCGGATCAGAAATAAAGAAAACATGCAATATTTTATTTATACCTTAGTGATTGCCGTGGGCCACCTGTACTTTGTTCGTTTAAAGCGTTATCAGGGCTCTTTTTCTCTTGAAACTTGGCTTAAGTTTTTATTTATTTGTGATTCGATAAAAAGCCGCCTATTGTAAACCTACAGTATGTAGTTAACCATTTTCAATGTGACTTGTGCGATGCAGGTTATGTAGCCTTTACACTTTGAGGCACTTACATCAGCGCGTGAGTGAACCCAAGAATTTGTCTTCTTCCATTGGAAAACATTATAAGGATAACACCTTACTGTCCCGAAAAATCTCCAAACACAGTTCTCTGTACAATAACTTAACAAGTTCGATTGTTTAGTGCACGAAGTATTGCTAATTAGGGAACTAACACCTTCACTAATTCGGACTCAATTCGAGCAAAACTTTTTGCGTGACTCTGCATATTTCATATATGCTAATCATCAGCCAAAAAAGTGTCATTTTGTCAGCAATCATTTTGAGATGACACTGGAACGTGGTTCTTATCCGCGTTATCTTTGGGCCCAACAACTTGTAACGTCATCTAACGTGTGCAAATGTATAGAACCACTAGGCCCCCGGGCTAACCCTGGACAGTTGACTGGAGTTTAGCGGCCGAACAGTGGAAGTGCGGGGAAGGAATTGACTGGAATTGACTGACGGACATTCTTACGGATGATTTTGTAAGAACCAAAATGATAACCAAATTTCCCTACCCATAATGATCCGCTGCTCGCGCGCGCCTAAAAAATGATTGTCCCAACTCGTTAAAAACAGAGTTACATCAAAATTGTAAGGTCACTTTGTTTCATTCATTTCATTTCTTCTTCTTTTTTTTCAGATGAATTTATCATCCCCTTGAGAGGGAATTAAAGTTCCACTTTTAAGTGACATGGGTAGGTATCAGACACTTCAGGTTCTGTTCTACGTAACCACCAACACAAATTTACAGAGAAATCTCGACACTGGAAACTTCCTAATAAGTTGATGAAGTTCATATAAAGTTATCTTATTGGTGAAAATATCTGTAGAGAGTGGGCAAGATAGTAAAGGGAAGTAATGTGACAGTGGCCACCGTTGTTCCTTAATAATCTATTTAACCTGAGATTAGGCTCTATTTTCGTTTCGCTTTGTAAATAACCTTCCGGCGGTAATCGTTAGAGAGAATGTATGAGAACCGCTCAAATTAGGCCTGATCTCAGGTTATAATCTATTTTGCCTTGCTAAAATCGTTGTTGTTGCTGCTTTTTGAAACAAGGACGAACTATTGAGTGATTCAGTTTCAATTTTTCCTTTCGTCCATTCCAAAAAACTGCAGTTTCCTCCAGCGATATATCATCATAAGCTACAAGAGATCGGTAGGCTCTATCTATATTAATGTTAAGATGTTGCGGTCGCCCGTTTATAAATATTCTAGTCTATAGGGGTTATCGACAATCTAGTCCAAGTCGGCCTAGCCTGCGAATCTTGATCCACGCTACTAGGGAAGTTTCGCCAGGAGGAAAGTCTGCGCCTCAACGACAGAAATTGCATACTGATAACGTAAAGCAACGTTTACATAATAAATCCGGTAGTCATGGGGTTCTAAATGTAAATTTGTTTGATTTTCTGTTTCTGCTGGTCGACTATGGTAAAGGTTTGTGTTCAACTGCGAAACACAGATGCTGTTTCTAAAGAATAATGTATTCGAAATGAAGTAGATTCATCACGTTTAAGACCCAGTTTACATTTGACCTTCATGAACTTTTGTCTTTTGTTTGTCATTTGTACACAATAGGCCGAAACAATATAACTTCCATGTCGACCAATCAGAGCTCCTGACCAGATTCCGGACAGATTTTACATCGCAGACGTTCCTTCTTGCGAAACCTCCCTAGTGGCGAAGAGATAGGAGAAACGGCTGCATTAATTCGCAGACTACAGTCGAACTCCAGTGGTCTTAATAACACCCCTTTTTATTGTAAATCAGCAAAGCCGTTTGGTACATGAATTTTATATCAAACCAGCTTTTGTTTTTATTCTCTTAAGCGGACTTTGATGATGAAGATTTTGACCTGATTCAGCCATCGTTGATCCAGCAATTAAGAAAAATTTTAGATGAATACCCAGACGACGGACAGGTCTTGAAGGTAACGTTGGATTTTTTCTTTCGCATTATACTCTAGCAAATTAACAAATGAATATGATTATAAAAACGATCTTAGTCTTATAGCGAAGGTGAAGTGTAAGGGCCTATTCACATTTCAATGCACCTTTCCATTGTTTTGAACAGGTTATTATTTCCAGTAAATGGAAGGGCAGGTCACTGACGTGGAACAGGAGGTTATTATTACGAATAATAACTTAGGGACGGACCATTAGAAAACTTACGGGGAGGGGGGACGAAATACAAAAAAAATTTTCGCGCAAGGGAAAATTGAATGAAAAAAAATTCTTGCACGCCGATTAATCCTAAAAAATATTCATGCTATGGCTTAAAAAAAAAGTCATACAAGGAATTTGATGACGAAAAAAAATCCCTGCGGCTCGAAAATTCCCCTCCCCCCCTCCCCATAACTTTTGTAATGGTCCGTCCCTTATTGTTCCATTTCAGTGGCCACAATAATGACCTGCTGGTTCTAAAACAATGGAAAGGGGCATTAAATCGGATAATGCCCTCGCTCCTCGGCCTTCTTGAAAATAATGACCAAGGCCTCGGAGCTCTAGACTCCCACGCAGGCGTTTTTAGTGGAGCTCGTTTTTCATCCCTCCACAGGTATTATCCTATATAGCCAAGCCTTGAGAGACTGCTAGCTACTGCTGCTAAAGTTCATGAAAAATTTTTGCGCCTTGCAAAAGAAAGGTCCTCCTCCGATGCGTTAATCCATGTAGATCTATTTTGTTGACACTGTAGTCTGTCCATGTCATGTTCTTGTTGAAAATTGCTACAGGCGATGTCTAGTATTGCTTTGTTCAAATTTCTAAGCGTAAGCCTTTTTTCTTGGTAATCGAGCACACTTCAGTTTTCTTAATGACTGTGTGTAATTTTTCGCTTCTTTCGCCTTTTTTTTTGTTTATTCTTGCATTATTTTTTCGTCACCTTTTCTTTTTCGTTTTTGCACTTACACGTTCAGCCTTAATTATTCTTATCCCATTTAATGATCATTTTCTATTTTTTAAAACACCTAGCCTAGAGATATGATAGTAGGTTTGCAAGTTACGACCTTTCCGCGATTGCCCTCCCTCTTAGTGGACTTCATGAATTTCAATTACAGCCAAACATTTCCTTACAGAGATTTTACTTTGTCTTTATGTTAATGATATCTTAAAGTTCTGAACTGTTTACGGTTCCTTAATAATACCCGCGCATTGCTCTGTAGACTAATTATGATGTCTTTTGTTTTGTTTTTTAAGGAACTTATTCAAAATGCGGAAGACGCGGATGCCACACAAGTCAAATTTCTGCACGACAAACACAGCTATGGAACAGATGAGCTATATAACGATGAACTGGCAAAATTTCAGGTACCGCCTTCTCAGTTCCATTTAAATCTTGAACCTGACGAAAGCGCCAATTCATGAGTTTCGTAGATGAACATCACGATTTCTGTCCACCAGCCCTGCTTTGTGGTGATGTACTGACCAAACTCGAGCTCGTCCTTTTCTTGCTAGACTGCCCCCTTTAATTCGTTTCCGGCGTTCCCTCGTTTCTCGACCTGTGTGCCTCAATCTTAGTGCCAATACGTATAGTCATTCTAACTCATCCAGGGTTCATGGCCTTGCAAATTTGACGTCCTTCATGATGATGGTCTTATAAAAAGCTTTTGGTGATCCGATTAGCTATATCGTTCAGTGATGCCTCTGTTAATAAGGCCACCTTTCCTTAGCAGGCCCTTGTTCCAGTCCCGGCAGACAGATTTAGTCTTGTTTCCAAATATTTAAAACTGCCCTCTTCATACAACGGCCTCCGGTGTCTTATCGTAAGATGTTTGTTTTGAGAGGTTCTTCTATGCTTGAAAAAAAAACCATATTAAAGGCGTACAAAAATAGCTACAAGTGTTAAGGAACTTATATCCTTGTTACTTGTTCATAGGGTCCAGCACTTTATGCCTACAACAACTCCAAATTTTCCAAAGAAGATTGGAGAGGCATCCGATTAGTCTGTGACAGCATCAAAGTAGAGGATCCCATGAAAGTTGGTCGCTTTGGTTTGGGGTTCAAATCTGTGTTTCACATGACAGGTAAAGTAAATACTTTCCGCGTACGCGAAAGATTTTCTTTATTAATTAAGATATCTGGTCCAGAAAAGGTAAAAAAAAAAAGTAGCGACCAATCATCCCCCACTTCAGCGTTGGGAAACCACTTAGGCTCGACGTCAGTGCGACGGGGTAGTAGTTTGTGCGACTTACTCAAGGCTTACAAAACTGAGTTGTCAAATCAATTAAGGGAAAGCTACTATGGTTGAAGAAAGGGTGGCTGACAATAGTCTTTACAGACCTTTTCTAAACTATTCAATATGCCGTATTGAGACTTTATCAGTAGGAAACTGTCTGTAATAGAGAGGTGTCGCTCACATTTCAGCTGTGTCCGTAACAGAGAGGTGACAGTATGGCGAGGTTCAAAAGTGATGCATATTATTAAAGTTTAGTAATTAACTTTTACGTACGTAGCCCTTTCTCCCCTCAGATTTGCCAAGCTTGATCAGTGATTCGCGGATTGCCTTTATTGATCCTCATGGCGTTCATTTTCCGGACAGGCGTCGCATACGAACAGGGAAGTACTGGCGACTTGGCGAAGACCGCGCGTCCATCGATGAGTTTTCAGACCAATTCCTTCCTTATAAAGGCATATTTAACTGCACAGATGAAGTTTTCTACCAGGGATTCTATGATGGAACCCTATTCCGTTTTCCATTCAGAAGGGAACCCTCAGACCTTTCAGAAACACTGTACAACGAAGATAAGATGACGACATTGTTTGACAGTTTCAAAGCCGATGCTTCCCTGATCCTCCTGTTTTTGCAGAGTCTGGAATCTGTTGAGCTCTATACCAGAGAGGAATCAGATTCCAGCCCCAGTAAAATCTTTCAAGTGAAGATTGCAGAGAAAAGCCTGCAAACAGTTCGTGCGAAGAGAAAGGAGTTTCGGAAGAAAATCACACCAGGGAAAGTTATGCCCGAACCAGTCACAGTGAGCTATCCAATGACCATTGAAACAACTAATTTTGAGACGCACTTGACAGAGAAACACTCATTCTTTGTTACAAACTACTTCTGTGGTGGGCAAGTATCTTCAACGTTCAAAAAGTTGATGACAGATAAGGATCTCAGCTATCTCCCCACAGTTGGTGTTGCCATGGCATTGCCAGACGGTCCACAGTTACAGACGCCTGATATCCAAGGCCACGTCTTTTGTTTCTTGCCGTTACCAGTACAGACGAAAAGCTTAACTGGTTTGCCAGTGCACGTTAATGGTTTCTTTGCCTTGAGTCAAAATAGGCGTTACATCAAGTCTCCGAATGCAGATCAAGAAGACCGCCAGAAGGCAGGACGTAAGATGACTGATAAATCCTTGTTATGGAACAAGTGTCTCCTCGAAGAGGCCCTTCCTAAGGCTTATGCCACCATGATTTTGGAAGCCATAAATGAGAAGTCTGTTTTCATTTCCAAGACAGCAATCTATAAGTAAGTTACATGTTTCAGTACATCGAAATACGGCGCCCTAATGAAATTTGTTCGCTACTGGTTTTTTTTTTCTTTTTCCGAAAACAAAGTAATCTTTTTAAAGATTACTTTGTTAATTAAAATTACTTAAAAGATTTTACGGATATTTAGTGAAATAGGAGAAAAGGATGTCCTTCTGACGTTTACACGAGTTTGAAAAAGTAAAATTATGCAGATTAAAGAAAGATCCAATTCCCAGGATAGAAAAAAACAACTTCTTATACACAAGCTTACGACTCCATCGCGGAATCTTTATCAAGTGATGGAATGGGACGTCTTGTCGCGTTATTTATACTGTGAATCACGCGACAAAACGTCCCAGTATACGTAGAACGTAGGGAGCTCATAACCGCCATCACTGTTCCATGTTCTTGACGCCTGAAAAAAATATTTCGATGGCCTATTTATTTTCTATATTTTACTTCTGTTGGCCTCATGGATAGTGTCTTCATCCTTCATTGTCTTTCCACTGCTATCCTGACTGAAGGTTTTTTTTGGCAAATTTACTTTCTTTAACTCCATCTTAAAATGAGAAAAAAAGATAAATTATGAATGATAATCCATAAAATATTATATCAAGACGAAGCTTTCGCAGATTTTGTTCATGAAAGGAAAACCTTAGAGATCATCATCTTGTGTATCTGAGAAAAGAGGTTTTCTAATGTGACTAGAATGGATACCAAGTCAGATTGTCATCTTCACTCAAAATACATGACAGGAGTCTTATAACTTAAAGTAGTAAATAAGAGAAGAAAGAAAACAGTAGGTAGTATGTAGGACTTGAACCAACGTCACTTAATGTATAATCCATATCCGTATCCACTACACGTATCCACTACACCATCAAGGGCTAACTGCCGACACCGGTTAATTTGAACGTACTTTACATGGCATTGATCATTACACTATTGAAAGCTAACCGGTTTTTAGACAGTCTTTAACCCTAATCACTGTACTTCGGTGCTAAACCCTCTATTCAACCCTTTTCCCTGTACAACTGTCTTTTACTCTGATTTCCCCAATCTTCTTCACTTTTTCACTCTTCCACTCTTCTTTTCAAGAATGTGCCCAATCAATTCGCATAAATATAGTATAGCGTGGTATAGAGTATAGCGTTATGTAGTAGACATAAGGTGTCCAACCTGATTTTTAGTTATCCCGTCTAGTCACCACCGTTTTCTGATACTCACTGTGGCGTGATTATAAATTAAGCAAGTATTTGGTCTACCATAAAGCACCACCCACAGCGTAAGTGTGATCCATTTTTGCTGTTATTCAGATGAAAACTGTTCTGTAAGACTATTGAACAAATTTTCTTTATTATAGTCCAGTGCATCTTGAATCCAATACAATTTTTCAACCTGACCTTCTTGGATTCTAATTACACTGATTTGCTCTTAATGTCAAAATGAAATGCCAAGAATGTTCGTAAGGAAGTTAGGTCAGTTCAGAAAAAATATCAACTAGGAAAATCAAAAAGGCCGAACTTGTCTGTTTTGATAATATTATATAGCAGAAACAATCTGAGATAGTAAAGGCGTCACGAAAACAAGGTCAAGCGAAAATAAAACGCACTTGATGTGGGTTAAAGGGAGCCGGTGGTGCCATTAAAGCAGCCAAGTGTTTTACAGGCTGCAAAACAGGGCGTTGATAAAGCAGGAGTCGCAATCAGTACTCTATTTTTTATCTCCTTTCAGAGCTTGGCCTGACATAAAGTCTATAAATAAGCAGTGGAAAGGACTTGAGGAACCTTTGTTTCAGTTACTTTTGGCAAAGAACGTTGTTCACACAGAAGCAAAAGGTGGTAATTGGCTGGCCGTTTCAGAAGCGCTTTTTCAGCGTCGAACAGACGGCGAACAACTTCAACTGCTTCAGAAGGTTCTGCTATCCATCGGTGCCCCTACTGTTACTGCACCAAGTCATGTACTCCGGGCTCTGGATGCCTATGCATTAAATCAAAACGAAATCACGCCTTCTTTGATACGACATGTGTTAAGGAAGGTACCCTTATGCTACACAAGGCTTGAGAAGACAGAAAAGCTGCTGCTCCTTCAGTTCTGTCTCAGTGATCGTGCTTTTAAGGATCTGGCTAGCTTGCAACTTTTGCCATTGGCCAATGGAACTTTTGCCAAATTTGATAGCAGCGCTACGACAGTTTACATAACCTCTCCAGAACATCCTCAAGAACTGTTTCCAGGCACACCTGAAACATTTTTGCAGAACGACTTGGACGAAGATATTCTTGAAAGACTAACAAGCGCAGCTTCTGAAGGTAGGCTTCTCATAACATGAGTTATTTCTCCGGATACCAGAATCAATGTTTAGGCCAGGAAGGCACAAATGAGCACTGGAGCACACCCTTTCTCATGGTGAACAAAAGTTCGTTTTGTATGCCGTATTAAACCGAAATAATCTGGATTCTTCAATTCTACTAATGTAATCAACGCCTACAGTAAAATTTATTTGGATTTACGTCATTTGCTAAAGGTTGAGGATGGAAATGAGCGATAGTGATGACGTTTCGATGATGCCATCTCATCATTTTCATTCTTAATTCCGTGATGTCATTGTTTAACGAGATACGCGCCGAAGTTTAGTTGAATGTGATGAACTGAGAAATACAATATAAAATGTAAAACTTGTTGATTATCAGGTAAATAGCTTACTGTTATAAAGTCAGAGTGGCTGTTCTGTTGAGGTTTCTTTTCTCTGGGTTTCCATCAATGTACGTTTTTCTTCGATTAAGCGTTTCGAAAAGTTTCCTAAATCAACCGCAGTACAATAATACATTGAAAAGATTGTTCAGCGGTTCAGTTCCTTTTTTGAAACTTGTCTTGATAATCAGTCATACTTTGCCTTTGGTTTTTAAAACGAAAACACCAATGATAAGGTCTTGGACGTGCTAATCAACGTGTTTTATAATTACATTTAAATACAACAGGACATACTCAACTACAGCTCCTTAGAAACCAACATGTACCTGAACTTCTTGGGCAGTCTCTGCCGCAAGACTGGAAAAAAGGCGACTCCGTGTTGTGGTATCCAGATAGCCCCAGTTACCATCATCCTTCAAGAGCGTGGATCCAGTTACTTTGGAATTATCTGCAGCGGCATTTTATGAATAAGTGGGATATTCGTCAACTCGAAGGACTACCTCTAATCCCGCTGAGTATGTCTCAGACACCCCTTACCTTGACCCGTCTCTCCCGCCCAAGTAGTATTGTTGTGAAACAGTATAATGAAGAAAGTATTGATGAGAACTTGGCAAATGTGTTAAAAAGGCTCGGAATTATTGTACTGCATGACCTACCGACGTTTATAAGCTACCATCCAGCTGTCATGGGAACGTACGTGAATGCACCAACTGTCCAAGGTGCTCTGAAAGCAATGATGACAATGAAATCTACATTGCCACCAGGAAGTTTTTCTGAAATCCTTCAAAGAGAACTTTCAATAACAGAAAAGCTTACCCTCAGGTCCTTTCTTGCAAATATCAGCCCCTTTGACATTGACAAGGAAGGTTATAGAGTCTTCTTGTGTTCCTTACCAATTTTCGAGACACTCTACAAGAGGTTTGTTTCAAAGAATGATGGCTTGAAAGCAGCCCCTGCCGAGGCCCTTCCAGTCCCTCCACCGCAAGACCTTATTGATATTTCCAACGACGAATCCTGGACTCTGGCACAAATACTTAAAGTCAGGATTTTACAGCCCATTGAGGTCATCTGCGAGATAATGTTTCCAGGAATCCATGAAGGAAACTACGATGAAGATCAAATTGATGAAGTGATGCTCTATGTTTTTGAACGTTTTACACATATGATCCGTAAAAACGCTAATTTTAAGTGGCAACTGCAATCTCTGGCCTTTGTCCCAAAGCAGACAGAACGGGTTAAAGCATCAGATGTGTTTGATCCCCGAGACACCACACTGAAAAAGATATTTGCTCAAGAAGATGTCTTTCCCGCAGGTGAGATGTACAATGAACCAGCTACCCTCGTTATTTTGGAGGTACTTGGAATGAAAGATGAGTCCAACATCAGTGCTAAAGACCTCTTTCATAGTGTCAAACAAGTTAACAGAATTGCGCATCACCAAACAGCAAGACAGAAATCTAAGGCAATTTTGTATCATCTCAACACTCACCCTAAAAAACTGAAGAAAAAAGTCGATGGAACAGAGCTGGGACTGCTACTCATGAAAATGCAGTGGGTGCCACGATTGCAGCAGAAACAATTAAGTTTTCCTCCTTCGCTTCCATGGTGCAAAACTAAGAAAGGAGCGCAGTGCTTTTTCAAGCCAACCGAGCTAAAGAGTCCTACCCTGGTCAATCTCATAGGATCTGTTAGGCCCGTTGTGGAATTAGAGCCACTTGAGGAAGTGTTCGAGTATTTTGGCTGGCAAAAATTGCCAGATGTCTTTGATGTTGCATTGCAGTTGAGAAATGTAATAAGTTCCTATTCCAAAGACGAGAAACCATATTACATGGTTATCTTAAACGAAATCTACTCTTACCTCAGTCGTGCAAACTACCAATCCTTAAGCCTGGCATTTCAGCAAACGAAAATCGTCAACTGGGTATGGAACGGAGATGGTTTTTCCTCACCTAATCAGATCCTTTCGGGTAAACTACGTATTGATCTTACACCCTACATACGCCCCCTTCCCTCAGAGATGATGAAGTTCACCCTCCTCTTTGAACGGTTTGGGGTCAAGACACATACTGATCCAACTGTCCTATTGCAAGTTCTCTACGCAATCAAAGAAAAGTATGACGTTGAAATGGCCCCATTATCCAGTGATGAAGTGCACCATGACCTACAGTTATCAGTTGGCATATTAAATGAGTTGGCACGAGAAGAATTACTGCCTGATATTCAAGAGAGGATTGTTATTCCTGTTTATATCGAGGACAACAAACATGTACTACTTGAGCCGGTCGAGCGCTGCATGTACAGTGAAAACAGTGAGTGGCTCATAACCGACGGCGAAGATGAAGACATGGAATACTTCTACGTGCACCCCGATGTTCCTAACCGTACTGCTCAACGTCTTGGTGTTCCTTCTCTTACAAATCGAATGTTGGAGCCTGAGGAGCTGTTCATAGGAGAAGAATTTGGGCAGGAAGAGAAGCTTACTACACGACTCAATCGACTACTAGACGACTACACAGATGGATTTGCTGTACCAAAAGAACTTATTCAGAACGCAGACGATGCTGGTGCTACTGAAGTTTGTTTTCTTTACGATGAGCGCACAAACGAGGATGCCATGACCTGTCTAATTGACGAAGGGATGAAAGGATGTCAAGGTCCTGCTTTATGGGTCTACAACGATGCAACATTTCAAGATACAGACTTCGTTAACATCACGAAACTAAATGAAGCGACTAAAGTGGACGACACTGAAAAGATTGGTAGGTTCGGACTTGGATTCAATGCAGTCTACAACCTTACAGATGTCCCCATGTTCGTAAGTAAGAACTACTTGGCGATATTTGACCCCCACACATCTTACCTGGGAAAGGCGATCAGAAACATGAGAAGGCCAGGAATGAAAATCAATCTTAACAAAGACGTCAATAGACTTAAAAAGTTCAAAAACCAATTTAAGCCTTTCAATGGCATCTTTGGCTGTGATTTACATCTTGATAAACAGGACAACTCATTTGATGGAACGCTTTTTCGATTTCCTTTACGGACGAGGGACCAGGCTTCAAAAAGTGAGATTAAGGACTTATGGTACAACCAAGACCAAATGCGAGAATTGTTGCAAATGTTTCTCCAGGGCGCCAACAATGTACTTATTTTCACGCAAAATGTTCTAGCTGTGAGAATTTATCACCTGCCAAACAAGGAAAGTGAAGATCCACAACCTGCACTTATGTTTCAGGTCACGAAATCTGCATCCCACGCTGGAATCTTAAGAGAGCTCTCCTTTACATTTTCGCTTCCTCCAAATGCACTTAGCCTTAGTTCAGAGCAAATTAGTTTTCTCCAACAGTGTAACTTTCTTCAAGCTGCCTCAAAAGTGAAGAAGCTGGCCAAAGGAAAAAACGTAGACCCCAAAACGTTTCCAAAGTCGTCAATGATAGTTGCCGTCGACTGCATGTTAACTAAAAGTGGTGCGGTGTTCTTCAATGAGAGATTTCATGTGGAGAAGGTAACTTGGCTCATTGCATCGTCAATGGGTAATGGTCAGGCTCTGACCTTTGCAAATAACGATGACAGTCTTCTTCCATCAGCGGGAGCAGCCGTTCAGTTGCTGCCAGCAGACTCAAACACTTTCTTGCCCTCGCCGGTTGCGAAAACACTGGAAGGGTTGGATCTCAAAGGCAGCATATTCTGCTATCTGCCACTCCCAATTCACAGTGGGCTACCTGTTCACATCAATGGAGCTTTCGCCTTAGCCTCGAATAGACGCCATTTACAAATGAAATTGGAAGACGATAAGACGTGCCGTGGAGTGAAATGGAACAATATGCTACTGGAAGACTCTGTAGCATCTGCTTTGTTAGATCTTCTTGAAGACATGAAAAACCTTGCTCCCAAAGATGGCTCATACAAGTTTCACTGTCTATGGCCGAAAATGTCAGAAGTGCAACGAAACTGCTTGCCACTCGTGGTGTCTTTCTATGCACAACTCAGCAGGAGTGGTTATTCTCTTTTCTCTAATGGAGAGCATTGGGCTGACATCACGCAAGTTGTTTTCCTTGATCCAAATTTTCGGAGAAAGGCCCACATCGGTGAAGCGGCAAATAAGGTTCTAAAACTGTGTCACATTGGAAATGAAATAGTCATAGACTTACCTTCCGATATTTTGCATTCTTTTGAACAAAGTGGCCTGGAGAAAGCAATCAATGCCAGGAAATACAACAGAAATAGATTTTTTCGTGAAATTTTCTTTCCAAATATTGCCATCCTTCCAGCCGATCTAAGAGATGTACTGACTCTACATGCCTTAGATGACAAAAGTGGGGAGTTCTCTGGCTTGATAAGGCTGCACCCTTGTGTCCCATCTTCACCAACTGGTAACACTCTGATGACTCCTAGCCAACTCGTTCATCCCTACCGAGAAGCAGCGTCACTATTTTCCCCTGAAGATGGTAGATTTCCTTATGGGACTGAAGAATCGTATGTTCACCCACAAAGGCTGACCAAACTTGAAGAACTGGGAATGTCATCGAATGATCTTCCTTGGTCCGAGCTATCAGAAAGAGCCGAGAGCATCCACAAGCTAAATTTAGTAAGCAGTAAAGAGGCATTAACCCGTGTAACGGTATTGTTATCTTTCATGGAGAAGAAATTAAATCGCCAAGACAAACCTGTAACTCAGATTTCTACTCGCCTGTTAAACACTAAATTTCTTCCCATTCTTCGAAAGCCAAGAGAATTTCCTCTCCCGTGGAAAGGAGAAGAACTTAAAGAAAATTCTCAAGTACTGCTAGCACCTAATGAAGCCTTCCTAGAGGAGGAAAAGTTCTTAGTTTGCTGCACAGAACCTATTATTGGGGTTTCAATTCCAGCAACATTAAGAAGCCTGTTACATCTAGATACAAAGCCAATCACATTTGAACAGGTGGTGCAACAACTGACCGCCGCAGTGTCCGTGAAAGTAGATTCACTAAATACATCACAGTACAGGGAGCTAAGGCGGGTCTGTGAAAAATTGTATTCTTGGCTGCAGAACTCCCTTGCTTTCTTGGGTGGCAAAGAGAGAATTATAACATATCTTCGTGGAACAAGTTTCTTTATCGTTGGGAAAAGGTTTCTTCCTCCAACTCAGCTTGCATTTAATTTGAGTGTAGATTGCTCCCCATATCTGTACCGGGTTCCACATGACCTGGCCATGGTTTTTACCCCATTATTGAGAGCGTGTGGCGTAAAAAATAAATTTGATGAAGAAGATTACATTTCAAGCTTACACGACATGAAGAAACGATTTGGAGAAAAGTCATTGGATGAGAAAAGCCTTCAAGTTGCTACAAATCTCGCAAAGTTACTCGGTGAAACTGTCGATTCTGCCAAAACAGAACAAGCGGGGGAAAAGTTATACCTTCCCGACTCTAAGGGAGTAATGCGCACAGTAGTGGAAATTTGTGTTAGAAACTGTCCCTGGTTACCAGATGAAGAAGGAGTGAACTTCGTAAATGACCTCATTCCTTGGCCAACATGTTGCAAACTCGGTGTTAAAACACGAAGACAAGAAGCCCTGCGGTACCATGTATTTGGAATACCCTTTGGACAACGAGAGAAACTCACAAGCCGCTTAAGACGCATTCTAACAGGGTACCCTTGTGAAAAAGAAATTTTGAAAGAGCTTCTGCAAAATGCTGATGATGCACAAGCAACTGAAATTTGTTTCATTAAAGATCCTCGACACCATCCAGATAAGAGAGTGTTTGAAGACATTTGGAAACCACTGCAAGGTCCTGCGTTGTGCGTGTATAACAACAAACCTTTCAGGAATGAGGACATCGAGGGAATACGTAACCTTGGTGAAGGCAGCAAAGGAGATGATCCAAACAAGACTGGCCAGTATGGAGTCGGCTTCAATGCTGTTTATCACCTGACGGATGTACCCTCTTTCATGACAAAAGGAAAGGACATCGGGGAGGTCTTGTGCGCTTTCGATCCGCATTGCCGTTATGTTCCTCGGGCAACACTTGAAGAACCAGGAGTGCTTATGAAGAACATCACGCCACTAAGAAAGCGATTCCCTGATGTGTTTCCGTGTTACTTGGAGAACAACTTTCCACTTGAAAATGGCACAATGTTCAGATTCCCTCTAAGAAACAGACAGATGGCCCTGCATTCTCAAATATCAAACAGCCCAGTTACACTAGAAATGGTCGATACAATGCTCGAGGATCTAAAAAAGGAATTGTTTGAAGTTCTCCTCTTCGTCAACAATGTTAAAAAGATCACAATCTGCGAGGTTCACAAAAATACTGGTAATCTCGTTAATGATTACTACGTCGAGACTTCAATGTCAAAGGAGGATGAAGACAAAAGAGAGGCTTTTGCCAAATACATCAAACAGATTGGAGAGAAGGTAAAAGAAAGAACGAATCTTCTTCCAAGTGATATTCCAGTAGCAAGAGTTTCTTACGTCCTAAATATTTCAGACAGTCTTGGTAATCAAGAGAAATGGCTTGTTGTGCAACAACTGGGTTTTGAGAAGACGGTAAAGAAGAGCATTAATGCAGCCTTCAAGAGAAATGAGCTGGGAATGCTTCCTCGTGGTGGTGTGGCCTGTCTTCTAGAAAAGCGGAATTCGATAGCTCCTGCGGAACGAAGGAAGAGAGCTTACTGTTTCCTACCACTTCCATTCGAAACAAATCTGCCAGTACACATCAATGGCCACTTTGCTTTGGACCATGAGGCAAGACGGAATTTGTGGAGAGATGAGAGCAGTGGATATCGAAGTGATTGGAACAATGCCTTACTGGAGGACGTTGTAGCATCTTGCTATCTTACACTTTTGGTGGAAGTGCAAGTTTTTCTTAAATTACCCCTTGAAAACGCTGGAAATCCTTGCGCCGTGACCTGTTCAGAAAGCGAACTCTTGCAAAAATTCAATGCATTCGAACGACTCTTCCCTCTTGAGCCTCCTCAAGATTCATACTGGAAGATACTGGTTGACTCTCTTTTCCACTGTTTGGCAATGAGACAAATAAGGGTTTTACCAATTGTTAGAAAGAAGTCACAGGGTGCAACCCATGAGTCATCCAAGAGCAGCACTTCTTTTGACGTAACATGGCTTCCGTTCAATGGAAGTGGAAAAAATCAAGCTCTTTTTAATAACCTCGCAGAGAAAAGTCCATTTACCAAACCAGAATTACACAATAGGCTAAAGGAGGTTTTACTGGAAAGTGGATTCAACCTTTGCGCTTTTTCCTTGGCACTGCATCAATCCCTTCAGCGCTCTGGTATTCCATCATCTTGTATTTCCCCCAGTTCTGTAATTGATTTCTACAAAACATTCAGTTCACGTGATCCGTTATGCGTGATTGGACCCATTCCATGCAACGTAAACGAAACCCCATTCAGAGATGCTCTCGGTGTCATTCTTGTTCTTCTTTACTGCAAAGGAGTGGAAAACTTTTATGCAGAGCTACCTGGCCTCCCATTGCTTTTAACAAAAGACAACTGCCTTCGACAGTTCTCAAGTAAGAATCCAAAGTTCCTCTCACGATTCCAAGACATATTGCCTGGCTCGCCAGAAATTTTTATGCATGAGCTGGTTGAACAGAAAGTGTTCCAAGATGCCCTAACTGTGAAATCGTCGGTAGTGAAACCCCTAGGACTGCAAGGATTTGCAGCAAACTTACCTCAAACGCTAGAGGTTAAACAGTATGGACAAGGTCGTTCCGTTGAGTGGTTTCCCAATCAAAAAGGCATACCCAATCAGCGTTGGATAACAAGAGTCTGGTTTTTCCTTGGCCAACTACTTATGGACGAGGTCTTACGTGATCCAACGTTACCCGAAGAAACCAAGTCTCTACAAATTAAAGCCGCTCTTGGACCTCTCGCTAACTGGAGTATTCTCCCTTGCACTGAATCCAAAGACGGACAGACGAAGAAATCTCTGTTTTCGTTTTTTGCAGTACGTTCGTTCCCTCCTCTTACCCACGTTCTTGTGCCACTCTGTGAAGCAACAACTGTCCTCGATTTTGGAAGTTCGGATGCAACGAATCGTAAACTTTTGGATGTGTTACGAACCCTTGGGCTACCTGAACTAAACTATGTTGCAATTTCAACAAGTGTATCATCGAACCCAGTTGAACTTGCCCGTCTCATGGTTTCGTCTCTGAAGGTTCCTGCCTCTCTCCTTACTGCCCTTAGCCAGAAAATTGAAAACGAGCCTCATCTGCCTCAAAGATTGGATTCTGCGGAGCGTAGAGCGATTTTGGTTTACTTTAGCAGGAGTGTATCAAGCCTGCAAGATGAAGACCGAAGCAGGCTGAGAAAACTTCCATTCTATCAAGCAACGCATGGTGGTTTCATAGCACTTGATGGAGATCGCCAAGTTTGCGTCCTTCCAGCTGGCATACCAAGAGAAGAAATCGATAAGTTGGAGCATCATTTACGCGTAGTATTTATCGAGACAGGAGACCTTCTCTATGACTTATTCAAGTTCCTGGTTTTTGAATGCGTTTCCGCCGTTGACCTCTACTGTACCTATATTTTGCCTCACTTAGGTATTTTCAATCAGGATACAAGACAGACACATCTGGAGTATATTCGCGGAAAAATTTTGTCTGATCTTCTTTTTTCGCCTGATGACAAAAAAAGGCTGCAAGAGTGTTTGCGAAACACTCCAATCATTCCTACTGCAAATGGAACACTTAAAACTGCCTCATTCTTCTACGATCCATGCGTTGATGTTTTCCGCATCATGCTGTCGGAGAGCTGTTTCCCACCTGAACCTCTGAACACACCTGAGTGGCTGGTTATCCTAAGAACGATTGGCCTTATTTACAAGGTTTCCCATGAACTCTTCATACAATTCGCTAGAGAGGTTGAAGATGAAGCTGTTACACAAAGAACGTCGAAAACAGAACAGAAATCAAAAATCCTGGTAAAACATCTCATGCGCAGAAAAAATGTGGTGGCTGAAGGAATCTTACCAGTCATATGCAGCATTTCGTTTGTGGCCAGTGAGCCCGTGAAGAAACCTCTTCGAGACCTTTGCCAGCCATTTAATGACATGGGAGATGGCCAGATACCGTTCTTTGCATTCAAGGGAGCAGTTCCGTCCACGTATGCTGAAGTTGTTTGGACAAAAGCCCATCTACTTCCTTGGTCAGCAGATCCAAATAATTGTCGTAGTGAGCTAGGATGTCCACCTGGCAAGAGCATTGAAAAGTATTGCAATGCGTTTTCCGCCCAACTGCAAATTGAAAGAAAGCCCTCCGTGGATCTTGTTGTTCGTCACTGTCAAACCGTGTGCTGCCTCCATGAAAACAAAGAAGGTAAAGAAATTCGATTTGAACAGCGAGCAAGACTTAGAGAGGTTATGGAACGTATCTACGATTTTTTGCAAGCAAGTCCGATCGCAATCAAAGATTCGAAGGACCTCCTTGAAAATACACCATGCATTATAGTGGAGCAAGGAAAGAAATTTATTCTTCCACGACAAGCAGTGCTAGAGTTGTACGAACATCTTGAAATTAAGCCCTTCCTATACAGTGTACCTCGAGAGTTTGGCAAATTTCACCCTTTATTTCATACTCTTGGGTGTTCTATGCATGTTACGATTGTCCACTACGCAATGGTGTTAGAGATGCTGCACGTCAAAGCCAACAACGAAAAGTTGCATCCGAATGAAGTGATCATATGCGTCAGGGCGCTGCAAGGTTTTTTTCAAAGACTTGAAGAAAACGAGGAAGACTTGTCAAGCATTTCGCAACTTTACTTTCCAGGAATGTCCACAAGAGGAAATTCCTTAAAGGAAGTGGATGTCGGGACACCAGTAACATTACAAGAATCGTCGCAATTGGTGTTCAATGATGCCTCCTTTTCCATTCTTGATCGTCTTCAGCATTTTAGCCATCTACTGCTGGACCTGAGATCAATGAAGGTGACTTGTAGCTCTTCCATAACGAACTACAAGGAGCTAGTGATGAAACTTCCAACTAAATTGCGACCCAAAATGCTATCCTCTTTAGTTGAAGAAAAACTCTCTTCCCGAAACGACTCAACGTTGTCGATTGACGCCGTGAACTCCTTAAGGAACCAGCTGTCTTCTCCACATTTCATTGCAGCAGTTGTAAGACTTATACGAGACGAGAACCGGGGCAAAAAGGATATCGATGAGGCCATTATAGCAAATATAAAAAGGCGCCTTCAAGGTATTGACATCCGCGTGGTCGTGAACCTTAAAAGCATCCTATTTTGTGACGGCAGCCCAATTCCGGAGAGCGAAAAAGAAGTGCCCTACTTCTTAGAAAAGAGCATAGTCTCGGCTGAGGAGAAGTGGACAGTGTATCTAAATTCTGTAACTGGAATTGAGGAGGGCTTTACCATCATTTCCTTAGTGTCCAACGTTATTGTAGAGTTGTATGGTAATCTTCTTGGAAAGAGAGCGGTGTTGATTCCTCATCTGTTAATTTCTGTCCCTAGTGATATTGGCACGCTATTAGATGCTGCGGGAGTGTGTCAAGATGATTCCTTGTTTGCAATGAAGGTTGAAATTTTTCCCACACTTGGCACCTTCATTCCTCTCATTGATCACCATTTGCTAAACGACGCCTTTGTAGAGTTCGAACCTGGTGAATTTGTGGGTTATGAGCTGGAAGATCCAAGTATAAACCGTACAGAAGGAGTTGCCACGTATATTTATGCAAGAGTTGTACAGGAAGTCACGGAGAAATGTCTTCCTCTACTGACGAAAAAATACAGAATTAACGTCGGATGCGGCGAGGACTTGGTGGTTGATGCCGTGGACCTGTATAAGTTTCATCGTTTACCAACTGCACCATCCACTACGCTTGCAGTATTTAAAAATGGGGAACGAGCCAACCCGGGGCGATCTAAAAGCAGAAGCCAGCAAGAGGTATTTGATGAGATCTCCGACCACTTAGAAGATGCGTGGAGATTACCAGAAGAGAAACGCCGAAAGATCATCAAGCGACTCTACCTGCAGTGGCATCCTGATAAAAACGTAGGTGACGAGGAATTCTGCAACGAAGTTTGCAAACACATCCAGAGTGAGATCTTGCGGCTGGAAAGAGGAGAGCCACGGGGCAGTCAGGAAAGTTCAAACGTTGGCTCCAGCCAAAGTCAGCATGGTTTTTACGAAGACTTTTTCCACTCCTGGGGAGCACGCGCCAGGGAACATCACACACAGCGCGAAGGATACAGATCAAGACAGCATTTCCCTAGAAACTCTGCCAGAGCAAAGAATCCGCAACCGGGAGAAGCTAAGAGATGGTTCAGGCAGGCTGAGGCTGATATAGCAGCAACAGAGAATGACATTATCTACAGAAGGCCCTCCTATGAATGGGCGTGTTTTAAATGCCACCAGGTAACCTTAGAACTTAATGGGTCACTCTCGTTTCTTATAAATCCACACAAAAGATTAGGGGCAGAGATTTGACATAAAAAGCGAAACCAATTTTCTCAAAGATTAGGACGATTAAGAAACTGGGTGTTTTATAGATGTGTATTAACGCAGCAGCAGCAGCAGCAGCAGTTATATAGGTACCACAAAAATATAGTATTGCCGTGTATTTTAAGACTTAAACAACTGACGAGGTCTTAGAAGACGATAATAAATTTCTGGTAAGCAAAATAGTATTTTCAATGATAATGCAAAATCCAAAACAGTTTTTTTTCATAATTACCTGTTTTCAATCCGGGTGTGGGCTTTTGAGGCACGCCAAAAATTTTAAAATTGAATAACTTTAAAAGCCTCAAGCTACATGTATGACCACGAAACATAGCGACCTTTCCTGAAATTTATCTGGGATCAGTTTTAAGTCTCCTAACGTGTATGTCAGCATTGACGTTACCTTGCAGCTGACTTTTTTTTTTTGTATAAGAAAACGTTTAATTTCTAGATTTTACACAAAGATCAGATTTTGTATCACGATTACTTCCATTTATGCGAGTTTAAGGAAGCGCAAAACAAACTATTGTGAATAGGGTTAACACAAGACGAAATATCTGTACCGCTTAGATGAAAATATTCTCGTCATAGGCGGCAGAGAAGGCCCTCAAAGCTGCACAGTACGCCATAGATGTAGAAAGAACGAACGTGCATAACCTGCTACACATTTGCCACGAGTTGGATGACTCTGAATTAGCCCAACTAGCGAGTCAGCTGGAATGTCTAGTGGGTAATTCTACAAGGATGCGTTATCCGGATAGAGTTTGCTTTCCCCAAATCCCGAACGATGTGTACTCGGCTGACATGGCAGAAGAAGCCTTGCGGTTAGCGAAGAAGATTGTTCAGCGAGTTAAGAATCGATTAACTTAAGGTTTGTGCAATGAAAAGAAAAAAATAATGAAAACGATCTTTTGTCAAGTTTTTAAAAGAGCAAGTGATATCAATTGTCTATATTATGATGAGTCAAATACGAAATCCTAACGCAATATAATAGTATGAAAAAAGCAAGAGATTGAATTTCCCAGAATTGGTTTGGACGCCAACAGTATCTCAGGTTCGTAAGGAGTTTTCGCTTTTCTAGAGAAGCAGCATGATCGACCAGAGAAATGAAAATCATAAAGAAATTGGAGTCGCTTTCTACACGAAACTGAACCATAACTCATCATAACATACTGCCTTTGAATTTTGAGTCTAACAAATGATAAGAGAGAGATGCATTTGAGTTTCTGAACTCTCATTAACTTCACTAACAAACACTTCTTCCTCTATATTCAGGTCGGTTTCAAGCTTGCTTCCGCGATGCAACCTGACAATGGACTTATTACAACGGACTCAAATTATTTAGAGAGTGCAATTCATCTCAATTTCAACTTCCGAAACCTAATTAATGAATTGTTAGCTTAACTTGTAGTAGTACCGTAGATAAAGTAAATTTGAAAATAAGTCTCGCCAGAAATGAAAACAAACTTTTTTGGCCTAATTTTACCAGACTTTTTGCTTACAAAAATGATCTTTACTTGCAAGAGGATCAGTGATGTTCGGTCTTGGCCTTCTTACCAAGTATATAGTGCTACATGTACCTGACAGAAGAGACGTAATTCGATTAAACTAGTCTCATAATGTCAACTTTAGAAAACCAAAGTCAAAATGATTTTCCCCTTGATTTTCCCTAAACCTTTTCTATGGTACCGTGGCCATAAGGAGTTTTCATATTGGACGCTCAACAATTTAGACGCGCACAAGAAAAGGAGAATAATCAAACTTAGTACATAAATTTACATTGTACTTTTATCTTTATTGCACGAGTCAAAGACAGTAAAACGAAGACAAACAGAAGTTTAGATTATTTGGCGTAGCTTGGGAACTTGCTTGCCAAAGATATTTAAGTTAATGGTATTTTCTGTGTAGAATCGCCACTTTTTTATATTCAATCTGTTGACGTTTTGCCTAAGTTTATAATTTCTTGATTTCTACGTACAGGATAAAGATATCTCTAAATTTCCCTAGAGGTAAAAAATAATAATGATTATATTAAGACGCTGAAGAGGATCTGATTTTAGGGTGTCTAAAAGGGAAGGATCGACTACGTAACATAACTTGCAATTGAGGTTTATTCTTGAGAGGAAAGTTGTTGTTTTTCTTTTGTTGTTGTTTTCATTCTGGTTTTGATCAGTACTCAGTTTCTAATCTCAAGATCCAGCTATTTCCTTTCTAGCATTAAACGTGCATCATGTTTGTTAACTGGCAAGAGACTTTACTCTGTTTACTCAGCACCGTTGGACTTAGATCCAATTATTGTGATTGCAAGCTGCATGCTTTCAATATTCACTCCTGTTATTCAGCAAGTACACTACATGAAGCGTCACAAATAAATTGTATTATTTTTCTTCTTCGCCTCGTTTTCATCATTTATTCCTGAGGGAATTGATAGCAGTAAATGATTTGGCCATACATTTCCTCACTTTTTGAAAGTGAGAGTCCAACTATAGCCTGTGCTGAAATATGCAGCCACTTCGTGATAATGGTGTCTTTTTGCCAGTTTGAATCCCCTAGAAAAACTTGAATCAATTGAAAGCCTAGGCCGAAAATAGGTGTTCGTTTGAAGGTAAATGGAAATTTTCCTAGGGAGCATAGACCCAGTAATCTCATCAGTGACTGAAATAGGTAAGGAGAACATCTTTCTTAATCAGCTAAAATTTGAGATGGAAGAGAAAATATTTTTTGGTCCGAAAATGTCTGCTGTATATACGTTATTCGAGCGCGTGAGGTCAGGATAACCGGATATTGGTCAAAGTCTTTATGGACACGAAGTCGAGGTCTTCCAAAACGTAAAAATAGGGACGAGGCCAATAGTCAGCATCATTGAAGGGCCGTCTAACTTGGCTGGTCAGGATCTGTTATATGGCCAAAGGAAAACTCGCAGAGACAAGAATACTATGTTAGTAAGATTTTAGAACAGTGACGTGTGAAATGTGACACTTGGAAAACAATTCGTCCATGTTCAAAGTTAAAGAAGGAACCTGAATTCCTTCAATATAAGACGCTTGTTTGCCTCATTGAGGTATTGCCTAATGCCATCCTTGACAATAAGCTTTCCCTCACTCATATCTTGAACAGTGAGGTTTACACAGGAGTTAAGTGGATGAAAATAAACCATTTCTGGTTTCAAAGAAAGTCGGAGCTTGGTGTCTTCAGTGCGATTATATACTCTGATCTCAGAATGCCTTATGAACAGGTCATATGGTGAGGGTGGGGGTGGAGCTGAGGGCTTCTCTCTTACGCGTCCCTTGCATTCGTAGTAAGTGGTTGCGGAGGTATCGTTCACAAAGACAAGTTCGGGATATAATATTTCGAACGTATGAAAGCTCATCAAATTATCAGCAGCCATTTGAAATTATTCATAAAGAATTTGCACAAAAAAATACCTTAACGAACAAATCCAACCGTTGCACCCTGTGTTGCACGCGGTACGCTATCATAAATAAGTTATCGTGTGATATTTATTAAGCAATAGAAAACATTTTCCGTATTTGCATAGCCTGATATAAACACGAGAGGGGTTGGGAGAATTCGAAACAGTTATGCAAACCTGAGACGAAGTCGAGGGTTTGCATAGTTTAAATCAGGCTATGCAAACACAGAAGAAAGTTTTCTATTTCTTTTATAAAATAAATTTCCCGAGAAAAAACGCAAAACTCTTTGTATGGCACTGATTAAAAGATTAAAATTAAAATTCTTACCAGTCACAAAGTCTTGTCTACGAAGTCTTACACGCGTAATCAGTTCTTGGTTTGCAAAAAGATGCTTTCCAAAATACGGACTTTTCTCACTTAAAATGTCAGCTTAAGCGAAAAAAAATTGACACACTTTCTTTGTAACGATTTTCAAAGTTTCAGCCGACGAAGGAGTGGGTAAATAAAGTAAACTTGTCGAGTTTTAAACTTGAAAACTTTTTTAAATTCGTGGTTGCGTGAAATATAGCGCGCGAAAAGCAAAACAACTTGACGCCACAACCATGTTTACATACTCTCATGCAAACACTCCTCTCGGCCAATCAGAGCGCGCGTACTCGATAACACTAAATTTATAGAACAGAGCTCATCATGACGGGGTAGTAGAAAGTAACCTATTTCTAGAACGGGGTATCATTTTCAAAGCATTTTTTTTTTTAAAACGGGGTCCAAATTTGGAAACCCGGGCGGCACATACCCACCCAAATCATAGCCAGCTACCCCCCCCCCCCGGGAGGGGTCTACACCCAATGTGCCCGCCCATTAAGAACTTGAGATGAGATGACCTGAGAGAAGGGGGAGACGCCTCGAAAATAATTTTCCTTCGGGTATTAAGCGGCCACTTGTCCACTACCCGCTTTGACCAGTTATCTCGCTTTTTAAATCATAATTATGAAATCGATTTTTCTGGAAACTCAATTTACGTAAAGGAAAACTCGCAGAGACAAGAATACTGTGTTAGTAAGATTTTAGAAAAGTGACGTGTGAAATGTGACACTTGGAAAACAATTCGTGCAAAAAAACGTAACGAACTGAATTCTATTTTCTAAGGACCTTAAATCTGAACATGACTGGGGATTAGCTGACATCAACTGTAATGTTTCGAGTAATTCTTAGAAATTGCAATGGGAAGCGAACTAAGATCACATTACAAAGCATTGAAATTTTGAAAACCTGAAAAAGAGTATGCTGAAAATCTTCTAACAAATTCATTGTTTGTCTTGAACCTCAATTGGACGTAATGAAACTCATCTATATATGCTGAAAATAGTAGTTTTAAGACAGACGTTTTAAATTAGCTTTTTAGAAACCCTTTTAAGGAGGAAAGAAAAAATTTATACAATGAAAGACGCTCCAACTACATAACATATGGCAGAAAATACAACCCTTTTACCTGTCTTTGATTAAAAGATAATGGCCCTACTCTCACATATTGACCAGAGAGCTATTGTAAAAAAAATCATAAAATTAAAGATCCTTTAACTTTGAATTTAACCTTTATTTAAAAGAACAATTAACATTGATGATTAGGCTGGCTTGCAAATATGTAGGCTTACATTTCGTATTATTGAATATTAAGAAAGGAAAAAGATAAAGAAGGAAAACAAGTAAAAACGAAACAAAAAGCAATACGTCAAGAGCAAAGCTACAAACGGAACTTCATTTTATTTCCATTATTTTAATAAAATGCATGACCAAATTCAATCAAACGCAAGATAACTGAAGAAGGAAAAAATTACTAAAGAACAAAAGAACAATATATCAAGAGAAGAGCTACACACTGAACTAAAACTAATTTTTCATTTATAAAGCTGCGCATCAACCTCAACCTATAAGTTTTCAGATTCTAGATTTTTGAATAGTTTTTATGTAATAGACATTTTAAAAGAGTTTTGGGGTAAGCTTTTAAGAGTACTTGGTATCTCATTCCAGGTTTTAACAACAACACGTGAAAAGTCCTTTTTTGGATATTAGTGCAGATTGTTTCGTATATAATTTGCTCAGACGTTGATAAACGTGTACTATAAGAGTAAACATTGGCGATTCTCGAGAGCAAATTCGAAATATTAATTGGAGCACAACTCTAGTTTACATTATCAACTAAATTAGCGAAATTTAAATTCTAGGGGTGGAAAATGGAACAGTTTAAACACAGGAACATGCTAGAGCTAGCGCAGAAAAATTTTTTTTGAAACCGCGATCTGACTTTTCTCTAAATTTTCGTTTGCCTCTGTCCTCCCTTCATCACAGGCCCTCGCAAAGTTTGTTTTTGCTTCTGGGTGACGTCCCTGATTTGAATTAACAGCATACAAGCGCGATGGAACGCTTTTTTTTCTAATTTATGGCGTCGATATCTTTGGTGGAGTTTCACGACTCCAAGAAAAGCGTCTATTAGTGCCACATCCTCGAAGTTTTGGGTATATTTGGGATGGATATAGAGATGCCCAAGTCCTGGAGCGCGGCATGTGT
This sequence comes from Porites lutea, assembly GCF_958299795.1. Lineage (NCBI taxonomy): Eukaryota > Metazoa > Cnidaria > Anthozoa > Scleractinia > Poritidae > Porites > Porites lutea. The sequence goes on along the minus strand of NC_133203.1, from coordinate 30,523,493 downwards.
AACTTTCCACTTTGTAGAGAAAAGCAATACCGTGAAAGGCAAGAAAGCGTTACAATATGTGTCGTGCTGTAATAATTCAAAAACAGGGACGCGACCAACAAGGAACGAGCTTAATAACTTGACTTATGCTCTCATGAAGGATGGCAGAAGGTGGGAAGAAGAGACAAATCAGGTTCTATCATATGTAAAACCACTTTCATCAAAAAATATTTACAGGATAATCAACGTTGTCGGCTTTTGACATCTCAAGCTTATGCACCTATCAATGGTTTGCCCCAGGATGGGGGGGCCGGGCAACCCACGGGAATTAGACTTCGTAAAGCGCCCGTGGGTGGGGATTTTGACATCCACAACGGTCCCCAGGGTGGGAAATTTGACTTGACCGCCATCTTGAAAAGTGGAGAGGACCTGGGAATGAGTGAGTGGTCCGCCATCTTGGAAAATACCCAGAAGTCATTTGAGCGAGTTTCCCGCGTCCAAGGATGGCTGAACGAAATATAAGGAGTATCATGTTGCTTTTTTTTTAAGCAAAAATTTTGTTTTTTAAGCTCATCAGTGTTCTGTCTTTAAAGTTCTAATAACACAAGATATTTTTCCTTCAGCTTTGAGAAGAAATATTCGCACAAGAGCTCATTTAGATCAAAATTTACTTCCTACTTACCTGTCTTCAGAGGATGCCGCCCTGCCTCAAGTTTTCGATACTCTCTGTGTCTATAGATTTGCTAGTAAACTCCAAATGTTAAATTCAATGAAATTCTGGTCAATTGTGGACTTCAGTTACAAACATCAGTTGGATGAAAGCGGAATACGACCTATTACAGGCGTGACATAGAAGATGAATCCAGAAACCTGTGCCAAATGTCACCAAACAATGACAAGTAGTGCTTTATTAAATAATCTTATTTTTTTAATACTTTCTATGTCAATTTTTTAATAATTCTAACTAAAAAAATTTTTGTCTACAAAAAATACAATTTGGATTGTTTGGAGAGGATCTTGTTTAATCGTTGTTTGTTCAAATCAGTGTTGTCTGGAGGAGTGCCGCAATAAACTTGGTGTGAGTGCCTATCATTTCGTTTAACTTACTATGAAGGTCTGTGGTCCCCAGGGGTGGGAATTTGACTTACAATGGAGACCCAAGGGTGGGGAAATTGACATTTGAAAACCTGAAAATGTCAAATTTCCCGTGGGTTGCCCGGCCTCCCCATCCTGGGGCAAACCATTGATAGGTGCATTACGCAACAAGACAAATGAGTTGCTGGCTTGCTCTAAATCCACAATTTCGCGGTTGTTAGTGCCATGGTGTTAAGGTCACGAACGTAACGTCTACCTTAACGATTTTTTGACAGGAAGACTTCGTTTCGTGGCTAAGTTTGGCAAATCCTTTTAGTAAAATTATCCACTGAAATTGCTATGAGGATTCGTCACGAATGCTTTCCGCGAACCGTCAACGTTAGTTGAAATACAGTTGACTACCGATAACTCGAACCCTCGCTAACTCGAACCAAAATCGATTTCCCCTGGATTTCCTCCATACATTTACTGTAATTTTATCCTATAACTCGAACCCTCGATAACTCCAACTTCCCGCTAATTTGAAGTAGTTTTTGTTTCCCCTCAGATCATTTCTATATAATTTTACCCTCGATAACTCGAACCATGTTTTGAGCCCCTAAAAAGTCCGGCAGGTCTAACCGCAGGTCACAGGTCGCAGGTAACAGGTCAGAGGTCGAAGGTCGCAGGTCGCAGGTCACAGGTTGCTCAGTTCGCAGGTACAACAAAAAACTTTTCTCCCATATACAACCTTTCAGTAGTAATAAACAGGTTCTTTTTAAGTCTGATGGTTTTCGTTTTTTATTTATGAATACTCCATTTAACAGCGACTGAAAGTAATATTTCTCTAAACTGCTATACAGACAGTTTTTTTAGCACAACGTCTTGATTAACATGTCTACAGAAGAATTCTCAGAAATTTGAAAAAAAGTCGGCAATGTTGAATTTGCACAATAGGAAATTAAACTGAAACGAAAAACCTCTTGTAAGAAATTTATTGAACATCGAAAACCTATAGTCGGTCGACTTAGTTCCATAAACGTAAAAAAAAACTAGCCGCCACCTTTCCCTTCCCTAGGATGGCCGCTCAATAGAGGTTCTTCTGTATAATAATAGTAGCAGGGCCGTAGCTAGCATGAGGCAAGACGAGGCAGTTGGGTTCTTGAAGAAACTTCAGCTCACTGAGAAGGCTTAAAACCTAGTCCCGAACAAGCATGGCTAATGCGAGGCTGGACGGGCTTGCTTTAGCGTACATTCATAAACCAACGGAAATTGACAGCACTTCTGTTTTAAAGAGATGGGATGCCTCTGGTCACAGACGGATTGTCTTAGCTTTAACTAAAGAATAAACGACGGGCAAGAAACTTTCACTTACTTAAGACTTCTCCTAATTATCTACAGTATAAAATCCATAAACGTTGACTACTCTCTTGGATTCATTTTATTGTTATAATACGTGTTACAACATTTGAATGCTTTAAATACAAATGGTCATTAACTTGGCACCAGTATCGCTAAGCAATAAAAAAGTGAACTTCTACACTTGCCCAAGATTGACTTTTATGAACAAAAATGACACGGGAAATGCTTACAAGAGCATTTCTGAGCCTCTAGATTTCAAAATTTTCTCGGGTGTCATGTCCCCAGACCCCCCAAGTGGCTCGAGCCTTCGGCGCTCGAAACTTGCCTCGTCTTGTTCTGCAGTCTGGCTACGGCCCTGAGTAGTATCATTTCCAAAAATTCAATAAAGGTACAAAATTGCAAAACTGTAACACTAAACAACCACAATAAAACATGTACTGAAAAAAGGAGTTTTGTTTAAAAAAAAAAAGGTGCCTAATATCAATAACCTCTATTAGTCCATGTTCAAAGTTAAAGAAGGAACCTGAATTCCTTCAATATAAGACGCTTGTTTGCCTCATTGAGGTATTGCCTAATGCCATCCTTGACAATAAGCTTTCCCTCACTCATATCTTGAACAGTGAGGTTTACACAGGAGTTAAGTGGATGAAAATAAACCATTTCTGGTTTCAAAGAAAGTCGGAGCTTGGTGTCTTCAGTGCGATTATATACTCTGATCTCAGAATGCCTTATGAACAGGTCATATGGTGAGGGTGGGGGTGGAGCTGAGGGCTTCTCTCTTACGCGTCCCTTGCATTCGTAGTAAGTGGTTGCGGAGGTATCGTTCACAAAGACAAGTTCGGGATATAATATTTCGAACGTATGAAAGCTCATCAAATTATCAGCAGCCATTTGAAATTATTCATAAAGAATTTGCACAAAAAAATACCTTAACGAACAAATCCAACCGTTGCACCCTGTGTTGCACGCGGTACGCTATCTTAAATAAGTTATCGTGTGATATTTATTAAGCAATAGAAAACATTTTCCGTATTTGCATAGCCTGATATAAACACGAGAGGGGTTGGGAGAATTCGAGACAGTTATGCAAACCTGAGACGAAGTCGAGGATTTGCATAGTTTAAATCAGGCTATGCAAACACAGAAAAAAGTTTCCTATTTCTTTTATAAAATAAATTTCCCGAGAAAAAACGCAAAACTCTTTGTATGGCACTGATTAAAAGATTAAAATTAAAATTCTTACCAGTCACAAAGTCTTGTCTACGAAGTCTTACACGCGTAATCAGTTCTTGGTTTGCAAAAAGATGCTTTCCAAAATACGGACTTTTCTCACTTAAAATGTCAGCTTAAGCGAAAAAAAATTGACACTTTCTTTGTAACGATTTTCAAAGTTTCAGCCGACGAAGGAGTGGGTAAATAAAGTAAACTTGTCGAGTTTTAAACTTGAAAACTTTTTTAAATTCGTGGTTGCGTGAAATATAGCGCGCGAAAAGCAAAACAACTTGACGCCACAACCATGTTTACATACTCTCATGCAAACACTCCTCTCGGCCAATCAGAGCGCGCGTACTCGATAACACTAAATTTATAGAACAGAGCTCATCATGACGGGGTAGTAGAAAGTAACCTATTTCTAGAACGGGGTATCATTTTCAAAGCAATTTTTTTTTTAAAACGGGGTCCAAATTTGGAAACCCGGGCGGCACATACCCACCCAAATCATAGCCAGGTACCCCCCCCCCCCCCCGGGAGGGGTCTACACCCAATGTGCCCGCCCATTAAGAACTTGAGATGAGATGACCTGAGAGAAGGGGGAGACGCCTCGAAAATAATTTTCCTTCGGGTATTAAGCGGCCACTTGTCCACTACCCGCTTTGACCGGTTATCTCGCTTTTTAAATCATAATTATGAAATCGATTTTTCTGGAAACTCAATTTACGTATATTATTCGCGACCTGTGACCTGCGGATTAGACCCACCGAGCATATAGTTTACTATTGGAGGCTGATGTTGTTTGTCCCAAATCAAAGGTGAAACAGCATTACTTCTCAAAACAGTAAAACTAATGCCAGTAAAACGAATGCTCTATTTAGGCAATGTCTTGTTACGTTATGACGTTATTTATAATCTTGAAGTATCTTTTAATTTTCACTATGAGTTAACATTTCTACAATTTAAAATCTTGCATTTAAAAATGTGAAAAAAGTTTTTAAAAACCTTACTTGGTTGCGAAGATATGACATTCTAAAGATCGCCAAACTTCTAAAAATAGTAACAAAAAGGCGGAAAATACGAAATTCACGGCTCAATAACTTTTTAACCAATAAAGCTTTACACCTATTGTTTTTCACATTTGGGCTTATCTCCGTAAGCTCTTTTATTTTTGGTTTGTTATGCCATAAGTCGAAAACTGTTTTTTTGCTGTCAATCTTATGACGTCATTTTCGCGCCAAACACCGTTAAAATCATACAATTGTTGGGAACGTACAGTTCTATTATTTTGCAAAGTCTCAGCGCAAACGGTTAAAAACTGCAAAACTAGTTTGAAATTAAAGAGATCACTTTTTGATCACAGCTGATTCGGGGAGAAAACTATTTTTTCCTTACTCCTGGCTATTTTCTTCGAGCTCCCGATAACTCGAACTTTTTTCGATTTCCCTTGAAGGTTCGAGTTAACGGGAGTCGACTGTAGCTGCTTGTCTTTCATAGCGGCCAAGGCTTGGTTACACACCTAAAGGTGCAATTTATCCAAGAAATCTGCTCAGACATGCCATCTTTTGTTACAGTCGATATTTATTAAAAATTCCTGGAAAGATTTACTAACAACAGCACAATGAAATAATTACAGGGGTGTTCCTGGAACGATTTACTATAACAACAGTACGAGGAAAGAGGGTAATACAGAAGATTTTGAAGTGTTCTCCGTTAATCATGAAAAACCATGTCCTGAATTGATGTCAGTGATGGGTAAAACTGAGTCTGCTTGATTTATCGACGCTGTTCGTGTTTTTCCGGTGACCGGCCAGTTGAAGAATTGAAACCCAACCTTCCGAATCTAAAGGGCTTCTCATCCTGCACGATCACTTTTCGCTACGTCTTGATACTAAGAGACAGACCATTAAAAAAAGTGAACGGGGGAGAACCAAAAAAAAAATCCATACAAGTATAATTCACGTGAGGAGATGCATACAACCGGAACAACAAAGGAATTGTTGTGTTTGGGGTGTTCATCCTGAGATGAAAGTTTGGAACCCAGGTGAAAGTCTTTTCGCTCCGTTAAGTGTGTCTTACTAATTTTGGGATATTAACCGCATTTATGCTGTGCCATAAAAACACAAGAGACTTACATGATTAACCGATCGAATCTGTAAGAAAAACCGCCAGATCAACGACGGAATGGGGGGAATATGATTGAGTCACTTATTATGGACTCAAGATAAAGTGATACTGTACCTTGGTAAAGCGATTTCTTGTATTGCGTAGGGCCCCTTGCTCGCTTGTTTTCCATCTTATTGACATTAGTGACAAATCGGGTACATTTTGAATTGGCATTTATTTATTACTGATCAAAACTCTAGGGCGGCCAAGATACAAAAATATTTGACGGCAACAAATTACAACATTACGTGAAATGTAGGCCTCTTAAGCCTCGTGCTGCGGCTTTGAGGCCTTGTTGAGAAGATCCTTTCTCAGCTTCTTGCTTCAATATGATAGCAATAATCACACCACCAGCAGCCCATTGCTCGACGTCTCTTTCGACCAGGGGCATTGGTTGCCTCAGTACAAGACCTGCCCTCTTTGAAATGCACCTCCAATCCCACCTTGCAGCTCTTCATGTTAACCACGCCCCTCAGATTAATATCCCTGTTAATCTTCTCATCCATTTCCACAGTATAAAAATCTAAAAGAAGTAAAACAAAACAATCAATAATAATTTTGCCAGATGTAATTATGGATTACGGATTCCAGGTACTGGTCCGGATTCTTTGTCAGTGGAACTTCTATTTCGGATTCCAATGGTTAGCGTGATTCTGGATTCCTTCACCTGAATTGTCAATTCCAAAGCCCAGTATTCCTGATTCCCGAATCCGGATTACCGTTACATGGGGCGAATAACTCGTAGATTAAATGGGCCTAGTAAGGTTGTGTTTAATGTATTACCTATTTTAGTTTACACAGACCTACGTACGAGCCATTGACTTGAAATTGTGGTAGAGATAAGTTGTTATGTTGTCTGACTGTAAGCACTCCGAGCTTCAGGAATCTTAATTCCTCTGTCCCTGTTTATGTCGTTAGGGTGAAGTCTTATGTGAAAAGGACTCGGTCAATAAACTTAACTTTGTCCCAGACCGGATAATCCCCAGTCTTTATTAATATACTGGCGCGGTCATATCTTTCATGATATAAATCTATGTGATTTCAAAGCGTTCAAAGTCCGCGTCAACTCATGATCATGCCAGTTTGAGGCAAAATTGAAAAATGCGGGTCGCCGTGTTTCAAAAGTTCCCTTTTAATCCTCTTCAAGTTTGCCCATGCGTTTCCTTTTTGGCTTGTGTGTATTTCTCTTGTGTTCTTTTGGCAGACTAAATCAATTTTTCAGAGATATCTCAGTCGGCTCTGTAACTTCTTTTTTAAAGCGCTGAGATAGCCTACATAGCGTGACAGTTTGTCAGTAACCTTAATCAACAGGACAACCCGTGTTTTCTTTAGGGTTGTTCATATGTAGTTTACCGTGTTATTGTTTTTACATCTTTTGTGTTAGTTTTGATTCCAAAAGTTCCTGAATGAAAAAATAAATGAAAATTTACCAGGCATCAAGGTCTCTAATTCTCGTATAATCTCCCGCACTCTTGAGCAGTCTACTATCTTGTAGAAGAGAAACTTTTTTTCGTAGACTGGTTGGGCGCTTCCGGGCTCGCTCACTAGCTTCGTTGTCTGCTCTTTTTTGTAGTCATGACTCTCGAGGTCTGCCTTCTTTAACCTAGCCATCATCTCTTCATCTGAAGTATGGGAGTCTGGATCGTAGACCTTTAATATGAATTTTTCTTGTGTTTTGGCATCTGTTGAACAAAGATTGAATAAATTTGTAGCCTGCAAATACAGCTGTCTCTCCTCGCTCCTGTCCGCTAGGGACGTCTCTCTTGACAATACGACATCATGTCTCTCGTGCGGCGAGGAGCGTGTTAAGGAGAGACAGCTATGCATACTATAAGAAGAAAAGGCTGGGGTGAATAGCTTATCTCCCTGTGTTTAAGGCAATAACGTTTTCAAATGCTTTTTTAGAAACAAATTTCGGATTCTACTTTTAATTCTTGTATTGGCGACTGCCGAGTCTCTTTTAAACAACGTAACGTGCTTTCTTGATGTCTCAAAGTATGCTAACTAACTACGAGAGAATGACCGGACAACCGACAATTTGAAAAACAACGCACCAATGACATTACGAGTCTACATAGCCAATAACATCACGGAAAGACGACCAATAACATCGCGACTTAATTGACCAATCCGGTCAATAATTAGAGTTTATAACTAACGTGATAGAACTCACTTTGATTCTGAAGATGACTAACGCCATACAGGTTGTCAAAGTGTCCTTCTACGTTCATCTGGACGATTATGATCAACCTACTTACAAAGTATGACTGATTAAATTAAAGGAACCTAATGCTCATTGATGCATAAATAAATCGCCAAGCCCGTTTAAAACAAACGCGTTAAAGTCTTTTGGTGGTTTGAGTTTTTGAATGAACAAACAGCTTTCCGTCTTGACAGTTTCCTTATCCTTGGTGGGGAAGGAGGGAGGTGGGTAGGCAAGAGTTAATCTCGTCACGAGTTCACAAACAACAATTATACGTTTCACGAGTCACGATACATCATTGATGGATAATACATTAATATATAATACGTTAATTATATATAATACATTAATATATAATACATTAATTATATATAATACATTAATATATGAGACGTTAATTATTTAATACATTAATACACAGCTTCCAGTTGATACCGTCAGTTTCCTTATCCTTGATAGGGGCGGAGGGAGGGGGGTAGGCAAGAGTTAGTCTCGTCACGAGTTCAAGAACAACAACTTTGCGTTTCACGAGTCACGAAACAAATATGAACGTTTTCACGCTTCACAGAAATAGGGTCGTACAAAATGTCAAAAGCGTTACGTTAGTCCTATTTTGTAAAACAGAGTGCTTCAAGAGAGTTAACTAGAGTTTTAAGAACTTTACACGCACAGCTCGCCCACTATGCGTTGTTACACGTCTTACTTTACTGCCCTTATGAATGTAAGAGTATTGTCATCATCTTCCACAGGATGTTGACGTTCATTTTCAATGTCATATTCTTCCTTCTTGGGGTTGGTAGAATCAGGTAGAAACTTCTCGTTCTGGTTCAGCTTGGAACGTAAAAAATTACTGCTTCCACAAAAGCAAGAATTTTGTCGGATTCGTGAGACGTGGCAGCAATGATTTCCTTAGTGTAACTATTGACCTTTGATCTCGGCCACGTGTTGCTGCGATCTCTGCGCGCGCGCGGCTATAAATTCCTTAGCGAAACCTGGCTGAGCGCGCACTGAAGTGTAGTTAAAGGTCGTTTAGCCAAATTAACGATTTATTTTCTTCAATTGATTTTTAATGTACGTGTACACAATGGAGGATTTTTGCAGTTTACGTTTGAAGAAGTGCACTTCAATCACGATTCACAGAACAGATTTTCAGTACTGATTCTATCACCGCGTCACGAAAATAAGCTTGCCCCCCCCCCCCCCCCCCCCTCCTTCCCGGTAAGCAAAGGTCACGGCTGGACACTTTTTGTACCAACTTAGCGTTTATTTTTGCGACACATGGCTTTCATTAAGAATATAAGACAAGACCCTTAAAAGTGAAAAACCCAATATGAAAATCTGCTCAAAGAGTTGAATAAGGTTACTCGGAACTTATAACAACATTAAACATAAGTGAAAGAGTCATCGTGACAAATACTGAGAAGTCAACTGAGTTCTCGGTGTCCATGTAGTGCATGTTGTTTTGAAAATGTGTCCAGCAACCCTCGGAAAGGATCTACGTTATTCTGCCGCCTGATACAAAATACAAATTCAAATGTGATGACAAAAAAACTAAAGCAAAGAATCCACGAATTGACTCAGTCGCAAGCGGTGTAATACATACAACAGGCCAAACACAAAAACAAAAAAACAAAACAAGACAAAAGCGAAACAGAAAGAACCATTTTACTTGAGGGCATAGCCCCTCCTTCTAATACTGGAAGCAAATGAACTTGCTAACGTACCTTACGTAAATGGCCATAAAGCCAAAAACAAAAAGAACCAAACAAGAAGAAAACCAAAAAGAAGATAAAATAAACAAAAACCTCATCTGCGATATTAAACGTAGAAAATAGCGCCAAAAACGTAACCAAAATTTTCCCGCAAGCCATCACGACAGAGTAAAATTGTGAAGGTTAGCTTACAAGTCGCAACTGGGCTCGATATTGCTTTAAACTGTAGAATGAGCTGAATTTATAAGGTTACCTTTGTGAAATGCGATAACTTTGTTTACTTCAATGCTTTAATGTTATCATGCGCAGTGTGCTTCAGTTCCTCTTTTCTTTTAGTCAGTTGAAATAGCAACTAATTTCGTGCCTTCCTCTAACGCTTCAACACGTTTAATGTTTCAAATACTGTCTTACATATCGTTCAAAGTTTTTGTTTAAAAAACATTTATTTTCGTGACTTTTTAAATGTCTTTCGCAGTTTACGTCAGTTCCAAGTTCCCTGTAAAAATGAGGCGGCGACGTTTTCAAAGCACTTAGTAGCAATTGTATTACGCTAATGCATGTGTTAATTGCAGCTGCACCTACCTCCCGCCTAAAAACTCTACCGGTGCAATAAATGACGACTTCTGCAGTGTTCAGGTGACGCAAAATTGGCCCTCTTTCTTTGTCCCCAACGCGGGGCATTTGGCAGTTTCAAGTCAGCCCCCTTACCGGAAATTTGCATCTAAGACAAAGAGTGCCGATGCCCATGGGTTAACCTAGGGGTGGGGGGCTGTGAATCGACTGGTACATTTTTGATACACGTAGAAAACAACCCCTGCAATAACATAACCGAAATGCTCCAAACAATCACGACAAACTTTTCTGGACTGGTCGAATTGACTTCGATTTTGGTTTAAACTGCAAACTTACGGCTGCATTTTATACTGTTGACTGTAAGATCAGTAAAATACGATGATTTTGTTTACGGCAATGTCTTGTTGTTATGCTCGGTTTGCATCAGCTCTGGGACACCTTCCTTTCAGTCCAATTCCTCCATCCTTTAACGCTTGAACACGTACATCGGTTAGGTTTGAAATGCTGCAGTCTAAGCCGCTGAACTGGTTCGAAATACGTGTTTCCGAAATGCGATGATTTTGTTGACCTTTTTAATTTCTTGGTTTGCTCCGGTTCTACTTCCCTTTCAGACTAGTGGAATAGAGGAAAAAGAACTAATTCGTACTTCGCTCGATCACGCATACACTTGTAGAAAACAGACCTAATAATAAAAAGCATAAGGGAAATTTTATTTTGAAACGGCTTATCACAACACAGACACACACAGTGTAAAGCTTAGCTTTTCTGAACTAATCGAACTCACCTCGATAAAAGTTTGTACTGCAGACTGAGCTGTTTTATGAGGAAGCTGTGCGAAATGTGATACTTGTGTTTACTTCAATCCGTTGTTTTCATGGGAAGAGTAACTCAGTTACACTTTCCTTTCAGCCAGTTGTGATAAATTTTCAAAAAACGTCTTCTTACTTCTCTACAACGCTTAATAAACACGTTTGCGAGCATATCTGCCTATACTTTCCAATTGCCCGTTTAGTGGGTGTCACGAAACCTCAGACCTCGAAGACTCAGAGGTCAATTAGTTTTAAAAAATACAGTTTACATTCATTGCAATTTGACTTGATGTTTTATGAACGACTGATTAACAAGATCTTCTCCTATCTCTTTGCCAAAGAGAATTAAAGTAATGGTATTTTCCTTGTAGAATCGCCACTTTTTCAATCCGTTGACGTTTTGCCTAAGTTTATAATTTCTTGATCTCTACGTACAGGATAAAGATTTCTCTAAACTTCCCTATAGGTAAAAAATAATAATGATTATATTAAGAGGCTGAAGAGGATCTGATTTTAGGGTGTCTAAAAGGGAAGGATGGATAACGAGAATACCAACAGAACTTGCAATTGAGGTTTATTCTTGACAGGAAAGTTTTCTTTTTGTTGTTGTTTTCAACCCGGTTTTGATCAGTACGCAGTTGCTAGTCTCAAGATCCAACTATTCCCTCTCTAGCATTAAACGTGCATCATGTTTGTTAACTGTCAAGAGAGTTTAATCTGCTTACTCAGCACCGTTGGACTTCCCAATTACTGAACTGCAAGCAACATGCTTTTCAATCAGGGGAGGGGGACGGAGGGAAGGTAACTCTATTGTTTTCGACCTAAGTTTCTTGACCCACTCCTTTCGCCAGTATGACGTCGGGCAAGAGCCTCGGGTCGCTTGTGCAAATTAGCAAGAGAGTACGACAGTTATTTGGGCGAGCGAGGTCAAGAAAAACCTAAGAAGCTAGCAAATATCACTCTGTATCGCTTATTTGATCGAATCACGGTGTGTGAGCTTTCTTGTTGCTATAATCTGCTTGTGTAAACCGTTTTAATATTTTGTGTCCGTGATTGTATAATTCTGTTAATTTGTTTTTCTGGCTGTGTTGCGGGATCGCCATCTATTTCACTCAATTCAATTCAATTCTTTTTTCACACTATATAAGATATTTACACAAGTGTACATTAAGTAGAAAAATAAAGTAGCTACAAATAATAATTAACTAAAAGACATTAAGTTCATTTGTGTACTGTGTCCAAAGTAGCAAAAGCTTTCTTGTTGGACACCGTCATGTTGAAATAATTGGCAGCAGTAAAGAGAGGAATGAAATCTCAAATAACAGCAGTGATAGAACATATAATCAAGGTCAGATTTAGTTGGTTAGAAGACAGGACTTCCATTCTTTCTTAAACTTATGATATGGCAGACACTTGAGACCAGGCGGTACAGTCTCCCAGTCTCTCCTGATTTTTGGAGCGGAGAATTTAAAGGACGTCTTACCTAAGTTGGTGGATACTCTTGGCCTAAAATAGTTCAGATTACTGACAAATCTTGTATTATGATTGTGTATACGCGATGCTGGAGACCAGCAAGGCCGTCAAAACTTAAATCCTTTTTTTTTCTCTAAAATAGGCAAGTTCTAGTCTTCAGAATAGGAGGTTCCATTCACAGATCACACATGTTTATATTTCATTTTATTCTTTTGTTAATTAAACGCGCCTAACTTCATACCATTCCTTTCGAGTGTAGGCCTCTGTTGATCTCCTAATTCTCCACCAAATTCAGTAAAGCTAGTTCGATCGATTCTACATCGAGTCGGCCCGCTGAACCCGAAATAATGCGAAATAGCTTTAAAATATGCGCTTAAGCTAATTTTTCTAGGCTGTGTTCTGTTTCTTTGTACCATTTTTTTTTTCTGTTTGGTCTCTTTCTTTTGACACTATTTTTCCTTTTGGCAATTTTTTTCTACATTCTTACTGCTGACCCTGCTGGTCATGTACTTGGATCAATATATATTTTAAGCTTAAGTCCGGAGATTTATTTTGGAAAGGAAATTTCAAATAAAGCTCTTGGTCTGCACTCGGGCCAAGCTTACTACCAGAAAAAAAACCATAAGTTGTCAAGACATGTCCCTCCTCTGAAAAGGCTATTTTTTTTTCAATGTTAGTTGACATCATGACATACAACACACAGTACACCACAAACTGTACTAATTTACACCCAACACCCACCAGTGGCCCACTGGCGAAAGTTAAACTTGCCTTTTGTACATCGTCTTAATCATCAATATCTGGGTTTGCCCCCCAAAAATAATTAAACGAAACCTTTTATTGGTTTTCGGGATTTAATTACAGAGTTACAGGTGTATGCCGATTACAGTATTAAAATGCGGTAAAGCAACAAGATTCAATGCTTACAGTCTCTCATAAATACCTGTCATTTATCTTCATCTTTCAAACGCTACAGCCAAGCGAACTTTGAGAGGAATGATATGGGGTTCCACTAGCTCTGAAGAGCTGAAAATACGCACAGTGTAAAGTATAATACATCCTTCGATGAACCTCCTATTGCTGTGTCTCAATCTTGCTTTGCACTGGCCCTCAAAAGTGTGACCCGTCGGTATGATTGCCCGTAAAATTTCCGCGACGATAGAAAGGAATCTTTAAAATTCATTACACCACTGGACATTTCATTCCAAAAAAGTACTTAGGTCTAGTTTTCTATGACAATAGAAACCTTAAAATCTCCAAATCCAAGAAATCGGAATAGTATTTCCGTGGTAAAATCGAAATTTTTATCCGTCTCTTCGATGAACACTTTGCTAGCCTGCGTAGCAAGCGTTTCTGTGCGGAACAAGAGTCAAAGACCGCGTGAAAATTGGCGCAAGTAAAAGAGCGGGGAGGGTTGGGGAAGAAAGGAAGGAAACGCTCGAAGACATGTAGCGTTGCAGTTGTGTCCTCCGTTGCAGTTTGGTCCTCTCACCTATCAACCAATAGAATGGGGTTTTATTTCTTCCAATCAAAGTGCGTTGTGATCGTGTCTTCTTCATGTGACTTCCCAACTAGGGGAGGGCTGTAGTATGAAGTTTGTTATTTTCAGTGTCCTGATCGTGTGGAAGACTTGTGCATGAAACAGTTTTGGAGCGTTTTCCCTGATGGGTTTTTGGAGAATTTTACAGAAGTTTGAAGTTTGTTCGAAACTTTCCTCGGTCAACGCAAATTTTCATATGTTGGTGTAATGTATCGATATTATTGTCTACCGGAAGTTGTGTTAGCGGAAGTTCTCGGTTACTGTAAACGTGCAAAGGATCATGGATATTTGTGTGGGCCATGCTTTCCGGGTGTCATGGCGGCCGAATAAAGTGTAGTTGCTTTTAAAGTTAAATCTGGGTTTATTACACGGCCATCCGGGCGTCATTGTTACATTGGCGACGAGGATTCAATTCGTTTTGTGAGGTAGTGGATGTTTTGGAAGTCATTTGTGCGGAAAGTCCTAGTATTTTGTCAGAAAGATGACGGACGACAGTGGAACCACTTCGAGTACAGCTTCAAGTTCACAAGCTTCGCCAACCGCGACGTTTGTTCCTCTACTTGATGTGGCCAGCCTTCCTCCCTTCAATCCAAAGGAAGATCCGAACACCCTTGCAGTTCGCTGGAAGTTGTGGAAACGCTCGTTCAATCTGTATTTGGTGGCAAAAGGGATTACGAAAGATGAACAGAAAACCGCATTGCTGTTGCATACTGGAGGGTTGAATTTTCAGGAGCTTTATTACACGTTATTGACCGGTACGGAAATCAAGCCGTTCGCTGAGAGTATGGCGTTGTTGGATAACTATTTTGCACCGCAGTTGAACGTTCCATTCGAAAGACATCAGTTTAGGCAAATGGAGCAGGCGTCAGGAGAGTCGGTGGATCAGTTTGTTTGTCGGTTGAGGCAGAAAGCGATCTTCTGCGAGTTTGAAAATGTAGATGAGGCAATAAGGGATCAGCTTATTGAGAGATGCAGGGACCCCAGACTTCGCCGTAAGTTCCTGGAGAAAACAAATGCTACTCTGAAGGATTTACAAGATTTGGCTCGTGTGCAGGAAGCAGTGAACATGCAGGTCAAGGCTATGGATCAGTCATCCGGTCAGGTGAATGCTGTTTCCGGCAAACCTCACAGCAAAGGAAAAGGAAAAGGGACAGCGCAGAGTAGAAACAGAGGAAATAAGTCTGGTAAACCGTCGGGTGGTTCTCAGGAGACAAAAGTAAGAGGCTGTTTTCGCTGTAATTACACTGACCATATGGCACGTGACCCGAATTGTCCTGCCCGTAGCAAGAAATGTAATGCATGTGGCGAGACTGGACATTTTGCAGTCTGTTGCAAAACAAAGGAACGCAAACGTCTTACAAGGGATGACGAGGGAAGGAATAATACACGGGGTAGAGCCTATCAACTATCAGAGGATTCAGCCACTGGACAACAAGATTATTATGCATTTACAGTTGGAGTCAGTCAGCCTACAAGTGGTAGTGAAGTTGATTTGAAGGTTGGAGGAGTGACGTTACCAGGGGTACTTATTGATTCTGGAGCGTCGTGCAATGTGATTGATCAAGCAACCTGGGAAGTTTTGAAGAAGAAGAGTGTTCAGTGTGAGTCCAAGAAATCAAGCAAAAAGTTGTTTGCTTATGGACAGAAAGATCCTATTGAGGTGATTGGGACATTTGTGTCTGAGATTGTGTGCGAGATCAGTGGCAACAGTTGTGTGGACGAATTCACAGTGGTTAAAGGTCCAGGAAGATCTCTACTGGGAAAGAACACTGCAGAGAAGTTGGGCGTGTTAAGGGTCGGTCCAGATGTGTGTTCATTAACTGTTGAAGGAAGTGATGCGGACATCCGTGAGAAGTATAGAGAGGTTTTTACGGGGGTTGGAAAGCTGAAGGATTTTCAGCTGAAATTACATGTAAGAGACGATGTCACGCCGGTTGCACAACCCGTACGGAGACTGCCATTTGGGTTAAGAGCCAAGGTTGACGAGAAGTTGGATGAGTTGTTAGCCAAAGACATCATCGAGGAGGTGTCACACAACCCAACTGAGTGGGTGTCGCCGTTGGTTGTTGTCCCGAAGACAGACGGTGACATTCGGATTTGCGTGGACATGCGCAGGGCGAATTCAGCAATAGAGAGGGAAAGACACCCAATCCCTACAATTGAGGAAGTATTGTACGACCTCAATGGCTCAACTGTCTTCTCAAAGCTCGATCTCAAGTGGGGCTTCCACCAGGTGGAATTGGATGAAAAATCACGCGAGATCACGACGTTTGTTACACACCGTGGTTTGTACAGGTACAAACGTTTGATGTTCGGGGTAACATCGGCGCCTGAAAAGTACCAGAAAATTGTGGCGGATGTTTTGCATGGTTGCGAGGGAGTGGCTAATTTGGCAGATGATTTGATTGTGCATGGTTGTGGCATAAAGGAACACGACAGGAATTTGCATGCTGTACTGACCCGATTGAAAGAGAAAGGACTAACCTTGAATGGGGACAAATGCCAGTTTCGTCTTCCCAAGCTTAAATTCTTCGGTCATGATCTGAGCAGACAAGGTGTTGCGCCCAGTGAAGAGAAAGTAGCTGCCATCTTGAACGCAAGCCCTCCACAAGATGCTTCACAGGTCAGATCATTTGTTCAGCTTGTACAGTATTCTGCAAAGTTTCTTCCCAACTTCGCGCAAGAAGCAGAACCACTCAGGAGCCTCCTGAGGAAGAATGAGCCTTTCATCTGGGGTGAAGCACAGGAAAGGTCATTCCAGAAGTTGAAACAGCTAGTTGCACAGGCCACTACGCTTGCATATTTCAGAGGAGACTGTAACACACGTATTATTGCCGATGCAGATCCACAGGGTTTAGGTGCAGTGCTGACTCAACTTCAAGACGGCGAGTGGCGAGCAATCTCGTACGCGTCCAGAAACCTCACTGAAGTGGAGCGGAGATACAGCCAGACCGAGAAAGAGGCCCTTGCCCTAGTATGGGCTTGTGAGAGGTTCAACATTTATGTGTGCGGGCGCAAATTTGAACTTGAAACTGATCACAAGCCACTCGAGTGTATTTTTGGCAGGCTTTCAAAACCATCAGCACGTATCGAACGTTGGGTTCTGAGGTTGCAGGGGTATGACTACAGAGTTGTTTATCGGCCTGGCAAAGCGAATATCGCAGACTCTCTCTCAAGACTCAATCAATGTAACCCTAAAGACACAAGTGGGGAGGAATTTGACTTTGTCAAGGCAGTTGCTGAGGAAAGCTTACCTGTTGCCCTGACCGCGAAACAAGTCGAATTGGTTTCTGATAGTGACCCAGAAATTGCTAGCCTGAGACAGTACATTTTAAGTGGGGACTGGTCTCAATGTAGGATGACAGCTTATGTGTGTGTCAAGGATGAATTGTGTGTGTTAGGCAAACTTGTTTTGCGAGGTACGAGAATTGTTGTTCCGAAGGCTTTACGGGGAGAAGTCTTGCGTCTTGCCCACGAGGGACATCAGGGCATCGTAAAAATGAAGGCACGTTTAAGGACAAAGGTTTGGTGGCCAAAGATTGACTCAGACGCAGAGCAGGTGTGTAAGTCTTGTCATGGTTGCCAAGTCGTAGGTGAATTCCAGGTTCCTGAGCCCATGAAGAGAGTGAAGCCGCCTACTGGACCCTGGCAAGACATAGCCATAGACCTGATGGGCCCCCTTCCCACTGGAGAAAGTTTGCTCGTAGTCGTAGACTATTACAGTAGATTCTACGAGGTAGCGATCATGTGCTCAACAGCAGCTAAGAGAGTGGTGGATGTACTGACACAGATATTCTCCAGATATGGATTTCCATTTACACTCAAGTCTGACAATGGTCCTCAGTTTTGCTCTGCGGAGTTTGAGAAGTTTCTCTCTGATAACGGAATCGAACACTTAACTTCCCCACCGCTGTGGCCGCAGGCCAATGGACATGTTGAGAGACAGAACAGAACTCTGCTTAAGACTTTGAAAGTTGCTCACGTCGAGGGCAAAAACTGGCGTGAAGAACTGCAGAAGTTTCTGCTAGCATATAGAACCACACCGCAAACAAGCACTGGTGTTACTCCTGCTTTCCTTATGTTTGGCAGAGAGTTGAAAACCAAGCTTCTAGAGTTGAGGCGCGCTGGTAACCTGTTGGACGAGGGGGTCAGAGATCATGACTGGAATCACAAGTTCGCCCACAAGGAACATGCTGACAACAAGCGGGGTGCAGCCGAAAGCCCTGTAGTGCCTGGAGATCTGGTTTTACTGAAGAACACGAAAACGTCTGGCAAGCTAGAAGCAAATTTCGAGAGTGAGCCATACACAGTGCAGACTAAGGAAGGCAGTGAGGTGACTGTTAGGTCAAAGGAGGGTGTGGAATACAGGCGGAACAGTTCATTTGTTAAGCGGTACAACCCACCAGGGGAATTACCAGAAGCCACAGAGGCCGCTTCCCAAGAAGCACCCAATACTCTTCCACCGGAGGAGAGTATAGCGACATCAAGACCAAGACGGACTGTCAGAATGCCGGAGAAGTACAAGGACTATGTACTTTATGAACTGAACTCTGTTGACACGTTGGACTTATGTTGAAGTCTGTTAGATTTGATTTCATGTTATTAGATTTTATTGAACAGTCTCATTGAGATAACTCAATGCGAGCAGAACAGTTTTCATACAGATTTATTTTTCGCTGTTAAGTGCCTTATTGACTTTTTCTCGTAGTCTGTTTGTTTCTAAAGAAAGGAAGGGATGTAATGTATCGATATTATTGTCTACCGGAAGTTGTGTTAGCGGAAGTTCTCGGTTACTGTAAACGTGCAAAGGATCATGGATATTTGTGTGGGCCATGCTTTCCGGGTGTCATGGCGGCCGAATAAAGTGCAGTTCCTTTTAAAGTTAAATCTGGGTTTATTACACGGCCATCCGGGCGTCATTGTTACAGTTGGAGAGCTTGAAAGCCTGGAACAAGGATGAAAGCACAACCAGAGAGTTCGAAGAAGGATAGTAGCAACAATTAAGGTGGTACCTCAGAGCTACCGTATTTTCGAGCTTCTGAGGTAAGGTGTTATTTGCAGTTCTTTCAAAGGCGTTTTTATATAAGGATTAGAGTCATGGTACATATAAGCTCAAGCTAGGCTAGCTCTAGTCTTGTTTTTATAGATCGTGAAGTTGTGAGCTTTTTTGATTTTGCTGCAAATTGTAAGTCAAGTTACTGCTTAAGATTATTTACCGAACCGGGCTTGTAAAAATGACCGTAACAAGAAAAAACTGAAGCACTGTTCATGGGGATTTTGAAGTCTTCCTTTAGAAAATAATATATAAACATTTGATTTAGAAAATAATAACCTATTTCAAAGTTTAGGCTGAAGAGTTTCCTGTATCATGAGGGCCCTCAAATTAGCAAATTTAGGGATTAGTGCAGTCATTCAGGCAGCAGACTGCATGATTCCCTGAAAGTGGCTAAGAATAATAATGTGGAAATTCAATGCGGATGTGTTTTGCTTTTGATTTGGAAGATGATGCTGTTAGACTTTTTTGGATCAAAATTCTGCAAGAAATGTGAGCACAGTTTGTTTAGCCTGCTTTCAATTTTTTATTTGGTCAACTCTCTATGGACACCTCTGGGATCAGAAAAAAGGGTCTGTCTTAAGGAGGTCCGTCTTTTAGAGATCATATAAAGGAAGTAGAGCGAATTAGGGACCAGCTTGAGCTGTCCAATTTATATATGGTGTAGCAAGATGTCCGTCAAGATATTTCGTATTTTAAAATTTAGCATGAGAGCTACAGTACTCCTGGACTCCCTATCATGCTGAATTTCAATATACACAAATGTAGAAAGAGGTCTTTTTGTGGATGTGAGGGCACATATGTCCCTAGACTAAATTTCAAATACTTTCAATTAATATAGTTTCACGTTTTTGCATTTCTGTATTCAGCCCATCGTTAACTGTGTTTGTTGTCACTTAGTCTTCTGTCACTGTTTCAAGGCAAGGTTGCTGATTAGAATTTTGCCCTATCAGAGCCTCTAGAAGGTGGGCTACTTCAATACTACAGTTAAAATGTTAACATGCAAAGAAGTGTTGATACCAGTGGGGTTAATTTTTTCATACTCACACATTGAATATGTTGTGGCCCGCTTACGGCAGCACACAGAAACTTTTGGCATACAGTAAAACCCCATGACTCAGAACCTGGATTTTAAGAGCCTGTTAGGCGAAAATGAGCCAGTTAAGCCCCCTTCTACACTGTATATAAGAACCTGTTTAGCCTAAAATTTGAAACAGGTTCTTATCTAATTATGGAAAAAATTCTGTACACTTAGGTAAATATCAGATAAGTCAGCATTCAGAATTTTCTTTGGAGACATAGGTGCCTTGTCACTCCAACTGAAATTTATATGCCAATGAGGTCAATGCTTTAGCTCATTGTCTGGTCATTTTTACATAACTTCTAATTTGGTATGCAAATTTTTTTTTCTTGGGAGGGTGTCTGTACAAACTGTCGAGGCCACCACATTGTCACTGCATGACCATTGTGTGACACAGCATCTCATGAGAGAGTTAAACATAAACTCATCTGAACATTGTACCCTTTTGAAAGACTTCGGTAACAAGAAAAATGAGTACCATTTTTAAATCGAGGCTGCAACTTTTCAAATTCCACCATTATGAATCAAAGTAAGCCAGTTAGCCATTCTAAGCAGGAAACAATAAGCGTTATTTTCACGCACCGCTGCCCCAATCCCTCTGCCCCCCGAAATAAAGTGTGACAGTATTACGTGACTGATTTGACCTAACCAGAAATTCCAAAAATTATTGTCCTTCTGTGGGTCATAAACCACTATTAATGAGCAGTACATTTCTCAATTCTGGTTCTTAAAACTAACAAAGCAAATTAAATTTAGGTTTCATTTTGTTTGATATTGCATTTAAAGCCTTTCTAACTGTCCTAGTAAACATATATGTAAATTTTTTTTTGGACGTGGTGATCTAGAATGAGCAAGGAATATGGCATTTCATATGCAAAGCAAGAATTGCAATAAGATAAAAAGAGACATTGGTCGTCACATTTTAAACGGTTTAAACTTCCAACATAAAACAATGACAAACCTCAATGCAACCCATCCTACCATCGTTTGTAAAATGCACTGAGAAAAAGTGCCAATGATAGCTTGAGAGACATCTTTATTCAATGGATGTACACACACACACACCCACACTAGAGCTCTACACACAGAGAGAGATTTGCAATTACGTTTTAGAAGGGAAAAAACTCATCAAAAGGTTTAAACTTCAACAAAAATTAAACTAAGAAAAACCACAAAAGGTACTCATCATAGCATCTTTTGAAGGAGACAATGAAAAAGCATATTACGCTAGCTTCAAACACATCTTCATTTAATCGCCGCCTTTGCTTAATGTGCTTTATAAGTAATAATTTATAGTGTTCATCACCATAAGTAAAAACAATGAAAATTTTTGGGGGAGTTTTCCCTTACATTTGTCTCATAGGGATTGATCTGAAATAAGGTCTAGGGTCAGGATTTGGAGAGCAAAACACCACAGCCCCCACCATGAAGTCCCAGGAATACTCCCCCCCCCCCCCCCCCGGATTTGTCAGTAGTTAATAATAATTAGTAACTACTAACTTATTATTGATAGCGTACATTTTGTGAACAGAAAATCCCGGCGGGGAACTGCCTTACATTTGCCTAATAAGTATTGGTGTGAAATAGGTCTAGGGTCAGGATTTGACGAGTAGACGTCACACCCCCACCAGGAATTGCTAGAAATACACACGGGAGAAAAAATCGAAGGCTTTTTATGAACTGGGCCCGCCTTTTGGCAAGCCAGTTAATAATAAGCTGACCCACTATATACTCTTAGCTGTATTGCATTTTTTTTCTTAAGAACCTAAATAGCCTTAACTTGTGCTAACTACATGTATATGTACCATTTCTATAAGAACCTTTTTAGGCTACCTCTGTCTCGAATATAAAACGCAAAAACATTGTCCACAAAATTTGAAAGGGGCTAAAACCGACACCAGAAGCCTATTACCCTCTGAAGCTTTCTGTAAACTAGCTTACAAATCATGTCTAACCCAAAGCACCTCTATCCCTTGTAAAAGTTAGGAAAAATGGCTGGCAGACTGCAACTCTTGTGACTTTGACACGATTGGTTGGGGTAAGTCATATACCCTTGCGTTTCTATATACCAACGAATCTAAATTACGTGTTTTTCAATTTAAATTTCTGCATAGAAAATTGGCAACAAACTGTTTCCTTTTAAAAACTGGAATCAAATCTAATGATCAATGCAGTTTCTGCAAAGAAAGCTCGGAAACTCTTTTGCACCTCTTTTGAGAATGTCCTTTGGTTAAATCCTTTTGGAATGAAATTGGTAACTGGATGAAAAACACCTCTTGCCTTCTTAATGAAGAATTCTCCGTTTTGTCTTGCATAGGCCTAGTGAACCATACTACAAACCTGCTTTTCCATCATGCACTTTTAATCGCAAGGTATCACATCTATTTCTCCAAACAAAAAGGCCTTAACCCTTCATGGGAACTCTTTTTTCAAACCATTCTAAATTGTCTTGATTATGACAGGTTATGCCATTAAAACTGGGATTTTAAGAAAATTTAATGCAAAATGGGGAGCATTTATCTGGGAAAATGATCTTTACTCTTTATTTCCTTTGTCGAGATGTGCAGAGAACAGCAATCACGCTAACTCTCTAGAGGCTCTTTTGATGTTCCTAGGCGGATAATCAGTAAATGTGCGTAGTGCGTGTGTGTGCATGTGTGTGTGTGTGTGGGTGCGCGTGAGTATGCAAGAACTACTTAATAAGTTACTTTGGCTACTCTGTATTATAGATCTGGATTGTTTAAGTAATTACTGTATAGTAGCAATGTAATCATTTATTTATATACTTTGTAAGTAATGTAAATCAGTGATGCAAATAAATAAATTAAAGAAAAAAATTGGAAAAATCTAGGTTCTTATTGGTGGGGGCAGTATACATTGCCATTCTTAGAGTTACTAATGTTGTGAACTGTCATGCTGTACAGCCAGCTCCTATATCCATCCAAGACATGTGATCCTTGAGTCACTATGTATCAGATAAACAAGGGTAAACAAGGTGTATTATGGGTAGTGTGAAAGAGGCAGATAAAACGGACTTTGATATCAAACAATTATTTTTAAATAATGTACAAATGTAGCAACTGTGCAGGCTGAAGACCTTACACAAATGTACTCATACAGTGTACAATAAAAATCTACACTGCTTGGTTTGGTCTTTGTTATGAAGAATAGTGCACTGCTAGAGCACCACGTTTACAGCTGAATTATGATAAAATGTAGATTTTTCAGTAGGTGAGTTAGATAGAATCCACTCTCTTTTGCTGGTTAATATCCAGTATTAAATTCCTATATTATTATCAGCTTTTTCTGAAAAAAAATTGTGAAATTTTGTTTCTGTAACCTAGCCTCCCTCACAGTATTTTTAGGAGATTTGTATATCCTCCCTTCCCACAAAATGCCTGCGTACCCGACATCAACATTTCTGATTTCCATTTTTTTCTACATGTGGTACATGTAACCAATCAACAATGTGAGGTATTATGTTAATTTTTTCCAAACTTCTGCCTTAAGAGTTGTGGGCATTGTGTAGTGAGAAAGAAGCAATGTTACTCTACTAAGTGTGACAAACTCCTTTATGCAACTTTAATTTTTTGTTTCCTTTATATAAAGTGGAATTATACATGTATTAACAGCAATTCTGCCAAATTTCATCAGGTTCTCATAAGTGGATTTTGATATTTTGTTATTTGTTAACAAAGCCTATGAAAGTCAGCAAGAGTACTGTATTGTGACGTTAGGTTTTTTCGGGTGTTCTTCGATGTAAACTCTTGAAAAATGCGCGGCGATGCGCTGGTTATTTGGACTGATAAACGACGGGCGGAACGGGACTAAAACTCGGTAGAACACTACGCTTAGCTGCGTAGCCAACGTCACAAGCAATGCGGAGGTACAGGGTCGCTAGTAACTTGTCCGTAAAGCGAAGCAGAAATCACTGACACAAAACTGGAACTCCTCAAATATGTTTAATCTTCTCACTGTAGGTACTCGTTGACAGCTCGTTGGTAATTCAAATTGTACAATGTACAAGCTCGCTTATATGTGTTCTCGATATGCTAATGTAGTCAAATAAAGGTTCGGCGATTCTTTCAACTCAAATGAGTTTTACAGCAGAATAAATAACTAGATGGAAAATATATTAAAAATCTAACCTTGTAAATGAAGTATTTACAAAGGTAGGAAATGTTGATGATTTCAATCGTTGAAAAGTCGACTCAGCATTTCGCTCAAGGTTAAGTAAACACAGGTGTCATGAAAAGTCATTACGTATTCCGCGCGCTTTTCTCTTGAATACTGATTAGGAATCAATACACAGTATTACACTAATTCGAGCGGCAGAAATACTAAATACAGTTTCCATAGACAAGAACAATAACATTGCTTCTTTCGGAGTAAAGTAACGACATAAAATAATTACCAAAGTATCTAAAACACTTGAGTACTTACAATGATAACATGCAGAAATCAAGGATGTGAATAAGAGGCTATGTTTACATTCAATCAACGACTTTTCAGAGTTTGTTAGTTCAACTAATTGCGAGTAGGAAATTGCAGAGATGGATGTTTAAATTATTTCCCTTTGTAACCCACCGAGGTAACTACAAAAAGGAACCCGAAAAGGCAAGTGTTTGAGCAGCTTCGTTTTTCCCATCTAAGGTTAATACTTCTTACTGCTAACGAATCTTAATAAAACAACATGTAATGTGGCTGAATAAACACTCATCTCTACAGAGCTTTTGCGATTTGAAAGTTATTGCGTTAAAACCAAATTTGAAATCTTGAAATGTTAATTCTGATAAAGCTGAGTTCCGTTTTAAAGATAAGAATAAAATATTGAAACTTATATCGAAATACTGGCTGTGACACTCCCCTCCTTAAGCGGAAACCTCCTGCTTTTCAAAAAAGAAAAAAACATAACTAACGAATGCTAGCGCGAAGCAAAATGAAGGGCAACAAGCTAAGCAAAAGTATATTAAGAGCAAATGAAAAATAAAGTGACTGTTAC
Organism: Porites lutea; assembly: GCF_958299795.1. Lineage (NCBI taxonomy): Eukaryota > Metazoa > Cnidaria > Anthozoa > Scleractinia > Poritidae > Porites > Porites lutea. The sequence continues at coordinate 30,498,254 of NC_133203.1, read as the reverse complement.
AGTTCTATGATTCCCAATCCTCGTCTGAGGACGGTGCTGTGTCCGGTGGAATGAGAGGAGCGATAAATGTTCTGAAACGTCCGGCAAACCAGGCGGAAAATAGGGCTGCTGTGGTTTCTGTGGCTGCGCGGCGTCCCCAAGGAAGCCGGGGTGCTGGTGGGCAACCGTAGTCCGCCAGATCGCGGACGATGAGGTTCTTAAAGAAACCCTCCGCCGGAACGAGTTCTTCGATCAGGCGGATCTTTTCGGTCCCTTTTGTCACCAGCAGGATCCGCGGTTCCTGTTGGTACTCGTGCGGGATTGGCCGCAAAGCCCCAAAAATATGGTGTTTCAGAGTGGTGCTGATGGTTTCTCCGCGTAGACTGTAGGGTAGGCCAGGTTCGTCTAAGACAATGCCATGAATGTGTCTGGTGGTGTAGTGGTAAGTGCGAATGGCACTATCACTATGGTGGAGCAGGAAACTGGTGTCGTAAGTGAAGGTGGCCATGGTTCCTTCACGGACGGGAGAGATCGAAACTCGCTTGATGATAAATTGGTCGTCCCCATGTTGAAAACCGGCTATCTCAATAACAAAGACGAAATCAGCCATGGTGAAATAACGTTTGGAGGAAAATCACAGAAGCTGATGAATGGACTGATGAATGAACTGTTGAGTGAGTGATGACTGGGAATTGTAGCTGGTATATATGGGCATGGTGGAGGAGAGGTGCGAAAAGTAATAAAGTTGAAAAGGAATGAAAATGGTCGGTTTCTTTTGAGGCGGTCTAACTGTGGGAACACCGCACGGGGCGTTGCAGCGGAGTGTGAACAGAGTTCATAGGTGTAAGCTCAGGTGGTGCTGTGGGCGAAAAGCAGCGTCGACGAGGACAAAAGAAGGCAATGAAAAGTACGGAATGTATTAAAGTTAGAGATAAGGCCAAATACGTGAGGGCATCATTCAGAGTCGAAGTGGTGGCGGGTTTTAACTTTTCGATGTTGTGGTGAACGTCGCGGAGCTGTGCAGTAAGTTGGCCGTCGAGTTGTGAATAAAGGGTATCCAGGTCGTGTAAGGTTTTACTGTCAAACGACAAAGGGGGCAGAACTGTGAGCGAGGTATGATGTAACTGAAATGTAGTGTCGTTTGTTGCAGGTCGCCGAGGGATGTAGGAAAATCGATCCGACTGAAAAAATAGGAAGAGAAAATTCCAAGACCGATTTCTTGATCTTCAAAAGAGCTATTACAAGGCACGTGGAGAATGGACAATGGTGTTAGTGAGACGCGTGATATTGTTCCAGCTGCTGTGTGTAGAGTAATAGTGTGAAAAGTTGTCGATAAGTAATAACGCGCTCCGAGATGTAGAAGCGGTTTCAAACCATTACAATCGGTCGCTCGCTTGTGATTGCGTTGAAAAGTCAAACGAGAGCGTGGCGTCCAGGCCATGGCAAGCCAATCTGTATGAGTAGCTTTAAGGAGAAGAGATTTTGGACACAGGACGACTTGGCACGTGACTAACATTACGTCTTCGCGGGAAAGTGGACCGGTAAAACAAACACCACTGATATTGTACTTTAAGGGTGTCAGTGACTGTACAGTGCAAAAGTTGTTGTTTGGTGTTAATGAGGGAACAGTAAATAAAATATTTAGTTTGAATTTATTGTTGGTTGAGAAGTCGTAATCCAACAGCGGGCGTATGATAAGAGGAAAACCACTGTCTAAAGCTTCAATTGTAGTTGTTAGAGACGGGATAGCGGAGAGTTGAGCTGATAATTCCGTTGAAATAGAGCGGGGAAGATCGTTGAAACCAACCAACTCGTGGTTAGTAATTTTCTCAGTTTGCCGGACAAAATCGTCCAGTTCTTGAAGCGTAAAAGGGACGTCAGGGCGCGATTAACTTCCATTGTATATTTAGATAGGAATTCCAATGAAGCGTCGTGGTGACACTGTTCTGTTTTTGCAAAAGCTTGAAATTCAGATTGCCAGGCGTGAAAGGTCTTGTCGACGGTGCGAAGTGTCTCGGATAAGCCGTTCACTCGCGTAGTTAGTTTATCTCTCATTTTAATAAGGTAGACTTGTTTGCCATAGACTGTGTGGACCAGGCGTTGTGTAGTAGACATTGAAGCAACCATTTTGAAAAACAGTGGAATAAGGCCAGATATATTATTATCAGAACATGAGTGCTTCAACGATCTCGTTTTCTTTCAAGCGCCCATATCCTACGCCTCGCCTTGTTGCTCCTTATGACCACTCATCCAGGCGCCGTCCGTTCCAGTCAATTCGACCCAGCTTGAAAGAAAACGAGATCGTTGAAGCATAGGTATTACTGTCTGGTCTGAAAACGAATTGGGCTCATCCGTTGGACCAGGGCTGATAGACGGCGACTGACGGAAACAAGGAGAAAACGCTGCGATTACAGGAATGTCAGAACAGTCCGGGTCAGCGGTCGAACTTGCATGAGGTACGATATTTCTTGCACGTGGATGATCGTGGTAGTACTTGGTAATAAGAGAAGGGTCGAGAATGTTCTCTAGAGGTTCCCAGCTGGTTTGTCGATATCCTTTCCATTTCACTTCAAACTGAGGTTTTCCTTTATAGATGCGTTGACGGACGATCTTTTCAACAGTATAAACGTTAGGATCATGTAACACTGGGCGGTCTGGGTCAGTAGAAGCTTGGTCTAGGTGATTATGGTCTTGGCCTGAGTCAGCATTATTTGGCAAAGCTTCAGTGGTAGGAGTTGTAAACTGGTCTGGGGCGAAACTGTCTGTAGGGAGTTCGCTCTCCAATAAAAAGGACTCGTCAATGTCGGTGGGAGGACAACGGATAGGCCTTGAAGCTGGATCAACATAGGGCTTCATACGGGAAACATGGACCGTGGTGGCAATGCGACGATTGTCAGCAGCTCGCAGCACATAATTCACAGGTGATGTTTCTTCGACGATCGTGTAAGGTCCATGCCAGGAGAACAGCAGTTTTCGGCTCAATCCTCGTTTAGTTTTCGGGGTATAGACCCAGACCTTTGCGCCGATATCATACGACGTGGGAAGAGCATCACGGTCGTAGTAATCCTTCATTCTCTGTTGCGCGCGTTGAATGTTAATTTTAGCGAGGCGTTGAACTTCTTCAATATGTTGGACAATACGGGAGCGATGGTCGCGGATAGAAGCTGAAACATCGCCTGCTTTAAGGAGGCTGACATCACAAGGGAGTCGTGGGTTGCGGCCATAGAGTAGCATGAACGGACTTTCTCCTATAATTTCGTTGGGGCTGGTCCTGTAAGCGAAGAGGGCTGCTGGGATATGGCGATCCCAATCATCCTGGGATGCGGAAACATATTGAGACAAGGTATGAACCAGAGTCTGATTAAAACGTTCTGTTAGGCCATCGCACTGGGGGTGAAAAGCGGTGGTGTTGACTTTCTCTGTGTTAACCAGAAGGCAGACTTCACGGATAAGTTTGGACAGGAAATTTGTACCCCTATCCGACAGGAGCTTGCGTGGTGCACCATGACGTCCAATAATTTCGTTAACAAAGAGGTCAGCAACAACGGGAGCGTCAATGGTAGGGACTGCGAAACACTTAGGCCACTTGGTTAAGTAATCTGTAAAAACAATGAGGTATCTGTTGCCAGATTTTGCGACTGGAAAAGGGCCCACTGCATCGACTCCTATCATGTCAAATGGACCCTCTACAGGTATGGGCAGCAGGGGTGCCTTGGGACGGTTTTTAGGCGACTTTTTCATAGCACAATGAACGCAGCTCGTGCACCAGTGTTGGACGTTTGCGAAGAGGCCACGCCAATAATACCTTTCGCGGACCTTTTCATAGGTCTTGTGGACGCCTAAGTGACCTCCTCCTAGGGGGCTATCATGGACGGATAGCAGGATTTCATGGCGCAAAGCGGTAGGAACTACCAGTTGAGAGCGAGGTGTGGTCAGGCGTCCTTTTCCTGGGGTCCAGATATGGCATAGTAATCCGTCCTGATCGAGATAGTAGTCATCTATAGTGTGGAGAAGAGCTTTAGCAGACTGATTATGTGTCGGTAGGATGTCATGTTCCAAGTAGTCAATTATATCAGCAAGCGGAGGGTCTCGGCGTTGGAGGTCATGAATACGGGTGGTCTGCACTCCGGGCTGGTCATAGGCGGCTACTAGGGGATATGGTCGTCTTGACAACGCATCCGCGTTTCCATTAGTAGTACCAGCGCGATGCTTTATCTCAAAATCATACTGCTGTAGGAGAACGCTCCAACGAGCGAGCCTACCAGTCGGTTCCTTGAGTGTCATTTACCACTTAAGAGCGTTGTGATCAGTGTAAATGGTAAGTTATCTGCCATATAAATAGCTTTGGAAATGTTTAATTCCTTCAACAACGGCGAGGCCTTCGCGTTCTGTTACACTGTAGTTTCTTTTGGCGGGGTTTAAGCTTCTTCCAGCATAGGCGATAACTCGTTCCTTTCCTTCCTGACGTTGGCCTAGTACCATACCAATCCCTTCATCGGACGCATCAACATATAAGTCAAATCTGAGGGTGAAATCGGGATAAGCGAGGATCGGAGCTTCAGTCAGGGCTGTTTTCAGCGTGTCGAAGGCAATTTGGCAGCTCTCGTCCCAAACGAATGGAGTATTTAACCTGGTGAGTTTGTTCAGCGGTTCAGCGATCTTGGCAAAGTTACGAACAAACTTGCGGTAATAGTTACAAAGGCCCAAAAATGAACGGACTTGTTTAACGTTGCGTGGGGCTGGGAAGTCTTTAACAGCACTAATTTTCTTTGGATCAGGCCGGACACCGGCGGCAGACACAACATGGCCAAGGTAGTTGACTTGATCGACACAAAAGTGGCACTTGCTTGGTTTCAGTTTTATATTGGCGTTGCGAAAACGCAGAAAACCTCTTCCAAACGTTGGAGATGTTCTTCAAAATTGCGGGAGAATATGATGACGTCATCAAGGTAGATAAGGCATGTCTCATACGTTAACCCGCGAAGAATGCACTCCATTAACCGCTGGAAATAATTTGGTCCATTCACGACTCCAAACGGGAGCACCTCAAATTCAAAGAGTCCTCGATGCGAAATGAAAGCAGTTTTCTCTTTCGAAACTTCTTCTAACTCGCATTGCCAATAACCGCTGGCAAGATCCAATGTGGACAGCAGGCTCATTCCGCTCAGTGCATCTAACGTGGAGTCAATTCGTGGAAGCAGAAAAGAATCTTTTTTGGTTACAGCGTTCACACGGCGATAATCTACGCAGAAACGGTCTTCGCCATCTTTCTTACTCACGAGGACAATCGGTGCTGCCCAGGGACTGATGGACTCACGGATAATTCCTCGGGCTAGCATGTCGTCATTATGCTGGTCTACTGTAGCTTTCTTCGCTTCTGGGATGCGGTATGGCCGTGAGCGGATTGGTGCAGAGTCTCCGGTGTCTATGGTGTATTTAATAATGCCTGTGCGTCCTAGCTCATCAGGAGTGAGTGCGAAGACATCTCGGTACTTGGCAAGGAGATCTTTTATGGCTTTCCGTTGGTCAGCGGTCAACTTTGAATTAGAAAGATCAACATGTGAAGCCACGTCACCTGGGTCTGGTATGTCGGCAGTGGGAGGGCTGCTATCGTAATTCTCAATGTGGCTGATATCGTCTATGGAGGTGAAGGCACCCAATGTTGTCCCTTCGTTGATAACAACTGGCTGGCCGTGGGATTTATAACACGGAAGGGAACCTCCCCATCTGCAGTTGGGTTAGCAAGGATAGCGGCTCCTTGGATACAATATTTCTGAATAAGTTGAGGGCTTGGTTCTATCATTCCTGTTCCCTCAGAGTCTGTTCCTTGCTCTATCTTGGCGGGTAAAATCGTTTCTGTTTGCGGTGGTATGACATAGGTAGCTACTGCACGGACTACTTGGGTGGTTGGTAAACATTCCAGGGGTGTGTTGTCAGTGAGCTGAACTGTACGGTCTCGGAAATCTATGACAGCTCCTTTCTCTTCAAGAAAATCTCTTCCCAGGACTGCTTCGTAACCCAGGTCATCAATAACGTACATTTGGCACTGATAACGTTGGCTATTGACTTCTAAAGGTAAGGTAACTTGCCCTAGGATAGGTAGGCGCTCACCGCTGACTGTTTTGATTGCAGGCACTTGACTGGGCGCGGTCGTTAATGACGTAGATGACGCTATTTTCTGAAAAGTGAACCATTAAGGACCGTGATAGACGCTCCTGTGTCAACTAATAGTTTAACAGGAAAATCAGCAACTGTTCCAAACAACGACAGATCTTTAGGTTTGATTACAATGTTTGTATCTGCCACTTGCTCTGCGGCGCACGTTGAATATGAATTGTCAGTGGAAGATGGTTCTTCGGCTGGTGGTTCTCGAGTCTGGCTGTCCGAGGCTAGAGCTTCTTTTGTAGTAGTCACGGCTGTTTCTTGTACTCTGGAGTTTTGGATAACATTTTCTGTCGTGTCATTCTCGGCACTGTCAGTAACGGAGACAAGGTCTTCACAGCTCTTAGCATCATGTTCACTTTGCTTAGCAGTAACAGTGGAGTTGTGTTCAGGGTAGGTGCTTTTAATGTCTGTACTACAAGTTGATTTGGCAGAATTAGTCGGCTCTTGGTGCTCAAATTGGGCAACAATTTGCTCTGCGGTACCTTCGGCTTCTAAAACAGCAATTCTTGGGCCTGATTGTGGGCGTGGCTGAGTGTTTTGAGGATTGTGATATTGATTCCGTTGATCAACTCTAGCATAACAGTTCTCTCTCACGTGACCCACTCGACCACAGATGTCGCAAACTGGGCGTCCTTCTCTGGTTCGCACCCTTGGCTGTTCCTGTCCATTGTTTCTGTTGGCATAGGTACTCATGAACCCATCAATTCGTGATTGGATTCTATGCATTTCATTCGTTATTCGTTCTTGGAAGGCGTCTTGGCTACCGTAATTCGCGTGGTTCTGAAACTGCTGTGATTGTTGCTGTGGCGAGCCACGCTGGGCAAGTTTTAAAAGTCTGTTTTCTTCTTTAAGGCGTTGCAGTTCATCCGATTCACTGTTTGAGCGATTATGTTCTCTTTGGTAAGGCTGATAGGCTGCAATGTTTGGTGCTGTATTTGCCTGGGGTTGATTTCCAACTATGTTCATTATGTGGTTCATGCCTTTTTCAAGACGTGCCATTTTATCGTAGAGGGCATCGGAGGTTTGGGGCGAGCACTGATAAGCTGAGACACTAGTGGCTTCGGGCTTAGATGAAATCACGGTATCTAGTTGTTGTTGTATACGGGCAAGAGCACTTTGCACTTCAGGAGTCGCGACTGATTTTGTTGAATTGGAATTGGCTGACTGAACAATACGGGAAATGTCTTCCTCTCTTCTTTGAAGTGTTGATTGCTGGATAGAATAAATGAGCCTTGCCGTATCTTCTGCCTCGGTATAAGTTTTTGGTTCCTTTTTTAAAACTTCAGCTTGTATGTCGGCACGTAAACCTTGAATCAAGTAGCACATTTTGTCCTCATTGCGAAGATCTAAGCTGTTTAATTTCTCATTCAGATCAGCTAGGTATGCTTCAATAGATTCTGTCGGGCCTTGGCGTCGTTTCGAAAGTTCTTGTCGGTTTCTTAAGTGGCGATGAGCAGTAGAAAAACGTTCCTTTAACGCGTCTTTGAGCAAGGTATATGAACTCTGTACTGAACTAGGTAAATTATAATAAAATGTCTCTGCTGGTCCGGAGAGGTGGAGAGCTAGTTTAATAGCTGCCTGATCACTTGATGGTGGTATCTTTCCATTGGCAAAATACAATGAGAACCGTTGAAGCCAGCGGTCGACATTCTCATTTTCACGCCCATGGAATAGCGTAGGCTTTACAATTGTAGATTCTGTCACATGGGGGGTTGATAGAGAGACTTGTGCTGCCTCAAGTTGCTTGCACATTTGGCGTTGTAAATTGACCATCTCTCTTTGTAGATCGGAAATATCTTCTTTACTTGCATCCATTTCGTTACTCAACTGCGGGATATCTTCACTAGAACTGGTTATTGAACAGTTTGGAATAAAATCGTCGTATTCGAGGTGGTCCGAGCTTCCTTCTTTCTCGTTGTGGAATAACTTCCTTGGGCGTTTAGGTAGGGAAATAACTGGCGTATTCTCTTCTAATGATTCTTCGGAGGCTCTTTCTTCTGTATCACTTGAACTGGATGGACTGGAGGTGTCTGTCCTCTCGGCGGGTGGTCTTGGGATGGTAGGGCGATTTTCACTGGGTGTATTTAAAGCTTGTAAAATTGACGGTGATTCTGATTGATCCGCGTCTAATGGTTCTTGATTCTTGATTTCTTGTTCGGGTGGATTGATGGTATTCGTGTTTTCGGCGTTTTCTTGTAAACAAAGTTCACAGGGTACTTGATTTTCGTTCCCTACTCGGAAGCACTGGTCGCAATAATTTTCTTCAATGGTGGTTGTTTTCTTTTGAGATGATCCAGAAATTGTACGGATTCTTTGACGTAAGTTGTAAGTGCCTTTGGAGGTACTCTTTTTCATAAGGAATGAATAAATATCTTCTTTTTTTGTTTTGCTATGGTAAAATAGCAAAAGTTTTTTTTTTTTTCCCTTTTCGCAGTAGAACAAAAGGTAAGGTGTTTAAGCAAACAATAAAAGTTCGTGGATAAATACTGGATGTTGGCAATCCTCGTGGATAAATAGTTGATACTTGCGAACAAATATGATTTCACAAGTCGGCACAAAACTCAAATGAAGTAAGCAATACTCGGAAAATAAATCTCTTCCGAGGGAATTACCTCAACTGAAAGTTCCTCCCCTGGCTTGATTTTTCTGCCTTCGTAGTCACGGAACAAAGAAACTTGCCCCGTGTTCGCCGTCACTGTGACGTTAGGTTTTTCGGGTGTTCTTCGATGTAAACTCTTGAAAAATGCGCGGCGATGCACTGGTTATTTGGACTGATAAACGACGGGCGGAACAGGACTAAAACTCGGTAGAACACTACGCTTAGCTGCGTAGCCAACGTCACAAGCAATGCGGAGGTACAGGGTCGTTAGTAACTTGTCCGTAAAGCGAAGCAGAAATCACTGACACAAAACTGGAACTCTTCAAATATGTTTAATCTTCTCACTGTAGGTACTCGTTGACAGCTCGTTGGTAATTCAAATTGTACAATGTACAAGCTCGCTTATATGTGTTCTCGATATGCTAATGTAGTCAAATAAAGGTTCGGCGATTCTTTCAACTCAAATGAGTTTTACAGCAAAATAAATAACTAGATGGAAAATATATTAAAAATCTAACCTTGTAAATGAAGTATTTACAAAGGTAGGAAATGATGATTTCAATCGTTGAAAAGTCGACTCAGCATTTCGCTCAAGGTTAAGTAAACACAGGTGTCATGAAAAGTCATTGCGTATTCCGCGCGCTTTTCTCTTGAATACTGATTAGGAATCAATACACTGTATTAGACTAATTCGAGCGGCAGAAATACTAAATACAGTTTCCATAGACAAGAACAATAACACTGCCTCTTCGGAGTAAAGTAACGACATAAAATAATTACCAAAGTATCTAAAACACTTGAGTACTTACAATAATAACATGCAGAAATCAAGGATGTGAATAAGAGGCTATGTTTACATTCAATCAACGACTTTTCAGAGTTTGTTAGTTCAACTAATTGCCAGTAGGAAATTGCAGAGATGGATGTTTAAATTATTTCCCTTTGTAACCCACCGAAGTAACTACAAAAAGGAACCCGAAAAGGTAAGTGTTTGAGCAGCTTTGTTTTTCCCATCTAAGGTTAATACTTCTTACTGCTCACGAATGTTAATAAAACAACATGTAATGTGGCTGAATAAACACTCATCTCTACAGAGCTTTTGCGATTTGAAAGTTATTGCGTTAAAACCAAATTTGAAATCTTGAAATGTTAATTCTGATAAAGCTGAGTTCCGTTTTAAAGATAAGAATAAAATATTGAAACTTATATTGAAATACTGGCTGTGACAGTATGTACAGTGTGCCCAAAACGTGTGCAAGCACTGAGATCACCACATGATAGGACAAAGTGATGAAAACCGAATAAATTTGTTCTGACAATTTCTGGGCATTTTTCTCAGCTTGATAAAGATGTATCAGCGAGGTTTTTAGTGCATGCAGCTTTATGTAATAGAAAATGTATGTGCTTAACTTCTTGTACTAAAAGCTTCAAGAAACTCTGGCAAATTGAAAAAAAAAAGTAGAATCCATCAGAAAGGAGATCTGTGCAATTCACTAAGAATAAAGTTGTTGAGATTGGAGTGGGAAACATTCAAATCACACAACAAAGCAAACTTCAACGACAAAGTCCAGACACATGGGCTTCTTATACTTCTTAATCTGCTTCTGAAGTTCAGAATTAAAAACAGATTTCTGCCAGTTGCTGCTTTGTCCAGATATCACAAACTCACATCTTGTCATTATTTATCGTGAGGTTATCTTTGTTCACTTGTATATACGACTTTAGACACTCTCTGTAACTGTATAGATACATGTAATAAAAGTTCTCTCGTCCGTGAATTTTGGAATGTTAATGAAAAAAAAAACAATCCTTGAGTTATATTTTCCTTTTATTGTCATTTTTTGTACGGGCATGAAAAAAAACCAGGGATTAAAAGAAGCAAATAAAGGCTTGGATTAGCTGGTAAGCTTTATTAATATGTATTTTCCGTGTAATGCACTAGTGGCTAAATATTGTCCTTTGTTTGAATGTTGTTTTTTTGTGGTGTGTATGAAAATGCATTAGCAAAGGATACTAACATTCACTACTAGATAAAGTTATGGTAAAATGATTTATCGCTCAGAATCTTCTACCAGCGTAATAAAACATCTTAGTGGCTGTTGATTGTGTGCAGGAAGTATTTGGAAACTGTGCAAAATCTTCTTGTGGTCACATGCAACAAAGAAGGTCTATCAGGAAGAAAATTATGCATTTTTTCTGGAGACTGACTTTTCACAGAGGACACTTGTTGTCATTAAATTCTCAACAACATCAAAGCTCTCAGAGACTCTGCACAATTTTATGATTAGTGTAACAATAGCAGTCTGGCTTAATAAGGACAAACTCAGTCTTTAATGGCCGCCTCAAAACTGCTACAAAAGCACCTTCTTTTTAGGTCAAGTGGCTTACAACAGTTACTACAGGCCTACCATGACACCTTTCCTTCTTTCTTTCTTTCTTTTTTTTAAATGAAAATAAAAAAAAATTCATTGCACAAGGGGCACTTAATAACTAGTGAAAGCCCAACAACATCAGCCAAAGCACTGAACGCAGAACATTTTGAACAAACAAAGTCAGCTGTTTCAAAAGGCAACGTGTTCAATGTCTAAGCAGGAAAAAAAAAAAGAGAAAAAACCCAATTTTTCAACTGTCTCCTGCAATCAAGCATAGTTCTTTAAATAGCCAGGTGGCTTTGACAACCAACCTGGGGCCCGTTTCTCAAATGCCCCGATAATTAAAGCTCTTGTTGTTCACATGCAAGAAAGAGGTTTCAATAGTTTTGCATCTAACATGATAAAACATTAGTTAGTGAAACAAAATGAAGTAGTTTGCTGTCCAGGACTGGTGCCCTTATTCTTTTTATTTTGATTTGAATATTTGATTTCTGGCCGGAAAAGTTACCGGGACTTTCGAGAAACGGGCCACAGCTCTAGTGATCCTATTTTCAACTGGCTGAGACTTGTTAAGTGGTATGCATAGAGGTTGGGCCTTGCTAGATAGTGCAACTGGGGTTTTGGTTGGCTGGCACTGTTGGTAATGACTGACCCTCTATTGGCTGAGGTCCATGGAGTTTCTCTGGAGAGGCTGCCAAATCCGGGTGTTGCAGGGCTACACGAGCCTCTCTAGGTTGTGAGTGGTAGAATGGCTGTCGCCTCCTGCAGAGATGTCTGTGGCTCCTTCGGAGGATTCTTCCATCTTCTGTCTTTACGTCATAGGATCGCATATCTGCTAGTTCTTCTATTTCTGTTTTGAACCATGTCTGGCTCTTATCACGGGGAAGTGGCATCACTCTGACTGTCTCGCCTTTCACCAATGGCAAGAGCTGCTTGAAGGTGGGTTCGCGCACATCGCCCAATCAGTCAGTGCAGTCTCGACTGTGTTTTCTACTCGTCAATTGCTTTGCGGTTAGCCCTGGGAGCTGGTTACATGATCAGTCCCAGATGACCACAAAAAGTTCTCAAATTGCCACTTAGCAATTCATTAGGTGCTCCATGTGTGACAAAATGTCTCTTAAGTTTCTTTATGATGACAGTTCCTGTTTTGCTGTGTAACAAATCCATTTCGAAATACCCAGAGTAATAGTCTACTGTGCAGAGATAATTCTTGTCATCAAGAGTGAAGATGTCAGTGGCAACTTTCTCCCAGCCGCCATTGATGTTGGCTAAGTGGTTGTTTGGTCTGGTTACTCTGGTTACTCTGAAGTGACATACAGACGTCACATTTCTGGATGTAGTCAGTGATTTCAGCATTCATGCCTGGCCAGTGTACTGTCTCCCGTGCTCTGCATAAACAGCCTAGCAACGCGACATGGGAGTCGTGTAGCTTCTGCTTGATCTTTTTCCTCAGGGTCTGCAGTATGATGCATCGCTGGCCCTTGGATATTACACTATCATGTACTGAGAGCTCATCTCAGATTTCAAAGTACTGTATTTCCTAGAATAATAGCCGTCCCTCGATTAATTGCCTCCCTCGAATTAACAACCCCCTTTGACGGAAATACTTAAAATAATCGCCTCCTTCGAATAATCGCCCCTCCCCTGCCCCTCTCACCATCTTCTCTTCCTTTTATCCCCCCCCCCCCTGTCAAATTGAAGTGCAATGAGATTCAGCAAAACTGATCAGTGACGATTCAAGCTCTGAAAATATTAGTCAAGGAACTAAATTTGGAACACTTTAAAAGCCCATGATCAGTTTATTTGGCATGATTATTTTTTGATTTAATGGAAAAATAAAACAAAATATTTAGGACACGACTTCCAGTGAGCAATATTGAGATAATTGGCTCCCTCAATTAATCACCTTCCCTCGAATAATTGTCCCCTTTTTGTGCGAAAAAAGAAATATTTTTCAAGGAAATAAAGTACTGGTGAATGGCTGCTGGTTGTTCATCCTTTGTATCTGGGACGCCATCCAAGATTGCTTTCTTTACAAACTGTAGAGTTCGATCACAAGCCTTCTCTCTCTGAAGCTCGTTAAGCTGGTGGTCTGGAACAGGAAGGAAGTGAGTGGCATTTATACACTCCACCTCTGATTTTGAGGCTGATCGCTCATAGTCCTCTGAATAAGCTCTTGACAGGGTATCAGCTAGCAGCGTCTCCTTGCCAGGCTTGTAGCGTATTTCACAGTCATATTGTTGAAGCCGCAACCTTGAAAACTGATACCAGAGGCTTCGGCAAAATGGAGAATAATAGTTTGTGATATGTCCAGAGGATGACTTTCCAAATATACGCATGGTGGTGGTTGTGTTCCATGCCGAAGAGCCGAAGACCTGGGCCAGCAATTCCTTTCAAATCTATGAGCACTTCCTTTCTGCCATTGTGGGTGCTCTGCTTGCATTGGCTGGCCTAGCTGCATCAGTACAAAGCCAAGTTCATCTCTAGATGCATCTCCTTAGCCTTCGTTTGGGTCACTCTTACTGAAGTACTTGAGTACTGGTGCTTTGGAGACAGCATCTTTAATTTTCTCAAAGCCATCTTCCTGTTCGTGAGTCCAATATCACTCAGCTTTCTTATGTGTTAGATGGCACAGTGGCTCATACAGTTCTGATAGGTCTTGTAAGAACTTAGACAGATACTTCACAAGCCCAATGAATCTCTGCCGGTCACTCCATCTTAGTTAGTGCTTTGACTTTTTTAGGTTCTGCTTTAAGCCCATTCCTAGTCATTACATGCCCGGTTAATGACACTTCACTGCACTTCAAATGGAACTTCTTCTTGTTCAGCTTAATATTTCTCGCTCTGCAATGATCAAGGAAGTTCCTCAGATTTTGGACGTGCTCAAGGTCAGCCTTTTCATCAGTGTCCCCATGTCCAATTATCAGCAGAAGCACCAAATGAAATTAATTTGTGGACAGCAAGTTCTACCAACCTCTTCTAGTCCTGCTACAAGTGCTAGGTCGTCTGCAAATCCAAGCTTGTTAAGATCTCGCATAGGTTGTCTTCTGCTCTGACTAGGCTGATTCGGTAGACCCCACTTATTTAGGCTGTCGAGGAACAGATGCAGAAAGTAGTTGAGCACAATAATGAAATATCAGGAGCAAGGGTGTAACCTTAGTACCCTCCTGTATCGTCAAAGAATGTGGTTTCTTCTCGGGACCAATTGAGTAGCCCAGTTTCCTCATATAGTGACTTTGACTCAGCAGCAATCGGTTAAAGTTGAAGTGGAAGTGTGTCAGACATTGCTTACCTGCTTACGTGTTTAAGGGTTTCCTGCCTACGTTTTCCACCGCACCTTACCAATTAACGCCTTTATTATAGACTCGGTCTTATTTTGCCACAAAACATATTCACGTTTAGCAAAAAATTTAACCCTAATGGCAGAAAGGTGACCATTGATTTTTATTTCTTTTGCTCTCTTAATGGAACTCAAGTTCAGATGAATTTGAGAGGTTTCTTGATAGGCAAATAAGTTCTGCTCTATTATATTGAATTCACGGCTGCTATGTTAGAAAAAATCTGAAACATCACACATACTGCAAGAGTAGTGTACGATATTACAAGAGGCCGTACCTTACAGAAAGTTCTTTTTATAAGTCTTTACTGGACAATTTTGATGTTTGCTTATTGTTTGTTTATAGGAGGTGGTCACTTGCAATGTAAAAGAGTTGGTGTCACATGGAACTTATCATTAACAGTTATGTTATAGGGAAGGGAGGTAAGAGGCTAGGTATTTTGATTTTGTCAAACACAAAATGCAAGTTCCATGTTTATTACATTTAGTGGTGGGTCTAGAGGTGGGAATTTCAAGCCACAGGTGGATAAGTCACTTTTGTACCCCATTCTCAAATGCTTCAGCCACCAACCCCATACTGCCAAATGAAGAATCAACAGGTCCTAATATTGATCCATTGTCTTTGCAGATTTTGTACCTAAAGATGCTCTATTCAGAAGAGAGGTCAGGTTTTCCATGGACAGAACCCTGTCACAGAACAGTATTTTCACAAATTAAGGAACTAAAAAAGAGAAAACAATTGCGTCATGATATTTGGTTCAGTAAATCAACGTTTTGTAGTATTGATATTAACATAACAAAAGGGGATAAGGGTAGGGATCAAATCATAAAGATCTGTAAATGTTTAGTACTTGTATACGATGGTAGGCAGTCAAAAGGAAAATTGTATCTTTACTTAAATGTTGGGCTCTCATAAGAGTCAGGTAATTTTCAAAGATACACCTTGACTTTTTAACCAACTTTTATTAAATTGCTCCAAATTCAAGATGGTATTCTTTCTGAAAAATAAATTTATGGGCGTGATTCCTCAAATTTCTGTCATTCATTGTTCATTATTAAATCAAGTGTCAAATAATTAACAAACTTAAGGCAAGAATTCATACGGCTGGGATATTTCCTCTCCTCACCATTTATCCTGGAAGAGATTTTACATGAAATGGTATTAATTTGGAAGGCAAATGCTAGGTGCTTTCCTTTTTTATTTGCTAGCATTTTTTACTTTTTTGAGACATTTTCCTGATATTTCACTCTGAAATTTGTATCCTACCCATAAATGTCAACCATAAAAAAATTATTATGGTTTATCATGGCATCTAGGATATAACAGATATGGGGGTGTTATATAATGATTTATGGTAACTACTACATGGAAACCTGGACCTAAGTTAGTTTTTAAGTTCTTACCTGCATTTCATTCAATAGGAATGTTACCCAAGCCCAAGTTAAATAAATAACTAGGTTTGAGGTTACCTAATAGTTCCAGGGTCGTCACTAAGATTTCAAGTTGCCGGGTAAATGCCACAAGTAGGCGGAGAATCAAACGGCTAGGGATTTCTTTTGATTCTATTTTTCTTCTATTTTTGTATGAAAGTAGCTGGGGACCACATTCATAGTAGCCGGATGAGATCCCCGGCCTCCTAGCTCTTAATGACAGCCCAACTAATACACTGTAAACATGAACTATTATTATCATGATGTACTTGGGATGGATTCCTTCAATTTAGAACTTAGGCGGGGTTCTCCCTCGTCTTCAGTGCATGGTATAAAGCAACTAAAATAAATGTGCAAAATTAAGTGCTCATTAGTATGGTGCGATTTTATTTTATAAATTGGTAATTTTTTGTATAACGTCTCTTCAGTAATTGTGCATGTGTTGCTATTATTTCTACGTATCACCGTCACAAAGGCTGGTGAAATCACGTACCAAACATATTGTATTAACTTACTGGGAAAATGGCATAAAATGTATCACACAGATTTTTTTTCAGCTATAAACTGAAAATTTAAAAGACAATAGCATTCTTTGAATGAACAGATCTTGAACTTTTCCTGAATCAATTGTCCTCCTCCCATATTTACAGTATCTGAATGTTTGCCTATAGATGCAAACCTGTGGGGAATGTTATCTCTATTGCACTTCCTTTTCCCTCAGGGTACAGGAGTATCAAGACATGAATGAGAAAGGAACGATTTTATATTAGACTGACCCAGAGCCAGTTTTGTAAGGGTTAACTAGCTGCTTTTATATTCATCTATAACTGGGGGTTTGACAGTGCCTGTTGTGGATGGCCATTGTATTTATAACGAGTCCATCCACCCTTTAATAGGTCCCCCTGCATGCCCTCGTACCCTTCTTGACCACAGGCTCTAGGTTGGTGGGGAACCTAAGTTAGCACTGACTTTATAGGCCCCATTTATATGAAGAATAATTGTCCCGGGAAAAAGGTTCTCTCTTCCTTTAGCGATCAATTATCTGAGAATAAAACTGATCCCTTTGCCCAAGCTAACAGCGCGCGCGCATGCTCTGATTGTCTAAAGCAGCGATCGCGCATGCGTTCAAAGTGATGGTGTGGAGAAACGTTGACCCCCTACGGTCGAAAGGGTGAGCGGTCTACGCGCGGTACCCTTATAGCCGAGCGTAAATTTATGAAAAGTTGGCGCTCAGGGCGGCTAAAGAAGGATAGTGACCCTTATACCCCGGACAACGTTTCTACATTTAAGCGAGGCCTTAATTGGCTTAGCGGTAATAGGCATCGTGACGTGACCTGACCTAAATATTGACTTTCCCTGTTTATACTAGGAACAAACTTCCCTAGCGTTTGAATCAAAAACTGTTCATCTTTATTTGAGTAGTATAGTAAGGACCGAATTGAGTTCTTTTTGGGAAGAATCTCTTAAAGTAGGGAAGGCATATATTATCGGAAACGTGCATAGTCATGAAGACGAAGGCAAACTAGCTTTTTTTAAAAAAATGTAATATACGCCCTTCCACATTTCCCATAATGCACCTTATTTGCCCCCGAAGATTTTGCATAACCTTTGTTTTCATTTCTCCTGGGTATTGCAGTCGTCCCAAGAGAAATTGAAAACAGTGGTTATGCAAAGTTTTGGGGGGCAAATAAATGCATGCATTAAGGAAAATGTGGAAGTGGAGCAGGAAACGTGATTTTTTACTCTTCATCCGCCATTTGCACATCTCCCACACGCCTTCCTTGCCCTCCAAAGATTTTCCATAACCTTACACTTAATTTCCCCAGGGTATTACAGTCGTCCCAAAAGACATTAAGGACTGCTTGTGCAAAACAAGGTCTATTATAGAAGATGTGAAAATGGCGAGTTCTCCCTTTTAGCTTTTTTACCTTTCCTTTGTTTACGAAAAACGCAAATTTTACAAGAATTTATAACATATTTATCACCCTAAACTTAATTAACACAGGATGATAAAAGAGGCATGTCGATAATTGGGGGTCTTACGAAAATGACATTTTGCGAAATTGGCAAATTTGGCAATTAAGAATTCATCAAAGGTCAGGCAAAAAATTTAACTGAGAACAGAAGAGGCCTATTGGCAGTTGACGATTTTCACGAGATTGGCGATTATAAGAAAATAGCAAATTTCGGGCGAAAGAGAGAAATTTCGGCAAAAATGGTGAGTATGCCAAAAAGTCTCTTGACGAAAAAGGGCACCTGGACAAATAGCGATTTATTTGGCAAGAATTTATAGGTTTGGCAAA
>NC_133203.1:30470068-30472568 GCF_958299795.1 Porites lutea | reverse complement strand
GCCAGATTTGTTCTTTGTTCTTGTCTTTTTCTAAATCCGGGCGCCGAAATAATGCTAAATCTGCTTTTCAACACACTGTTAACAATAACACCACATAATACGCAAAAAAAAAAGAAGAAGAAGAAAAGAAAGAACAACGTATGGACCTTTAAGACGATATTCGCGGTTGGTCACCCATCCAGTTTTTAACCCCAACCGGCAGGGCTTAACTTTAGTGCCGTTACCAAGCCGAGTTTCGCGAGGCTTATTGCGAGATACGTATTTCTAATTTATTTTAATGGGCACGATCGGCCTTGTCAGATCTTCGAGATCGGATTTCATATAATATTTATGTCTAAGCAAAGGCGGAAAATTTCAGTTTCCCGCGGTCGAGTGCAGCGATGGAGTCCTTTGAGCTTCGAAGGGCTGAATTGCTGCACTCTTCTATAACTAATGGAAGGCAATGGTTTCCCCTGAGCAGAAAGATTTGCGGCGCCCTAAGTGTTGCAAAATTTATGTCAGGTAGCCCTTTGGTGGCAAATTTTCCGATGGAATTTGCCTTGGTTCCTCTCGAAAGTGTTAAAAATGTCGGGAGTTTCGACCGACGATTGATACTGGAAGGCAATAGAGTGGCCATAGCCTCTCTGTTTGGAGTGATTTGTGCCATTCTCCGGCAGAAAATTAATAAATGCGAAATTGGAAAGTACGCTTGGATTGTCAATGCCCTTAATTCGATACAAATCGATTCAGAGACCAATGAAGTTCAAGCAGCATCTAGCGCAATCGACCCGGCGGAGGTGCTCAAAGCGGCAACTGATCTCATCGCAATCATTCGGAAGGAAAACGACCAACTTAAAGCTGATCTTGATCGTGCTCAAGTGAGGTTGAAATCTCTTGCTGAAGAACTTAATAATGTCGAATTGTTAGCACCCGAGGCAAAGGTGAAACCAAAGATGGTGGACAAGGAAGATGCAAAGAAGGAGGACAAGGTTGAAAAGGATGTGTGGACCTCGATAAACGATGTTTGCGACAAGTTTCAGGTCCATCTCGCAGATGTTCTCGCCGATCAGGTCCACAGTTCTGATGTGGGTCGCTTTTTAAGCGATATCGCTAGCAAAGTTGCAAGCAAGTCCAGCAGCCCACGGCAAGTCATAGAGGCGATAATGGGGGACAGTGCCACCCAGTTTCTTCAGTCACTTCGTGTACCGGACTGGACTTTATTGTATTTTAAATTGCAGTCAAGGATCCCGGACCAAGCTTGGCAAACATTGGTTAGCCTAACAAAGTTAGGAAGAACTGGGGTAAGTCACAACCTTGTTTTTCTCGAATTAATAAACAAAAACCGTTCTGACTTGGACATTTTGTTTAAAGAGAAGGTGCTGAATCAATTTTTGCTTGAGGGACGGTTACATAATACTTTTAGAGTTAGATTTTTTGTTAATTCCAGCGAAATTGGAATAAAAATATATGAAAGCATGATGCATATGTCATATCTAATGCAATTATTTCTATTTATTTTATCTCTGTAGACCAAAACTGACCTCCCAATCCTTTTAAATAAAAATCAAATGAAGGCACTGCGCCAGATGATTTTTGCTGTGATAAGGAGAGCAATGGGCATCAGACGCTTGCCAGATGGTGCGCCATGTGGCTTTCAAGTAAACCTTTCTGCTGCAGAGGCTTGGGCCGCAAAAGAAACCAGGTTTCATGACCCTGATAAGAAGACCCTTGACATCAACCTTAAACTTGACGGGCGACCCTTTGCTGGTATGTTTTTATCATTAGCACATTGAACATTTTGAGCTTTTTTTTTTTTTTGCCAAATCGCAGATCAATTTAGAGCAATAAATGGTGCCTAAAGTTTTCAAAAATGTTTGCAGGCTGTATGCAAAAAAAAATGAGGACAATATTTTCCTCTATCTGTTTTCATCCCGTAGCCCTCAATTTTTGCTTACGGCTTGCAACAATAATATGTGACCCTCCACAGCAATTTGATGCTAAAGGTGAAAGCACGCTCACGACACGCTTGCACGACACGCTTAGCGTGCCGTAGATCACGGATATGCGCATGTTAAATTGAAAAAACAAAGACGGACACACTTGCCTTTGTTTTGGTAAATTTAACACGCTAGACTTTTTGTTTTTTGTAGCGTGCCATATGTCACGGTTAGTGTGCGAATTACAGCACGCTTAGCTTGCAATTTGGGTAAGACACGCTGAACACGCTTGATTATTAAAACTGCTAAGATGATAAAAAACGGCTTGGGTTTTCAACGGATTTAATCAGCATTGATAACTGGTCGAAGTGAGTCAAGTATACCAATTGAGACTGTTTTGGAATTTGATCGTAACCGTAGCCAAATAGTTACCAAAAAAGGGTGCCGTTCATAATCATTTGCGGTTCCTTTTTGTAGAGGAAATTTATTTAGCTTATAGATAACAGGCCTTGCATGCTTTTGGGCACACTGAAAGCGTGTTGTGCTTTTTCGCACGGGGCTTTTGTTTGAAAATTTTAACACGC
>NC_133203.1:30432568-30460068 GCF_958299795.1 Porites lutea | reverse complement strand
CACATAACTTGCAGAAAAACTGCAAAATAAGGCTATACTGACAAGTTACAGGTTAAAACACACTTCTAGATACCAAAAAGGGAAAGAGGGCACTCGGTTGAAGCTGGGCACTAATTCGACCACTGACAGAAATAATAATTTGCACTATCAACAGTACCTGTCTAGTCTAAATGTAAGAGTTCTATTCTGCTGAGTTGTTAGTCTTGAATTTTCAGAATGTTCTTCTTCTGGACCTCTTCCATCTCCTTCAACACATAGGCTACGTTGTATCTCAGCTCATGAAATTTGGATAAAGACACCTATAACGACAAGGAACAGTATACCTGTGATGAAAAGCTTGTTTCTACCAGCAATGTAATAAAAACAAAAAATGGCAATAATGTTCCTTGGCTGTTACTGCATAGCCAGTTCTATTTGTTGAGATACATTACAGTAGAAGAGCATGGAGAAGAGGATTGAGATAACAGATAACAGCAAGAGATTATTTTATCGGGGTGAAGATCGCTATATTAATCCATTAGTTAGAATTTTGAGGACTCAGTTTTGTTGACCAGAGGGCTCAGTTTTGTTCAGTTATTTTTTTTTCTGCATCCAGTGTTGAAATAATTTGAATTTAATTTTGTTCCAGTTGTCACCACCAACTATGTCTTAATCACGTTAATTTCATTTGTGAAATTCTACCTCCTCTTTCGTGTGAATTTTCTTTATTCGAAAGGCGTTTTACATTAAATTTCTGTTAATAGGGGTCACGTAAATTTCCAATACCTTAATTTCATGGAGCATTAATTTCCTATAATAAGGTAGTTTGCATAAGAACAACATGATCTTTGAAGAAAGCAGGAAGGGTTGGTATCAAAACAAGATCAACTCCAGCCTCACTTCCACCAACAATTGTAAATTGGTTTATTAGCACAAGCAACAAAGCTGTTAAAATTTTGTTTCGAATTAAGAGCAGAAGTGGAGCCTTGAAGGCATTCTGAAGATCTCCATGTAAAGATACTGTAGTCTTACAAAAGCTGTTCATAATACAATCTCAAGTCAGAGGTAAGTCTCTTTTTAAACCCAAGTAATGGCATTTCATCTTACTTACTTCTCAGCTTATTATCTATGCCTTACCTCAAATATGTGAATTTTCCCATCACTTAGTTTCATTTCCATCAAAACTGAAGGCTCAAGTACTCTACTAAGGGCACTAAAAACAACAAAAGAGAACTTTATTACACGTCATGAATTTTATTAAATTAAAGCACCATTTAGTAAGCAAAGGAGCTGGCAGACAAACTAGGGTTTACCAGGGTCAAAGCACAGCCTAAACGCCTTCAACAGTGTGGCCATAAGTTGAGCTGTGAACAGACGGGCCAAGAGTTAAAAAACTGAAGAAGCACCAACAAATCCAGCCAATGTCAAAAGTCACAGAAAAGCCTGCTTGACCACTAATCTACATACATGTAAAATTATTATGCCTACTGATTATTTTGCTGGTTGCAGGTGAGAAGAAGTTCAGGACATATGGCCTTGCTTACAGTTGCCACCAAAGAAAAGGCCTGGCTAAGTTAATCAGGCGTACGCAATACCAGAATACAAATTTCTTCAAATACACTGTACACAATGTACATTATGTTCTGTTGACACATACCTAGTAGATATGGCCACATGAACTCTCCCCCTAAGTGAATCTAAGCTTGGAAGATGGTTCCTATTTTTGACTGCGGTAGCATCAAATGCTAACCTTCTGTAGAGGCAAGGGATTATGTTAAACACAAAATACTTTAATGGTAATTATTATTAAATCCTCTTCAGACCCAGCTCCGTTTTGGAAACCATTTTGCCTGTTAAGGCAAACACACATGTATATGACTGCACTGACCACCATCCATTTTGGAACAACTTTTTCTACGTGTACAATTAACTATTCTAATCACTGACCAAACATTTCCCAAGAAGGTTGAAGAAATTAGGTCTCAGATTTCTGAGTGAACACCTCCCGTAGGCTGACACCTTCAGTAAGAAGACATCTCAAAAGAAGACCCCTCCTGTGGGTGGACACCTCCTGTACATGGACTCCTCCATTTGGAGGACACCTCCAGTAGGTGGACACCTCAAGTAAGAAGACATCTCCTTGAAGGAATATCCCTCCTGTGGGTGGACACCTTCTATAGGTGGACTTCTCCATTTGGAGGACAACTCCAGTAGGTGGACACCTCCTGTTAAGTAGGAGGATACTTCCTGTAGGAGCACCTCCTGTAGGAGGACACCTCCTGTAGGAAGACACCTACTGTAAGAAGACAACTCCTGTAGGACAACTCCTGTAGGAATTAAGAGTCAAAACAATAAGAAAACTGTGTTGCGCAAAGTTTGTTGGATAAGGAAACTTAGTAAATATTCATTATTGCGCGAAAAAGTACTTAAACTTCCATACATTTCAAGGCTGCTGCCTCTTCATCAGAGGATAAAAAGCAACTGTCAATTGCTTTTTATCCACTGATGAAGAGGCAGCAGCCTTGAAACGTATGGAAGTTTAAGTACTTTTTCGCACAAAAATAACTATTTACGAAGTTTCCTGTAGGAAGACATGTCCTGTAGAAGGCCACCTCCTGTAAGCAGACACCTCCTGTAGACAGACACCTCCTGCATTTAGGTGGACACCACCAGCAGGCAGATGCCTCCTATAGAGGGCACCCCCTCTAGGCAGAGACCTCTCTAAAATTAATGGTCCAAACGGTGTCTGCTTATGGGAAGATCGACTAACTGAAAGGGATGTAACTAAGAGTCAGTTACAGATTCATTTCACCAGCAGAAAGAGAGCTTACATTTGTGTTTTTTTTTACCACCTCATATTTCGCTGAAAAACAAAAACATCGGGTGCTTTTGAAATGTTATTAATTGTAGTTAAGCAAAGTCTTGTCACCTTTCCCTTAGCTACATCGCAATGTCTGTTATATATCTAAAATGAGTTCTGATAATGAGACAGGTACAGCTATCAGATTTGTTTTACCAATGAGGGGTACCTTTTGTGTACTCTTAGGTACTGATAAAAGATTATTAATTTAAACTTCCTCAAGAAATTCCTCAAAAAAACGTTGAGCCCTTGAAAAAACAGGTTGGGTTCATCACCTTGATATGTTTTAACATCAACAAAACACGACAAACAATAACAATTATTACAGAAATACTTGCTTTTCTCCAAACACAATGCTTGATAAATCAGGAATTAATTCTCCCGGAACCCTACAAAAAGACAGATATGCATAGTCAAAGAGATGCATGTTAACTGATTCAGACATCAAAGCTTATTTGGTAAGTATATTAGTAATGTTACGCCATTCCAATCCCTTGTGGAGTAAAGATCACTTCTACACAAGGCTAAATATTAGAACTCTCAAGCTATTGCACACTAAATCACAAGAGCAAGGACCTGTTTATTTTTTTATTTTAGTTTTTTTCTGTTTATCTACAGGGTTTAAAATCTCTGTAGATCTGAAGTGATTTCTTTCCAAAATGAATAATCCAGAGACAAGAATCATAATCAACGCTGTAAATCAGGGTTCTCATTAAGTGCCGGCTTCCAACTAAAAAGCCGGCTACTTTGAACTTTACCCCTACTCTTCTGGAAAACAGGGCAAGGTGAGAAGATGAAAGCCTTCAGGCACTCAATTGCTAAGCTGCTACTTTAACATCCTGGCCAACTACTACAAAACTTAATGAGAACCCTGCTGTTACTAATGCTCCAATTCTCTGCACTCACACCTGTACATGAACATTGGCACAGTCTGTCAAAGCATCAAATTACTTAACAAAGGGGGTTAGTTTCTAATGAAACTGGGGTGCTGTGTTGGTGGGGGAGTGAAACTTGAAAATTTGGATTATCACCCGAGTTGATAATGTAAATTGACCACCGTACAGGGATTCAAAAAGCCGATGTTTCAAGTGTTGGCCCTTTAATTGCCAGAATAAATAGGGGATTTGTTGGTTGTGCAAGGTTTATATACAGAAGATATAGAGCTATGCTATTGGTGGTAACTTGGTAAGGTGAAAAACAGGACTAAGTAATTTACTGAACAAAAAGCATTCATTGATGCTGTGGGGATTAAAGGTGCCAGTGGCAAAGATGAATTTTTGCTCTTGATTTTTACAGCTTTCCATGGTACCCTGATGTAGGGAAAGGCCGCCGATCAACATGCATTCTTTAGAATGGTTAGGAAGATTAAAGTGCCGGGCGACTGGTTTTTATTCCCCACAAACCTGTCAAGTCGAAAGGTGAAAAGCTAAGTAACCTCCCTTAGGAGACATGCTTACCTAAGCTCCGTCAGGTCTGACTCGAAACGCTCTGGTTGCAGAGAAGTTTGAGGAAGGTGCAGTGCACTACGCAGGAGAGAGTAGAGCCCAGCATACAAACAAGACAGTGTTTCCTCAGTTACTGCATCTGACTGAATCTTTTACAACAATCCTTCTTCAGGAACATTTCCCTCAAACACTGAGATGATTACTGACAAAAAGAAAACGAAACAGGGTTTTAAAGTTGACCAGGTTTCTAATCTCGTCGGAGAGACTCAATAACAAGCAAGAACATGGCCAATGAAAGTGAGTTTCAAAGTAGCTCAAAGTTCATGTCTGGCCTGGGGATGGTATGATATACATGTACACTGTACATTGCATGATATGCTATGGTATTTTATTTATCCCCATAACAGAGATGAGTACAAGTCTCGTTTAAACATGAACGTGCCAAATATAAGTTCAATACATATTAAAACATTTTAAAGTAAATAAATAGGATAAAATAAAATAAAAAAAAAGAATATTCGAAGACCAGTAATACGAAGGGGAAAACGAGCTATATACAATTAAACATATGTATAGAAATTACAATGACATTTAACGCCAGTGGTCAAATTGACATTATTTAGCACTGACTTAAAAAAACGTTCAGAGATGGGGCTCTTTTGAAACAGTCAGGTAGATTGTTCCATAATTTTGATAGACTGCGAGCAGTCTCGCTTTTTCTTCAGATTTAGTAAGGGGAGTGCACGCGCGCGCGAGCGTTGAGCGGCGAAGCCGCGAAACACGAGAAACGAGGGCGGCAGCCCGAGAAGAAAAAAGAGAGACTGCTCGTAAAGCCAGACCCAATGAAATATGCGTTGGCCTCAAAACGCAAAATACGATTGGCTGATGCGTGAAGCGTTGACAACAAACTGTCAACAATCGAAACCATTGACAAGTTGATGATGACTGAAGCACTGCAGGAATGTTTGTCACGTTTCCCGAAAAAAAATATAGATACAGAGCAAAGAGAAGCATAAGAAGGTCTCATCTCTCCGGAAACTTGACGTGACCGCGCAATTTAAATGCTCAAAGCCTCTCTTTACTGTCAAGGAACGCTTTAGTTCCAAAACGGTAATCTTACTTTAGAACTTAAAACAGAAAGTAGCATAGACTGGAAGACTCTTAGACTGTTTATTTTATTAAGCTAAAACAAAAGTAATTCCCAACGGATGCACTACAGGACATCGCGCTATAGAACAAAGATTCTCAAGAAAGAAAGAAAAAACAAAAAAAAAAAAAACAAATCGGCGCCCAAAGAATGATCTTGAGTGACTTGCAGCCTTGGCTTGGCTTTAGTTAAGCTACAATTGGGATGTGAATAACACTGTCCCGTGAAAATTCAACATCCTGCAAACTAGAACTAGGCCTCGGGTGATGTCATTCAAAACATAAAGCACAGGAAATGAATAATTAATATATGACCTCTAAATGTGAGACCAGCGGCCAAAATTAAGATTTGCTCAGCCAATTTGTTTAGAATCGACTCTAAATCTATGCACTGCGTAAGATGCGCTTTTTAAAAAAAAAAAATGTAGGAAAACCTCTGTTGTTAAAGCAAACTCTAAGGTCACGTTTCACGTGCCTGGCCTGTCAACACTTCAGTTTTTATGCCAAAAAATCACTAGACTGTGAAAGACCATTCTCTCTGGCTTTGGGGGTAGTCTCTCTTTTTTTGTGCCTCTCCCGTCTCGCGCCTTCAGTCACGCGCGTGGTCATTTGCGTATCTCGGGTGTTTTGCTAGACGGACCAAGAAAAAAGGGAGAGTGCTCGTAGTCTATAATCTTGACGTGATATGATGATAAACGTAAGTCGATATTTCTAAGCTAAATTACCTTGCAAGATCTTCCTGAATAAAAATTTATCGATCGCAGTTAAATGAGGTATCATTCGTTTTATCTCATCTGGAATTCTTGGTCCTACAAATAAGCTATCGTCCATCATTGGAAGACCAGAGCTAGCGCGTTCACGCGCCATCTTGGATGTCACCCTCGACCCACACTTCGCACACAGTCTCGCTCTTGTTTCCGAGATGGCGCCGAAGGTTTGTTCGTTGCCCTGAAGGTCTGAAAGTTTTGGTCATGTCGCGCTAAGCTCCTGAGTTATGCCACCCGAACGTTTATTATCTGTAACAGCATAAACATGGCAATAGAACTTGTTGACTAACAAGCATAAAGAATGCATTAAATTAGCGAGAACTACCAACAAAAGCGTATAAAAAAGGAGCACTAAACTGTCTAAACTCCAACCAGTGTCCATTGCGAGCGTGCACTTGGCCGACATAATTTTCTATAATGGGGAAATCAGCGAGAAATTACGAACGTTCTGATATCGGACTGTATCTTCGCAATCTGAGGAAACAGCAGGCTTGCAAACCCTTAGATAACCCTTGAATAAAGGAAGTGAAAGACGAAAATTTCAGGGGCACCCAACGACGGAATCCTTCCAAATGCGTCCCAAGTGTCTGAAATGCGGGAAATGTATTATTTTGGGCTTGGAAAGCCTGTTTAGCTAAATTGAATCTCCCCTAAAAGATGTTTATGTCTTCGGATTTCTTAGCGGGACTTCGATTGCCTGGAAAGTTTTAGGGAGCATTTTTGTCTCATCCGAAACTTTTAGCTGCCTTGATGGATCTTGATACAGGTTTGAGGGCACAGAAAATTTTAGGGGACGATTTTCTTGTCACCGATATTCTTACGGGAGCTTTTTTTTCACAAATAATGGTCGAATTTGGGGAGGTAAAAGTAAGAAATATAACCTCTGAAAATGCTAGGGACGTTGATAAAAAAACTGCGAAAGTCCTAGTTGTAAGATCCAGAAATGTTCAGCCTTTCCGGAACTGTAGAATTTCTAGGCGGTATTTGCTTATCCGAACAGATATTTTACAGAAAACAGTCGTTGGATGCCCCTGAAATTTGGTTTATCAACGGAATTGATAATGTAAATTGATCACCGGACAGAGGTTAAAAAGGCTGACGTTTGGAGCGATAGCCCTTCGTCGGAGCGAAGCAAGGAATGGTGGATTGTGTAAGGTTTATATACAGAAGATGGAGCTATGCTCTTGGTGGGAACTTGGTGACGTGAAAAACGGAAATAAATTAATTGCCATGAAAAGCGTTCGTTGAGGCTGCGGGGATCAAAACATGAATTTTTCCCGGGGGGGAGGTACTCCCTCACAAGAGGCTAATGCCGCTGGATGGGATCGCATTTTCACGACTTGACTATAATGGGGTTGCATTTTCTAGAGAGTTTATAGAATGGGGTCGCAAATTTTCGGATATTTGGAGTAAGTATTACTATTTATGACGATACCTTTGTAAATATTTACGGTTAGCAAACGTACTAGAAAGCTTGTATTGTAGGTGAAAGTAAAGTGTTCTTTATTCACTTAAAAAAAATGTGTCCATTCATTTTTGGGTGACCTTTTTTTGATAACGTAGATGCATAAATAGAAAGTGACTAAGCTGGGATCGGGAAAATCCCCCTCCCAAACACAGGGGGGGGGGGGGGGGAATTTTCGCTCTAGATTTTTGCGGCTGCTAGGGTACCCTGATATAAGAAAACGCCGCAAATCAACATCTGTTCTTCAGAATGGTTGGGTTATTTTACTTGCAACGCTATTGGTTTGGATGCGTCATCTTTCTCAACATCGCGTGAGTGTTGTCGGAATCGGTCTCCTAGTCGTCTTCCTGTTTCGCCAATATATGTCTTTTTGCATCATGTACAGATTACGCAGGATCTAGAAGAGACCTTACAGGTTACCAGCAAAAATACCTGAGGTAGACACATGTCAAGCAAATTAAACTGCAACACAAAAACATAAATAACAAATAAAAATTTGTGTCCGTCACAGACCCATTAGATGGTTTCTTGACTAATTTAATGGCGATTGTAATAATTCTTTTTTTTTTCCCTTTTTTTTCTAATCTACCACTGGCACCTTATTTCACTACTGGGAAGCTATATTGTCTTAATGTAAAGACGGATGTTTATCCGGAGCTGTCTTCATTCAAAATAATGATGATGCCACCGTCCATAAATTATTTAAATCCGTTACACAAAAGTGAACCAGCTGCTTGACGAAGATAAAAGTCGATGACAATCAAGATAAAAAGTACTGTATTCTTTCTTTTTAACGAACCCTTGCGTCTTGAATTGGCATTTGCAACGATTTATAATACACGCCGTTGTCCTTTTGTGCTGAAATTACTGATTGCCAATCACATTAGAGAATTTTGTTATTATGTAGTTATGATTGATACTAAAACTGTCCCTGACTGTCTGTGGTCCCCTCAGTGTCCTTATTGATACTTGTGCCACTACCCACATTCAAATTCTAAAGACTGCGCTCCATATTTTTCTTAAATATACTTAGTTTAGAGAAATCTGTTGAAAGATCAAGGCAATTTCCCTATTTTAGTCATTTTATCAATTCTCACTCCTATCTGTACCAGTAAATAAAGTGATCTATCTATTTATCTATCCAAGTGCATCGAAATCGTCTTGATGGCTCATGCGTACGTTTTGCTGAAAATGTTGCCATAGTTACCAAATTCATAATAGAAGTTATTTGACAAGCTGATTACTTTTTGTATTTTTTAAACATATTTCCAACACTAAGATTTTCCTTATTTCTTGTTGGCTTAGTGTTTTGGGTCAATAGGTTTTATGGGTGTTAAAAAAATGGGGTGGAGGGGGGGGGGGGGTGGTCACCGTGCTCGTTTATTTGCAATAAGACGATAAACCTTAAAGGTTTAATTTTCGCGAAAGGACTGGGGCGAGTTTACTATATCGTCCATTTTTAGCGTTAAAAGGTCTTTGCCTCCAGAAACTCTATCATGCTCTTACGGCACAGGTACAGACCCACGATGTTTGAATCGCTCGTTTTCGAGGCATCTACTGCATCCAGGTCTTCCCCCAGAACATTCATAATGGGGTTTTTCTTGTCACTGAACTGAAGCATCGATTGAGCCGACTTCTTGCGTCGGCCATCTCCTCGCGGTAGTCCTGCATAGCTTTGGTGGACTACCACGTAACGGAACCGATCGTTATTGGCGAAGTGTTGACATATACCGGTTAGTTTCTCTTCGGTCGCTTTCCAACCCTTTGTATCATCTTCCCCGCGGATTCCCGCTATCCAATTGCCGATTGTGAAAGGCAAGAGGTGTAACCCCAGCCCATGACGCCCTTTATTCCCGTCCTGATGCGAGCACAGATTGGCGAGGCACACTACGAGCGTTTTCGATTCCACAACCACCAGGTCCGCATTCTTTGGCCTTGCGGTTTTTTCCAGAGACTTGGCATTCGCGTCGATTCTCCGTGCCGTTTCTTTAAAGATGGACGACAGTGGTCGCATCGGCAACACCCTGTCGTGTTCCATTCGCAGCACCAAGGCTGTGGTGGGAAAGTTACGATCCAGTGGGCATATCTCGATTTCACTACCGTCCAATACATCGCGTTGGATTTTGCCGCCAGCAGCGTCTTGGCACCGTTTCTTGTATCGTTTCTCCAATTGTTCATGAGCCATTTTCGACGTCGCAGTGTCACGGTTCTTGGGTAGTAAATAAGATGGATGATTTGTCTTACGATCCCGGTCGGTGCTTGACCTTCTGGTTCCGTTTGGTTCAATGGCGCCATCTGCAATGGCCAATTTCGGCTGGGGTACGCGTAGAACGAGTAGATGCGTCCCCTCGACGCGACGGCGGAACGTTGACGTTCCCCCAAGAGATGATGTGGC
This sequence comes from Porites lutea, assembly GCF_958299795.1. NCBI lineage: Eukaryota > Metazoa > Cnidaria > Anthozoa > Scleractinia > Poritidae > Porites > Porites lutea. The sequence goes on along the minus strand of NC_133203.1, from coordinate 30,450,011 downwards.
CGGCCGTTCCAATCAACGAAGATGCCAGTATATTCGAAGTCAAGGTTGCCGTTCCTGTTCCGATGAATTCGCAAGACCAAGTAATCTTCGTCACCCTACGAGACGTATTCGATCGAGTCGTCGCGCGGGTCCACGTCACCTACGACGAAGCCAGAATGTTGCGTCGCGATGGCTTCACTGAATGGTATCCTGCGGAACCCGCACCACTGGTAGAAGACGAAACGGAACAAGTCGAAGTGCAGCACCAGGTGTCTTTGAACGAATTGGCTAAACAAGAGAGGACACTTTTCGCCTGGTCCACTTTCTCGACGGTGGCGATCTCTATGGTATACCACTTGCTCCTGTTCCGAGCATGCACCCATCGAAGCACTTGATGTCGAATAGCGTGGACCGGGAATGCTTTACATGGGCTGCGGCCGTGGCCCCCGAAGACCCAAGTCGACTGCTTCTGGCGGGTGCGTTTCGCTTACCCGTGCAGGCGATCCTTTTTGACACCGACGAGAATGCTACACAGGCAAACCATACCACGATACAACATGTAGACACTGGGAAGTATCTGGCGAGCCTCTTGCTCGATACCACTTGCTGCTCTGAGCATGATAGGTTGTTCTTAGCTTGCGAATACCCTTCCGGTAACATGTGCGCTCTCGAGGTCCCATCTCTGGTGGACGACGACGACTACACGCGAATGACATTCCCTGATGGCGCTGATTCCATCCATCGCACTGCCGTCGACAAGGTCGGGGCACGTATAGCAGTGCTTAGACGCCTGGACCTCCCAGAGCACCATCCTGCAGTCATCATGACTTTGGTGTCGGGAAGGCATTTTCTAGTTGACGTGCGTAACTCGAACATCAAAAAATGCCGTAACTCCTCTTGCCCAGAAACCTCCCGCTTTGATGTCCAACCTTGCCTCAGAACTTGTAACAGCGCTTCCCAAATGAAATCGCTCGTTGTCCAGGGGTTGAGGGCGTAGTTCGATTTCGACATTATTGCAGATCTTGTCGATGAATGTCGTTAACAAGTTCCGTACACCGTCATGTCTCTGCGCTACAAACCCCCCCATTTTACAAGAGAGGGCGTGACTAACGGTGAATTTATCCCCACATATGCAATGACTTGGTAAATCGACTAAGGGTAAGTCATAACGCAAGCGTGGCGAGTCTCTGAACTCTTGCTTGTTGAGGGCTAAACCTTTGTCTGCGAGAGGCATCGCACTCAGCCAAGAACTTGCGCCCTTGTCCCTCGATTGATTAACCAGACGCAGCAGGCCTGGGGAGAGGCTTGAATCAATGCTATCTATTTTCTCTTTAGCACTTGCTCTCTTAAGAGATTGTTGTTGCCTCTTTAGCTCCTCCGTAGATCTTTCTCCTGGCACCATGATGGAACTCTGTGATGTAATAGAATCTACGTGGTCGGTGGTTATTAGTCTCGAGGCAGCAAACTGCTGCGGTGCCTCGGATTTCAGATCAGGAATGCCTAGACCCCCTTGACCCGTTGCTAAGGTAGCAAGTCTGCACACCTCGTTAGGGAGAGGCTCTGATTGACCGAAAAAAAGTTGGGAGTAGTAAATCTTCAATCACTTCCTGGATTGGATCGACATAATCTTCAAACGATTCAATCGTGACCATGAAGTAGGTGAACTTCGACTTGTAGCCTTTTGTGAAAGCAATATACGCCGCCAGGGGCTGGCTCTTCGCTATTTCAGAGAGACGTTCGGTTTCCTCTTTCCATGTACGAACCTTCTCCTCACAATACTGATCTTTGTATTCTTGCGACGCAATAATTCTCCCAGAAGGCGCTGACCTTCAGTCGTTATGTTGACTTCCTCTCCAAACACCCTCTTTGCTTCCTCCGCTAGTTCCCTAGACTTCACAATAAGCCAGCTCTTTGTCCCATTCACAAGGTAACCAAACTTTTGTCCTTCCTTACTCAATTGCCTGTACCAGTTGTATAACTGTACTACACTCCCTCCTCCAGCTGAGTCGTCTGCAAGCCACACCTGTTTAACCAATGGGCAATGATCCCTCAAATTCTGTATCATTATGGATGTATTAAGTGCATACCATGGCATCGCTAGCGGATCTCCTTGTGTGGTGCCTTCTCGAGAAAGTATTTCACCTCCCCCACAAATAAACAGTCTAGATGGGCTTCTATATGTGTTAATCACATAGAGCGCCATTTCTTTGCACATGATCTGGATATTGTGTAAGGCCGCTGACCTATTCATTTGGTTAAAAGCGTTACTAGCATCAATTAGCAATATTCCATCTGTTCCTTCTTCAACAAACACTTGACTCATTGCATGGATCGCAGCCTCCGCTCCTGCGTTATGACCAGCGCAAACTTGTAGGGGACCCGCCGCTTATTTTATTTCCTCCTTTAAGAAACCGCTGACCGTTTTCCCCACTATTCTCCTCAGTACCTCTCCAACACCAATTGGTCTGATTCCCGGGTTCTTATCAAGCGGGATAAGCCTGCAAGGATGGGTGGTACGATTTCCTTCGCAGATTTCTTGTGAACACGGCTAGCTCTTCTCTCAATATTTTGCCCTCGGTCTTGAAATTCTTAGAGCATCGGATTCTCTTATACAGCTCTGCGTCCATTCCAGATGGTCCGGCTGAGCCCTTGGTTTTACTTGCCGAGTTGTAGATCGATTCTTCGTCTATGAGGTCATAATCATTTGGCGGAATATAATCAATTTAGCCATAATTATTATATAATTATTGTTATTATTATTATTATATAATAATAATAATTATTATTAGAAGTAGTAGTAGTAGTAGTAGTAGTAGTAGTAGTAGTGGTGGTAGTAGTAGTAATAGTATCAGTATTATTAATGTCATTGTTAATATCATGAATACCGTTTTTGTGTGAATCAATAGATAATCGCATACGTCGTGGGCTCGCGTTGCTGTCTTAACCGAATGGACTCGAAAAAACACTCAAGTGAATACTTGCTAGTTTTATTGCTACTCTCAAATACAACAAACAATGAGAAATACGAAAACTACACGAATCAGATCTCCCGTCTGATCTGTCGATCATGTCCAAGAAACTTATGATCCCAAGAAAAAAACTTGCTATTAAAAGTGACTGTAATGTCATCAAAATCAAAAAAATGTCCAGTGCATTGCAAAATGCAAAGTCTGGCCAAATATGACTCAGTTTGGAAAGGTGGAACGTCCTGGCCTACGGGTTGGCGTCTTAGGGTGCATGTCTGGCTCAATCTAAGTGTCAGCGCTACTTCCACAATGTCGTCTAAACAGAACTGGCTATATGAATTTGAGGTAAACGCAACGCGAGTAGGTAAACCAGCCCAAACACGAATCATTTTTTTGATAGCTTCCACGAGCTCGTATCTAAAGGCGCTGATTCTCATAGCTTGAGTGGGATAAGTAAATTAAAACATTTCTATCTTGCCATCTCGGCGCATGGCCCAGCCCGTGCCGCTATCGAACCTCATCCAATGTTTGCAATGTTTCGTCAGGGTCATAATGTGCTTCCAGAACATGGCATACCATGCTGTCAGGACTTGATTGGCGTCAAAGGCCCTCATCACACTTTTCCGTCCCGTCACCTTGGGTAGAAGGGTGGGCAAAATTTCATGAAGTCCAACGACGCTGTCAGAGGAATCAACTCTGCAAACGAAACATCTAGGGACTCCAACCTTAAGCGCAATCTCCTTTCTCTCATTCACTGTCTTGCACTCGGCGGGCATCTCGTAAAATCGTCGAAGGCAAGAAAGGTGGCCGAGTTGACGACAACAATTAGCCTCCAGCAACGGATCGTCTTTGCTATTTTCCTCTTCGAAACAAATGACACAAGTTCCGTCCTTTTTAGTCCTTTTTTTCGGAATTGGATCCTCGTCTTCTTCGTCCGAACTGTCTATAACCATGACAGCCTCGGCTGGCTCCTTAACAACCGGCAGGGGTTCCCAAATCAAGCCTCTGGTAAAGATATTACACGACGGAGAGGCTGCCAAGTCTTCCTTGCGCATGCAATCATGATGTATGAAAATCGAGCAACAATTTCGACGGTAAGCGCTTAGGCCGGTTCGATTGTGAACAGACAACAGACTGTGGCAACGGAAGCAACGGCGACCCACCATGTTTTGCAACAAACTACCAGAACTACCTCATCGCTTGCCTTTATAGGCCGATGCGTAGACATGTAACCAGGCCATTTAATGTCGTCACATAGTACGTCATGATGACGTTATCGAGGGTGGCACCGAGCCTCTGAAATCATCAGAACCGCGCCTTCTGACGTAGACCCTAGCCTCTGATGTCATCAACAAGACCCACCTACGTCATCACCGCTCCTTATGACGTAAAAACAAACGTCATAGGGCAAAAATGCGACCAGTCAATGACGTCACTATCCGTGGATATTAATGCAAAGGATGCAATCTTACCGATCAATAGCTAGAGAATGGAGTGGAGTTTTGTAGTGTGTCTCAAGCCTTGTCAGCCAAATGATGCCATGCGCCGCAATTGCTGTGAGAGAGGAGTCATGCACCTGGCCTGTATCGAGAATATCCAACTTGTAAAATGTCCTGGATGCAAGAGAGATCCGATGAAAGATTTGATGACTACGTCCGGTCCATGTACGCTGAAGCCACTGGAGCAATCTGTGGTACCGTGTGCCCCGCTTGGGGCGATGAAGTCGATTGGATTTTTATGCGGACAGCCCGATGACGAACATCTTCCCCCACCTTCGACAGCGGTAGATCGTGCAAACCGATACCTGGACGCGTGGAAGAGTATGATTGGCAACCAGTTACGCGAAGCGACCGATCGATGGAGCGAACAAATCGAAGTGAAAAGATTGAGTGTGGGTGTCACCTTGCTGGATGGTAGCCATGTTTGGTGTCTGAAACGTTTTAAAGACACACTTACGAAAGCTCGCGATGTCGAATCACGAATTGTGGAGAGCATAGAGCGATGGCACGGTTGCTGGCGCAGCATAGCTTTAACAAATTGTCGGTGATGTGTTTTAAGCTCGATCAAATTATGGAATTTACCGTTTCCTTTTCATGTTTTCAGTGGACCCGTCACATCGTGTCGATTTCGATTGACAAACCTTTTGAAACGTCATCGTTTAGGCGAGACTTGGGGGTGTGGGATTGCATCATTTGCCTTTGTGGATTCCAGAGGGAATTCGACGGAGAACCGTTAGCCAAGCGTATTCCATACAGAGAAAGGAAGTAAATAGGCGAAGGAAACGAAGAGTTGATGCTGTGTATGTTTATTATGTTTTTTGGCAATTAAATGATCATTAGTCACTTGGCATTTGTTTTGTTCTTTTTGTTGTCACAGGGTACTCGACTGTACTCCTTTGCTGTTTGATCACCTTTTTTAGGTTTGGCCTCTTCCTCTTCCACCCTGCTGCCCCAAGAATTCCTCTTAAGTACTTTCGGTGCCTCTTTCAGGGTTTTGCAAGCAAACAGAGCCTATCGCATGGACAAGGTTGTCTGACAAGGCAGACCATAGTCGTGCGGCCACCCACATGTATGCTCCTGTTGAATCTCTACCTGACCTTTGCCGTAGGAGTAAAAGGCTATACCCTTGAACTTGTCCGCGATGTTCATGCACGGAATCTCTAGCAACTGTAACAGCTCTCCCAATTCTTCTTGAACATAGTAAACACCCACCGGCCGACTCTCACTCGTCTGGCAATGGTCCTGCCAAGCTTTCTTCACCACTGAGTACACCTCATAGTGCTCGATGTTCTTTTCCATCCCCACTCTGTCAGACACGTACTTTAGTTCGTGCAAGGTCTCGCGAGCGTGCTGTTCCTTGTCCCTGTCCTGGTTGCTTAGGTGTACAAATGAGTGAGGTGTGTTGATTCGCCACACTCGAATCCTCTGCTCTGTACTTTTCGAGTAAGGGTCACGACAGTATGCAATCTCTCGAAATATGGGTTTCCCTTTGGGTGAATGCATGACTGCAGCACTTATGACTGCAAATGGATCTTTATGCGTCATTCTCTCCATGGCGCTGCGATTCCGCCCAGGCTTTCGGCTCACTTCCCTCTTGGCAATGGGATCGTTTGCCTTCATTGAAATACTGGGAGAGGGAGAATTTAGGATTTGATGGGGCTGGACCCCGCTAGACCTTCGCGAACGGTAACTACAGTTGGAGAGGCAAATTGATATCGGGACAGTTTCGTGCACTCTCTTAATATGGTTTAAAAAATCAGAGAGTCTCACGGCCACCATGGTGAACAAGAAACTCCTGAAAGAGGAAGAGGCAGTGCTAGAGAACCCTGCCAAGAAGAGCTATATCGAGAAGATTGTCCAAGGACCTCGACGACCTATCCCGGCGAAAGGCAAGGCCATCTTGGTGAGTGCCATATTTTTAAAGAAGGGAACATTACAAGCCAATTACCTTGCAAACTTTAAGCTAGGGTCAAAGACCGTCTTGATCTCGGAGACCATTCGTGACAAATCGTGGCTCCAGGCGATCGAGCTCTGGTTAAGAGAGAGCACGTTCAACGCTCTTACGCGCGCCATCGGTCCAGCCTGGCCGAGTTGGAGGGCCGCACTTGCATTCATGGTCATTTTGCGTGGCTTCAAGGACGTTTCTGAAGAGTGCGAGGAGGATGATTTTATCGAAAAAAACTCGAGCAGCATGTAATGCCATCGTTGAGGGAAAGACGCAAAGAGCTCAGTATTTGAAACGTTTCAAATTCATGGTGTTACACGAAAGCTCGAAGCTCGAAGCTGTAAAACAAGCGTTAGAGAGGAACGAACTCTTGAAGAAAAATCACCTGAATACCGGAAGTGACCTATTGATCGTTTTCAGTTGCGGTGCATGTCACCCCTTTAATCGTATGATCGAAAGCAGCACGGATGGCCAGTTGCCGACCTCTTCAGACGAAAAGAGTGCACCAAGAGAAGACGATGGGAGCGGAGACGAAGTAGAATAAGTAAAAACGCAACTAGTACTTGTAAACCCTCTGGCGCCTTGTACATTGTAACTTGAGAGCTATCCAAACAAACCAAAATAAAAATGGCTTATCAGCGAAAAGAACGGACTTATCACTCTATCGTCACTTTGCAGATATCTTGAACGAGGAAACCTCTTCATCATGAGTGTCTTTTAACATTCTAAAACGATTAAATAAGTAGGAAAAATTTCAATTAATTTCCTTGCAAACAAAAATACATATCGCGTGACTTCGTAGTCGAAGTGGCAGAGATGCGTCCCACGCTTCCATGAGTGTTTTTACTGCTTTGGCGATGATGGCTACGAGATGGATAACATGCCTTGTTGCGGGAACATGTTTCACAAGAAATGTCACGAGCGTTGGATTGCAGATCGTTATTACTGCGGATTTTGTCGACGCTCGATCGACGCGGTCCAGCCCATGCCAGCATTGGATCGCGAGCGGCTAAGGACGACCGAGTATCTCCTCGGCTATGTTGGCATCAATTGTCGAACGGCCACGATAATTGGTACAGGGGAATTGGTGGACGATCAAGACCTGATACGTTACCTCCAGGCACACATAGGTCCTTATGCTTTCGATATCGAGAGGAGAGGCCCCAACCAAGCAGGTTACCAACCTGGACGACTCGTTAAGGTTACATACTGGACACAGTGTTTCAAATTTCCGATCTTGGTCGATCAAGGCCACAAAAAGTCACTAGACAACTGACATCGAAGAGGGAAAAACGTTCAAAGTTGCATTGGCCATTGGCCTCTGTCGCATGACTTCTGATGACACAGCTTTGTTCCGCGTCAAACCACGATAAAGCTGATCTCAGAGTTGGCCCTGACGCGCAACAAAGGTATAACGTCTTCGACGAGCAAACCGTTAAACACTGCCTGGCGCCTTTTCGTACCTTTGATATGTTTTTTTTTGTCAAGGGCAACGTTTCATTAAGTGAATGAAGCAAAGCGTCAAGTTGAAGTAAAATACTAAGCTGTAACCTCACCCTTTATTTAACACTTTAGAAAGGTTCCCGGCAGAAACTTCCAAATAGGTTCAAACTAATAAAATCCAACCTCAGTCTTCTGTTGGTCTTTTTGCCAGACGTCCTTCAGCCGTTTTGTTTGGACTATCCAGTGACCTTGAATCTGACATCTGGAAATGCCAGTGCTCGTGCGACCGTCCTGTCCCTGTGATCCAGGGGTGTCTGAGCGAACGACTACACTTAACAACCACGCCCAAGAAAAGGGTACGCGATCGCGATTTACCAATGTCTCTTAAAAAAACCTTCGCCTTCTTAGAGTGTGGTGTCTGTCTTGCCGCATCCGAACCTGATCTTCGCAATTTAAACGTGTCGTATGTGTCTTGTCGCATCCATCTCGCGAAACATCTTAGAAAAACTCTCCATGTGCTGAGACGAAAGCGCGAGACGCCATCCAGACCGACACCTCATTCGATCGCGTCTTACCGATGTCCCTTAGAGGAGAACTGCGCGAAATGAGGGTTCTCGCAGCCCGTGTAGGTGTCCCGAAGGGACGCGCCTTGCAAGATGCCAGTCCTTCTTCGGCCGCCCCGGTTTGCCTTAGCTTTGGAGTGCCCAAGATGGTGTGAGATGATCTTAGTTCTGTAATTGTGTCAGTGTGTCGTCTCGAAACAGGCCTGGCACCCAAAACATAGGGGCAATTAAAACATCAGTGCTATCAGAGTCTGGCACCCAAAACAGCAGTGGGGGCGCAAGTAAGACATCAGTACCATCAAAGCCTGGCACCAAAACATGGGGCAAGTAAGCGATCAGTGCCATCAAAGCATGGCACCAAAACATGGGGGCAACTAAGCGATCAGTGCTACCAAAGTCTGGCACCCAAAACATGGGGACAGCTAAGCGATCAGTGCAATCAAACGCTGGCACCCAAAACATGGGGGCAGCTAAGCGATCAGTGCCTCTTAAGTCTGGCACCCAAAACATGGGGGCAAGTAAGAGAACAGTGCAATCAAACTCTGGCACCCAAAACATGGGGGCAACTAAGCGATCAGTGCTGCCAAAGTCTGGCACCCAAAACATCAGGGCACCCAAAAAGTGGGGGCAGTTCAAAGATCAGTGCTACAAAAGTCTGCCACCCGAAACATGAGGGCACCCAAAAGTGGGGGCAGCTCAAAGATCAGTGCGGGCAAAGTCTGGCACCCAAAACATGGGGACAACTAAGACATCAATGCTATCAAACTCTGGAACCCAAAACACGGGGGCAACTAAGCGATCAGTGCTAGCAAAGTCTGGCACCCAAAACACGGGGGCAACTAAGCGATCCGTGCTACCAAAGTCTGGCACCCGAAACACAGGGCAACTAAGCGATCAGTGCTACCAAAGTCTGGCACCCAAAACACTGGGGCAACTAAGCGATCAGTGCTAGCAAGGTCTGGCACCCAAAACATAGGGGCAACTAAGCGATCAGTGCTAGCAAGGTCTAGCACCCAAAACATGGGGGCAGCTAAGCGATCAGTGCCACCTAAATCTGGCACTCAAAACACGGGGGCAACTAAGTGATCAGTGCTAGCAGGTGAAAGGTGTTGACAGGCCAAACACGATTCATAAACTCGTGATAGTGTGATACGTGACCTTATAGTTTTGCTCTAACGAGGATATCTCCCAGCGATTTTGCTCTTTTATAGGAAATGATGGGAGGCTCGTTGTATATTTCTCTCAATAGTGGTTGATCTTGAATCAAGTGCCATTTGCTCATTGAAATGTTTTTAAGGTTCGGCAAAAAAAGGGTGGTATGTGGTAACGAAAGGCAGAATTTTTTTTCGCACGTCATTGTTCTTTTGTAAAGCTGACCTCCGTTCGGTAAATTTAACCTCAGAGGTGATTTTTTCTATGAGATTGTGAGGGTAACCTCTAGCGCGAACGCGTTTTTTGAAGTTGTAGATGTTCTCATAGAAGGATTTAGCTGAGGAGTTAGTTCTCAGAAGTCTAAAGGCTTCGCCCTTTATGAGACCTTTTCTGACCCCGTGAGGGTTACAGGAAGAGAAATAGATAGATAGATAGATAGATAGATAGATAGATAGATAGATAGATAGATATTCTGTTTATTTCACCCACTTGCAGCAATAACTGAATTGTTGGGGAAGGTCATTGTCACATACAATTAACCATTTACATACATTCACTGAAATTTATAAGTTACAAAATCATTAATTCTTCTGGTATGACCATGTTGACGTCTTGGAAGTTGGACCCTCATACTGTAGTGAGACTCAAAAGCGGCAGGACAGGGGATGATGTTCTTAAGGGGGGACATTTGGCGTGCAGTAGCTATAAACCGCTTACAAGCTCCTACTCTCAGGTCACTAAGAGACTCCAGGCCGGCCAAGACCAAGGCTTCCGCATAGTCTACCCGGCCAAATATTATTTTGAGGGCTTTCCGCTGTACAGACTCAATCAAGATATAAAGGGATCGCAGCCCAAACTGGCGAGGCGTACTCAACAATGGATCTAACAATACTACAATAGACTAACACGAGATCGTTAGTGCCCAGTCCAACTCTCTTGAGGGTCCACAGCACAAACAATCGCTTAGTAGCTTTTTTATGGATACTGTCACAGTGTTCGTTCCAAGAGAGCTCATTAGAAATAATAACCCCTAAGAGTTTATAACTAGATACTCTATCAATGACTATACCATTAAGCTGAATCAGCGTTATAACAGTGGGTTGGTACTTCAAAAAATTGATAACCATATCTTTACATTTTTTCTCATTAAGCCGCATGTTACGCATGGAAGCGTAGGTGTTAATATTTGCGGCGATAAATGGAAGGTAGCTAGGCGAACATCGAGGAATAGATGCAAATACCGAGGTGTCATCAACGTATTTAATCCTATATCTCCAGTCCCTACACAGATTGTTCACTAATATGGCGAACAGCAATGGCGCGAGTTTTGTTCCTTGTGGTATTCCCCCATTCGGTGTAACTGGATGCGAATAAACCTGACCGATTCGCACTCTTTGTGAACGGTCGGTTAAAAACGAGCCGATCCATCTGATAGTGGCCTCATGCACGCCAAGCAGCTCCATTTCTTGGATAAGGATATTGTGATCGACTAAATCAAAACCTTTACTGAAAGCAGTAAAGAAGATGCGTGCATAACTGTCACCTTGGTCAAGGGCCTCAAGGATGACTTGGAGGAAGAAAACAAGAGCGTGGGTTGTGGACTTCCCAGCCAGGGCAAACTGGTGGGTGTCGAGCTTGTCACAGACTTCCTTGAAGAGGGAATCCAGCGTAAGCCCTTCCATGACCTTTGCAATATGGGGCGTGAGAGAAATAGGCTGAAGATCTTGTTCAACTAATTTGGGTGGCGAACATTTTGGTACAGGGACCACTTCGGATTGCTTAAGAAACACAGGGACGTATCCTTGTACCATCGAGGCATTATAGATATTGGTCATGACTGGTGAAAGTTCAAAGCAAACTCTTTCCAGACTTTCCCCGGGATGGGATCAGGTCCCCCTGACTTATTCGATTTAATACCTCTCAGGGCCTTGTATACCATATGTGTGTCAACCAGTAGGTGTTCAGGGACCGGGAAAAATGAACCAGGGATAATTTGGGGCAACGACACAAAGTCAGCAGTAAGACCAGCCAAAAAGGTGTTGAAGCTGTTAGCCAGCAACTCAGTGGACTCCAATTGATCTCCAAGCATTTGCTGCACCCTACTTTCTGAACATCTCAGCCCAGTAAGGCCTTTGATTTCTTTCCACCACCGCCTAACGTTGGTTTGTTTAAGTTTAGCAACTTTCCGGTCATAAAAGCACTTTTTACAGTTCTCACACTCCTTTTGTACGGCATTACGTGTTTCCTTATACACTGGGGAGTCCTTTCCAAACTTGAGAAGTTTTTTACGCTTTGCTATCAATGACTTGATTTTCCCAGTTATCCATGGTTTATCCGACTCATAAACATAAGTTTTTTCCATCGGCAGAAACTTATCAACAGCATCCTTGAGAGTATTAATAAAGAAGTCAAATTTCTCATTGACAAGGGTAGTACTAATCACATCATCCCATGAATGTTGGGTAATCCACTGACCAAAGTAAATGCGTGTATTGAAAAATTTCTGTAGGTTTAAAATGTGTGCGGATGTCAAAGATTCCTTGGTTGTGAAATCTCTCGCCTTTGTAAACAGTTGTATCCAGAAAGTTAATCTCTTTATCAGATAATTCAGCCGTAAATTTAATTGAACGGTGATGCCTGTTTGCAAGAGCAATGAATTCATCTATCTCCTTTCTATCAGTTCTCCACAATGAGAAAATATCGTCAATGTATCTTTTCCACTCAAGAGGTTTAGTTTTGCTGAGGTTCAGTATTTCTGTCTCTACCGCCGACATAAAAATGTTGGCAAAGGCGACTGCCATCTTTGTACCCATTGCGGTTCCGTGTGTTTGGAGATAGTTTTTGCCGTTGAATTCAGATGAGTTCTCTTGAAGAATAAGTTTAAAGATTTTTCTGAGGGATTGGGGTGGGATAGGAGTGGACTGTGGAAAGAAGTCACATTTTGCGTTAACTCAATCGGTGTCCTACCAATCAATCACCGAAAGTCAGACACCTTTCAAGAAAAACTAGTGATTTTAAAGCCGTTCAGCCTTCATATTAAAAACGGAAACACTAACTGTTTCCTGCGCGAATCAAGAATACAACACAATCAGCGAACTTACGCCTTTTATGCTTAAAAGATCACCAGTAAATACCTGTCTTTGAACGCTTTATTTGCATAATGAACAGAATCAAGTCATATTTTCGTTCGCCGGTTCGCTTTTTATTCGAGTTCACAATATTTATAAGATGCAGAGTATCTGTATATGGACTTAGATGGTGAAAATATTTTGCGATTTGACTTGTCCTCTCCGCCAAGTCTTAGCTATCTTAACTGATATGGGCTAAAAATGAAGTTGATCGATACGAAAATGAGAGACGGAGTAGAAACTGCACAATCCGCTATTCATATTTTTATAACATGTAAAAACTTTAACGACCCACAGCCTTGCCTTGGAGGGTAAATCTTGCCGACCAGAATAAACAACAACCGCAGGAAATTAAAATGCGTGTCACGTACCATACATGACCTCTTCCCCTCTCCCTCCCCCCTCTCTCATTTTTTGGTTCTCGTTCATTTCTCGCGCAGTCAAAACCGAAAATCCCTTTCCACGGTCTTTTTTTGCTCCGAAACCAAACGGAAACGCTTGCTCGCCATTTTGAAAGTCACTGACGCTAGACGTGACATTTTATATAAAGCTCTATATTAAGTTTAGTATTGCATAATAAAGTGTGCTGTTACTATCAGTTATTATTCACTCAGTAAAGTACAACCGCGTAAACCAAATACAAATATCTCACAGTATCTCTACAAACGTCGTGCCCAGTACAGTATTAAAATGCGGTAAAGCAACAAGATTGAATGCTCACAGTCTCTACCTGTCATTTAACTTCCTCTTTTAACTCTACAGCTGCGAACTTTGAAAGGATTGATAGGGGGTTCCACTAGCTCCGAAGAGATGAAAATACGCACAATGTAAAGTATACTATATACTTTGCTCCCGGGCTCTCTCCTTCATATTTGAATTTTACTGTTTCGGATATTTACTCGTTTGCTTCCTCTAGGGGAATGGTTCTTAACGGTAAAAATGCAAAGAAATGTGCATTAGTTTTTTTGCAGTATTGCCCGTTTGCGCCAGCCCCTCTACTGGTTGGTAGCTCTCAGATAGAAAAGGTTTCCTTTTACAAGCTGTTAGGGGTCACTTGTCGGATAACTTTACATGGAACGAGCATGTCACCCATATTGTAAAGAAAGGGAGTAAGCGGTTATATGCAATACGCGCCCTTAAGAAGTGCGGACTAACTGTTAGGCAGCTTATTCTTGTCTATTGTAGTATCATCAGGTCTGTTTTAGAGTATGCGAGTCCCGCTTGGGCTGGCCTCACGCAATACTTAAGTGATCAAATTGAATCAATACAAAAGAGGGCACTAAAAATTATTTTCCCTTCTCTGAGCTATGAGGACGCGCTCAAGAAATCAGGCTTAATTTTGCTGCGCCAGAGGAGGGAGGATGCGTGCATAACATTTCTCAAGCGAAGTTACCCTTCTTCCGACTTGCTACGAAACTTAGTGCCGAGAGTTGCACACACAAGACCGCATGCCCTTAGAACAGGAGAAACTGTTTCTGTGCCTGCCTCCTCAAGAACTAACAGATTGGAAATTTTTGCACCATCAAATACCAGAATCACGTTTAAAATACTGAAATGTGATATGTCTTAACATTAACAATTATATCTACGTGTCATAATTCCGAAGTATTTGTATGTAATTAATGACCCGCCTTGTAATCCAGTTTATGCTGAAAAAAAGGTTGAATAAACGATCATTATCATTATTACTATATCCTCTGATGAACATCCTATTGCTGTGTCTAAATTCCTTAATCTTGCTGTATACTGGCCCTCAAAAGTGTGACCCGTCGGTATGATTGCCGTAAAATTTGCTCGACGATAGAACGGAATCTTTAAAATTCATTACACCACTGGACGTTTCATTCCAAAAAGTACTAGTCTAGTTTTCTATGACCATAGGGATCTTAAAATCTCCAAAACCAAGAAATCGGAGCAATATTTCCGTGATAAATTCGAAATTTTTATCCGTCTTGCCGACGAACACTTTGCTCGCCATTTTGAAAGTCACTGACGCGAGACGTGACGTCATACTGGCAGGCCGACTGAACCACCGATTTCCTTGGAGACACCTCTCCCCCTGAGTACCATGTAAAAGTTCTGCCGAAGAAGTTTCATTTGATTGGAAAAACCACGGGATTTCGTCCAAAAGTAATTTCCTGTGAGAAATCAACTCCCCATAACTTAGAGTATGAAAAAAAGGATTAAGATGCTTTATGGGAACCGATACCTAAAGCGACGCGCAATAATCTACAATTATGCTAGTATCTACCCATAAACAGCCGCCTTTTATAGTACCATGAGCGTTGTTACGTAACGCACCCACGAGTCACGTCCGCGTACATGGCATTGTGTGACGCTACAGTGAATCCCTCACCTGCTTAGAATGTTCAAAAGAAATTTGTTAAAACATACCAGGAATCATTTGTTCAAGAATTTGAACAAGGATAAATTTGACTCCTCAGTTGGAAATAAATTAAGTCTTTATAGTGAATTGAAAAACGAACTCAGATTTGAACTTATCTTGATTTAATACAGAACGTTAAGACAAGAGAGGTAGTTACCAAAATGTGGATTTCTTGCCACTCACTACCCATCGAATCTGGGCGGTACAAGAAGATACCCAGAGTTGAGAGACTACTCCTTTTCTAGTACATCCGAAATCGCTGAAAAATTCTACTATTTGTTGAAATGTAATCACTCATATACTCTATAAACAGTAATTTTACGAATATGTCTTACAAGCCACTATTTATATATATAATATTATATAAAATGAACAAAAAAAATCTACGGATATAGCTTCACTTTTCCTAGGAGTGCTCAATGCATAAAAATATGCAGAGCGAAATACAAATGAAAAGGATATAAGTTAATTGAGTCGTAACTCGGAGTTTCACGTTCTAAGCGATCATCAGACTAAGAATTCTGAAAACTGATTTCGGTTTTAAGGTGGAAATTTGAAATTCATGGACGGTTGGAGTAGCGCGTTCTGTGATTGGTTGAGAAGAACTTGTTCTCGTGACGACACTTGGCTAACAGTTCGGATCGTTTATTTAGGATAGTATCGCGGGCAGTCCCAAGATACAGAGTTTCTTAGAAAGGCACAAATTGCAGCCTGACGAGTTTCCCTTGTAGGCGTTTGCCTTCTTGATGATACGCCACTTGAAGTCATATGTCGTGTCGTTGTCCTTTAGATCCCAGATGTATTTTGAAAGAACTGTGTCATGTGAATGGTTTCGGTTCCTAAAAGAGGGTTTGTGGTTGTTGAATCTTGTTTTGAAGTCATTTTCCGTAATGCCGATGTAGTTACTTGTAGTTCGGATGCTGTCGTGACTATGTTTCACAGATGACGTTATTTGTGAGACATTTTCCATTAAGAGGGCAAAGGTCCCTGTTTCCGCAATTACATGTCTTTCTGTTGTCGGTCATTTCGCATTCAATTCAATATCTTTTTGTCATGGTTTTTGATCATGTTTGTCTATTTTTATACCAACCTAACGAGATTTGCAGTCAATTGTGTAAAAAGGCGTTAAGCCCGAGAAGCTCCGAGTAAAATCACAGTAATGTATCGGTCAAATCGAAGCTTCAACATGCCCCCCCCCCGGGCAACCCCCCGGGCATTTGACTTTTTGAAAATTATTGTTCAAATTCCCCCCTACCCGGGCCAAAATGCCGTTCAAATGCCCCACACTGGGGTCCATTCAGGTGATAAAATGCCCCCACCTCTGGGACATTTCACAGGCACAAATATGACAGAAGGACGGCGGAAACGCCTTCAGTTGTCGAACAAAATCTTTATAAATATAACAAAAACTGAGAAACACTGTTAGCGTATTTACTACGAACAAAGGTCACGTGCAAAGCGGCGGAAATCGCTGCTACAAGGTCACTGAATGCTCAGCTTTTCTTCGTCATGCAACATACAAAGTGTTCTATAAAAAAGATCCCACCTATTGAGATTACTACATCATGACCATTTCACTGACATGCATCATCGCTTACCTTATTAATTAACATACTTGCAGTAGGTCAAAGTAGTTGACCTGAGCTCTTTATTTTATTTTATTTTATGTTGTTGTATTGAATTGCTGGTATAGGTATTATATTTCCTTGTAAACACAACAATACATTCATACATTCAAAGCCTGAATCTAATATTAAAAATTTTAAAATCTAAACACTTCAAATACGCCACAAAGCTTGTTTAAGCCCTTTCCTCGTAACCAATTGGCCACAAAGGCACAATCTTTTCCACGAAAATCCTCTAACACCGCGTCCCCCATAGCTCGCCACGCCAAAGATTTTACATGAAATCGAGGGTGCAGTTCAAATTCCCCACCCCCTGGAAGACTCTGATAATAAAATTCCCTCCTCCCCGGGACGGAAAAGGTGTCAAATGCCCGGGGTATGCCCGGGGGGGGGGGGGGGCATGTTGAAGCTTCGATTTGACCGATACATAACGAAGCAACAGGAAAAGAGAAAAAGAAAGAGCGAGGAGAAGGAAAGGAGGAGATAAGAAAAAAGCAATTAAATGGTTGCACTCTTAGTTTTATATAGGCTACTTTGGATACACACACCCCTCCCCCAAAACTGGAATTTTTGAACACTGATCCGATTTTCCCGGAAATCTATAATTGGAAAGTACAGAAAGTTGTCCCGGGAATCTTTTGGCCTTAGTGTGCATTAGATAATTTGCTGCATTCTTTGGTCGTACTTCGAGAAGAGGGAATATCTTTCTCAGCAGGGAATTTAAACAGTAAAAGGTAAGAAAATCAAGCCAAAATAT